>NW_023270314.1:1160837-1428236 GCF_011800145.1 Mirounga leonina | reverse complement strand
TTTTATTTTATTTTATTTTATTTTATTTTATTTTATTTTATTTTATTTATTTATTCATTCAAGACACAGAGATAGAGAGAGCATGAGCAGGGGGAGAGGCAGAGGGAGAGGGAGAAGCAGGCTCCCCGCTGAGCCAGGAGCCGGACGTGGGGCTCGATCCCAGGACACTGGGATCATGACCCTAGCCTAAGGCAGACACTTAACGACTGAGCCACCCAGGCGCCCCACATTTGCTGTTTTAATACAATATCTTTCCATTTATCTATTCCTATATCTATCCATCATCTATCTATCATCTATGTCTATTATTTGCATTTATATGGATAGGAGACATTATTTCCTACATGCATATTTATATTAGGCATTTTGATTTAAATCTTGCTTTATATTATCTTACAAACCCACATTACTTGAAAAGTTTCTTTAGTAATATTGTATGTATTTATTTTCTCATCTTCTCCTGTAATAATGTACTTACCATGTAAATTGAAGGCTACCTCTCTGCCTAAAAGTCCTTTAAATGATTTAATTAATTCTGTTTCCATGACCCCAAAATATGTTTAACTTACTGAAGTGGGAAAACTGTTCAAGACTCTAGGGTTGCAACGGTATTATTTACGTGAAAAACTAGAAAAACCTATACTTGTGAAGGAAGGGCACATTTTAGAAAGAACTAACTGCATTGGTCAATCTGGCTGAGAGTAATAAAACACCACTGGCTTGATAGGCCACATATGTTTATGGATCAGGCACCTTGGGGACATCAGCAAGAGTGATCTAATATTCTCTTTCTTTGTCACTTATCTATTAAAGAACAAAAGAAGTATATGGACGGACAAGGTGTTTTAGTTTAGACCAATTTACAATGATTATTTGGTGATCACTTAGACAGTGGGTGTTAGATGAAGTAGTTTGTCCTTTAGAAATTAGATAAAGATATTGAAGATAACCTTCAGATGGTGACCTTTGTTCCGTGACAACTCTGGCTAATTATAAGTCCCGGTTTCAAGGTTAATGTTGTTATATCCATTATGTTGTCAATTTTCTAACATAAATCAATTCTTAAATATCACCTTAGTGCAAATTTTTCACATCAGGAGCCATTCTGGCCATGCACTTCACAATTTAATTATTGTGAAAGGAAAACGTATTAAAATGTAGTCACGTTAAATGATGCCTTTAAACTGAGTGCAACCACTACACTTTCATTTAGCTCTTTGAAAATAAGGAGTAAAATCACTTTAGAAAACTTTAACTTAAAGATGCAAAAAAAAAAAAGACAAAATAAAACAAATCATTTTTATCTTTGTATCATAGATTGAAAAATTGTTCTATATATTTATCTAGATAGTATATATAATATTTTGGGGAAAACAGAAGACAATAGAACAAATATATTGCCTTTCTTCAAAGAATTTCCAGTATGATCAGATAAAATGGTCAGTAGAAGTAAGGAGTAAGTATGATGGGTGGGACTTGAAATATGCCAGTACAATTCTAATTCCTTCATGTACAAATAATTTATTCACATGTAAGAAACTTAAGAATAATATATGATTTTCCATAGTAAGGCTAATTTTTGCCTGCAACAATATATGACACCACTCCATGATCCCACTGTGAACTAAAAAGAAAAAAAAAAAAAAAGAACGCATCCTTAATAATAATATTAATACAAATAATAATAAAGCCTTTCCTGTAAAGGAAATAAGGTCATAAGTATTAAATCACTTTTTTGTTGCTTAGAATCAAAGCTAGAACTAAAATAAAATATTCATTCTTATAAGCTACATCTCTGATTAGTTAGGAAACATCTTCCAATACTAGACAATAAAACATAAATAGGTAAAGTCCATAATAGCTCCAAATAAGTCATAGAAATTAAAAATGGAACTCTGAGTTCTAGTTTGAGGAGTTATTTACCTAAGTGGGTCATTAGATCATCATTATTATATTTCAGTTTAAAGAATGTATGCAAGTTGTAAAAAAATCTGCCAAAACCTAACTAGGAACTCTGATAGAGCATTTTAAGAGATAAGGTAGGAGGGTTTTGTGTATTTGAACATAATTTGATGGAGCTAAGGAAAAAATTACAGAAAAATGGTATCTTCTTCTGTGTCCCTCAGTGTTTGGCTGACAGGTCAAAGGAAAGCTAATTAATTATCTGTGAAGGTTTTGCTCTGGGAGCTTTTAAATTTAAGCTTCACATTGTAACTATTAATTTAATCAATTATGTCACAGATCTATTCTTCAATATAAATGATATATAATTTAACTTCACCATCACATCACTTTGTTCAATATCATTTACCAAAGGAGCTAATGTTTCTTGTTATCTTACACCTTCTTTATTAGAACATTTATTGTCTTCCAATTACAAGAAAGGAAAAAACTTGTGAAGCTGGTACACGCCCTGAAGTTTCCCTGCCACTCAGTGAATTAAAAGCATAGTCTGTAATTTGCATCAACATTTTCCCCACTGATTTGCCCTCCTTGTTTTCTTTGTACACTGCAACCTGACAATGAAAATATCTACAATAGGTAAGTAAATCACAAGTTCATTGATCATAGTTATCCATTTTATACGACATATACTAGCATATACCTTTAATATTTAACTTCTCCGTTTCCTCATCATTAAAATTAGGAAATTAAGATGACAATCATAACACAAACATTTATATAATATTTGCTATGGGGGCGCCTGGGTGGCTCAGTCAGTTAAGCATCTGACTTTGGCTCAGGTCATGATTTCAGGGTCCTGGGATCGAGCCCCATGTGAGCCTTCACGCTCAACGGAGAGTCTGCTTCTCCCTCTGCCCCTCCCCCCCATGCTCTCTTTCCCACTCTTTCTTTCAAATAAATAAATAAAATCTTTAAAAAAATAATATTTGCTATGTTCCAGATACTATTTTATATGTGTGTGTGTGTGCGCGCGCGCGCACGTGTACGCGCATATATGTAATGGTCTCTGCTCGTAAGCAATTGAAAAGACTAAAAGAGGGTGGCCTAGAATACATGGTGCATTGTAAGAAATCCGTTCATGTTGCCTTTCATTACTAATGACCAGTCTTTTGGGTCTTTATATCACAGTCATGTTCTCAATTAGTTTTCATGATAGCCCAATGTAGCAGAGAGTGTCTGCTTTATTCAGAGATGGGAAAATTAAAGCTTAAAGAAGTTAAACAATTTTCCCAGAGCCACTCTAGTCAGTGGTGTAGCTGGGACTCAAGCCCACACTCCAGATTCTCTAAGTTCAACTGCTGTGATTTACTGCCTGACATACTCAGCTTGCTTTTGTTATACCAAACAATATATATTACCTAGGGTCCCAGCTGGCTACCTAAAGTAATTTTAGGAGAGATTAATAATGGGACTCTCTATAAGGTTATGGTTGAGGCGAAGGAAAACCACAAGGATGGAACAGTATCTGGAAGCCAGTAACGTGGGGGATGGGTAAGTAACAGGAGGGCATCTTCCCATTTCTCTAGACTTGGAACAACCCCCAAAATACAGAGACAAGAGAGGACTAGGTAGACAGCTTTGCCTTCTAGCAACCACCAGCTCACTCTAACCTTAATTACCCAGCAGGAAGTGGGAATGGCAGAAAACTCTCACTGTTGTTCCTCTCCCATCCTGACTGGAAACCAGAAGTCAAGGAAGCTATTGGTGACATTTCTGCAAGTCTAGGTGGCACAGACTTAGTGGAGAGAGTAAGGAGTGTATGTGGAGGGACACGTTGACAAAATCCAGAACATTCTCTGAGTGCCCGGGTGGCTCAGTTGGTTAAGCGTCTGCCTTCGGCTTAGGTCGTGATCCCAGGGTCCTGGGATGGAGTCCCAAGTCGGGCTCCATGCTCAGCAGGGCGTCTGCTTCTCTGCTCCTCCCCTGGCTCATGCTCTCTCTCTCTCTCTTTCTCTCTCTCACTCTCTCTCTCAAATAAATAAATACAATCTTTAAAAAAAAATTTTAAAAATCCAAACCATTCTCTTTATAGCACATCCTTTTAAAGCCTTGAAGAATATTAGTTGTAGGGGCGCCTGGGTGGCTCAGTCGTTAAGCGTCTGCCTTCAGCTCAGGTCATGATCCCAGGGTCCTGGGATCAAGCCCCACATTGGGCTCCCTGCTCAGTGGGAGGCCTGCTTCTCCCTCTCCCCCTCCCTCTGCTTGTGTTCCCTCTCTCACTGTGTTTCTCTCTGTCAAATAAATAAAATCTTTAAAAAAAAAAAAAAGAATATTAGTTGTATTTCAAACCCTTAATTTTTTAAGCAGCCATTATGAATGGTCACTAAGTTGTTTTCAGTTTAGACTACTATAGACAATTAACTATCTTTATACAGATATGCTCCCACATTTATAGAAGTATGATAACATTTCTATAAGTGGAACTTCTAGTTTTCAAATAAATCATTTCAATATTCATTTTCTTATTGGTTAACAGAAGTGTTAAGTCCTATTAATAACAACTGCTTGAGTTTCTATTTTACATAACAGGAGTCAACACTTCAACACTGATGTTTATCAACTATTTACAGTTTTACAAATCTGGCAGTGCTTTTATGAATATATCCACATGATCATAGATTTGTTGGCCCTTTGTGTGTGATTTTCTTATATTTATTCATTATTGATATAACTCTTCATAGACTTTTTCAATTTTATTTTCTTTTTTAATTACATACACATATAATTTATTTTAATTTTTACAAAAATGAGATCATGCTACATTGATGTTCCACAATTTTGTTTTATTTCCAAAGTAATCCATCCTGTTCTTCTCTCTATATTAGGTTACAGAGATTTCCCTTGTCCTTTTTATATGCTGAATAATATTTCATTTTATGAGTGTACCAAAATATATTCAATCACATTATTTCTTGATAAAATATGGGAAAACTTTTTTTTTAATTACAAATAACCCTGTAATAATCATCCCTACATATGTCTCTGCAACGTTACGGTGTTTTTATTTTCTAAAGGACTATTAATCTTTTCTCTAATTATGAATTTTTTCATATATTAAGGAAACCGATTCTCATCTATTTCATATAATGCATATATTTTTCTCTGCTCATTATCTTTGGACCTTTTTGACATAGAGTTTTCTGAGCTACTATGCAAACCAATCCACCAACCTATTACTTTAAGGTTTTTGTATTTGATGTCATGCTTATAAACAACATCCCCATCCTTTCGGGTGGTTCTTTTCAGAGCCTTGGGTAGTTTCTTCCACAGTCATGCACTGTTTAATATGCTCTTGAATACTCAAGGGGAATCCACTGCAGATCTTTCTCTGTGCAGAAGTGTCTCTTTTCAGGTATTCTGATCTGCAGGACCTCTATGCATCTTGGTTTCCCCAGATCTCAGCTCCAACTCCTTAACTCGGGGAGCACGCCAATCTCTACCTAGGTACCGCTTCCCTGTGCCACATAGCATGAAAGCTCTCTCAAGGCAAAAAGCTGGGGAAGGGCTCACTGCATGTGTGCCACACCTTTTAGGGATCACTGTTCCTCCTTGCTTGATGTCCAATGTTTTAAATACTGTTGTTTTATAGATTTTGCTCATTATTTTTTTAGTTGTTTTTAGATGGTAGAGGAAACTGAGTCTCTGTCACTTCACCTTGGTCAACTCCACACATAGGTTTTTGACTTTTATTATTATTTCCTAGAGATTCAGCAATTTTAATATTTATTTCCTCTCTAAGGAAACAGATCCCAACTACCAATCTTGTTCGTTGTTTTGTATATCTCTCTTTAAATGATTATATTTTATATATTTTATTTATATTATTATATCTTTTAATACACACATGCACATACAGTCTGGTCCAAGAATATGCCCTGTACAATTTCTAGCATACCAGTATTTTGAAGTTTACTGAGAACTTTTCATGGCTCAACTACAGTGGCTGATGCCTCCATTTTGTTTTACTTATTCCAGAAAAATGTGTGGAAGTCAACAGCATGATTTTAGAATCTGTTTTATGAAGACATGTTCTAGAGCTACTGTTTTGAATAGATATCTGAGTACCTTAGAGCCCTCCAAGCTGCTTCTTTCCCCTGCTCCTGTCATAGTTGCATAGTCTGGAAGTTTCTACTCTAGTTCCCTGGTTTTCTCTCAATTCCCTTTATGGGGTTGGAGTTCTGCACCTGGAACTGTTCTCGCCGCTGATGACAAACAATGCCTAATTCTTCCAGTTGCTACCCTCCAGGGAGTGGATTCTGCTCCCTGACACCAACCACTTTTCATGTGCTTCATGGGGGTAGGTGACCTCTAGGAACCAGGAAATGACTTTTGCCTGACATGAACCCACAGCCTAAGCACTGCTGTGGGTTAGGAGTTCCTGTTGACTGGCTCTGTCCTTTGGATGTCATCACCATTCCCAGTCACTTCCTGTTCACAAGCAGCCTTCATTTCTCATCCCCATTTTAGGATAGATGCCCTCCTCTACACAAATTAATTTCCCTGCATTTCTCATACCCAAATTCACCTGAGATAGGACATTTCCCTTAATATGATATAGAGTGGCAGAATTAATTATTACACCTCTCATGCCATACTGAAATAGCTTTTTAAATTATTTTCCCCCTTTATCATTACATAGTATGACTGTAGTCAACAGTAATAAACAAAAAGTGCTTTAAGAAAAGCTGCTTCCATAAATTATGGGAAAAATTTTATTTAATTCTATGCTAAGTCACTGAAAGAATCATTTTGTAATTAGGATTTTTAAAACCAAATTAAATTCATTTGACTTAAGAAGTGATGAGCTACAATTCATATTTTATATAACACCTAGTCCATAATAAGAATAATTAAAATATCAAATTAGTTAATTAACATTTTTGTTAATTAAATAATCAATATGTAGAATATACTACTTCAATTCAAAATGGTTTGGGACCAGGATGTATGGTTATATCATAATCAAACTTTATGGCAAATGAAAATAAAATTTCACAGTTTCATAAAACCCATCTTATATATTTCCTCTCCTAATATCACAAGTTTTAAGAAAAAAAATCACTCCAATTACTAGAATAGGAAAATATTAGTAAGGACATTTTTGTATAGGGATTTACAGTTTACAAAGAACTTTCACTAATTACTATAATAAAAAAGAAAGATTAAAAGTAGGCAAAACTTATGCTCCTTTATTTTTTTTTTTTTCAAAATTTTATTTAAATTCAAGTTAGTTCACATATAGTGTAGTATTAGTTTCAGGGATAGAATTTAGTGATTCATCAGTTGCATATAACACCCAGTGCTCATGAGACCAAGTGCCCTCCTTAATGCCCATCACCCAAATACCGCATCTCCCCACCTACCTCCTTTCCCTATACTTAAGAGTCTCTTATGTCAAAGACAGAGAGGGAGGCAAACAATAATAAAAAAAGATGCTCCTTTACTTTATATCACTCTACCTTTCCTTGGAATTATTTTTAATGATTAAACTGAAATTATATATTAAATATTTTTTTAGTTAACTAAAGATATGTTTAATTTTGAAAACTATCTCTTATTCTGAATATGTATTCACATATGGTGTCTGTCACATGCTTTCCTTCCCTGCATGAGAACAATATTAGTTTCTGACCCACGTTGTATGTTTTCAGCACTACAAATAAAAATCAGTTAAATTATTATTATTGACCGACTCTGATGGCAAGTGAAAATTGTTTTATTAAAAATATTTGAGGGGTACCTGGCTGGCTCAGTTGGTGGGGCATTCGATTCTTGATCTCAGAGTCATGAGTTTGAGCCCCACGTTGGTCATAGAACTTACTTAATAACAACAAAAATATTTGAATACATTAGATGAAATAAGTAACACAAAATAGAATGTATTATTAATAGTCATAGTATTTTTAAAATGCTATAGAGGATAGGATGGCTACGTCTATGAAATTTGTTCTCTTATGAATATGTAGAAAATTGTTATCTTATCCAATTTTACTTGCAGCAGTGAAATACAAACAGATAATGGTGTTTGTATTGTTACACAATGAGAAGTCACATTCCTATAATAGAATATAGGGTTTCTCATTTTTAGGTTTTTACTAAGAGTCATGAAGAAACTTTTTTTAAAATCAGGCAGAGCATATAAACAGATATTGATTTCTGTCCAGTAGTGACATAAATAATGGAAGGATGGAATGACACAGCCAAATATAGGCAAGAAACTAAACCTTTATTGAGTTACATTGTTATGTGAGAAGTGCAGTAATGACTGAGTTGAACCAAAGTTTTTAAACAAATGAATTCTTTAATCATATCTCTATATAGTAGTTTCACTGGTTTTCAACTCTTTAAAAAAACTTGTTTTTCAACCCTAGAAGGGTTTCAGAAATTCTCATTCCAGAAACTGTAAAAACTATTACGAAGAATTTTAGTTTCCATAAAAACATTTGGAGCCAAATTTTATTGAGATTCAGGATGATAAATGAAAGCTTATTATTTTGAGCCAGAATTATTTTTATCTGAACACTTTAATAGCATTCTTGTTATAGGTTTCGTGAATATTTTGCATTTCTAAGGATGATGACTCAATTTCCACTTGAAAATTCTGACCTAATTATCACAGCATTTCATAAAACCTAAAACCCATTACTGTTATGATCAACCTTCTTAATATTTTCTCACTTATTAAATGTATTTTATAATGAAGCTCATTTCAAACTACTGAAAGCTTGTCTTCATAACTTATTAGTTTATCCACTCTTAAAAAGTCTATTTTCTTTTTTGAGGGAGAGAGAGAGAAAGCGTGGGGGTGCAGATAGAGAATCGTAAGAAAGCTTCACGGCCATTGTGGAGCCTGAGAGGGAGCTTGATCTAAAGACCCTGAGATCATGACCCTGAGACCATGACCTGAGCTGAAATCAAGTCAGATGCTTAACCAACTGAGCCACCTAGCCACCCCTCTTCAAAAAAAGTGTATTTTTATATTATTTCCATTGGTTCTAATACATCTTAGGTTTATTTCACACAAGCACAAATGAACTTTTTATAGAGTATTCAAAATTTATTTAAATTGGTTTCAAATATATGCCTGTCTCTAGAGCTCTTTCCATGTTTTGTTTTGTTGATCTTTTCTCTCTCTCTTTATTATCAGCTTCTCTCCTCTTGACTCCTTATCATTACAAATATATAAACTTACTCAAGTCTCATCCATCTTTTAAATCCCTCCTAGGACCCATCCACTCTACTAGTTACTACTCTAGATCTCTTTCTATTTTCAACCATTCTTCTTGACATACTCACTTGTAATCTCTCTATTTCATTAGTCCCCACTCATTCCACACCCATACCAATATTCTCTAATTAAGGTCAACTTTGAGCTCCATGTTGTTAAACCAAAAGAGTACTCGACAGGCTTTATCTCATCTGAGCTTGAGAAATGGTAGGCAATGTCAACAAACCCTGTTTACCAGAACTCTCTCTTCCTTGACTTTCTTAAAACCATATTCCCTGATTTTACTTCTGACCAGAATGATGATATTTCTTGATTTCCTCAGGATAGCCTTAGATTATGCTTGCTGTTATGCTGTCACATCCAGTTTTATATTTGTCCACAATTTTTTTTTATTTTTTGATAAAATTTAACTATTAATAACTCTTGCATTAAGTATGGCAAGATGTGTTGATAAACTGCTACTTTGAAATTTCTAACTTCAGCTATGATCTTGTCTAGCATAGGCAACACAAGGAATTCTCATTTTAATATTATTTTACACATTGTTATTATGATATTGCCATATTAAAATATCCTTGGATATAGTCTCATAGGGACTTAGATTAAATTTATGCTCCAACATATTTGAACAGAGGAAAAGACAGAGATAGCATGATGATTAATTATTATTTCTGTGCCCTCCCCAAATAGATGTTTAAATTCTTAGAAAATTTAGTATTAACTGAATCCTCGGGATCATTGTTTTGAAATACACAGTCTTTTATGGCACTTAAAAAAATTCATCTTCAATTTTTTTTATCTGAACTTTCTATCTATACTGATGCGTTTCTTTCTCTTTCACACACACACACACACACACACACAGTAAAGGCTCTCCTATTTTGTTTGCTTTTGGCTTATTATGCTTCACCACTGATTTCCTATAGTTGAAGAGCTGAATCATCCACTCAGAGCACATACTTTTAAAAAATATTCATTTCCTTGTCAGGAACAATGATAGATAGATTGTGACTTTGCACAACTCATATTTATTAGAGTTGATGAGAAATACGTGTTTGCCGACTTAGGCATTTGTCCTTGAGCACACTGTGTTGTAAGAGTCACTTTTAATATAAAGAGAATACTTGTTATCCTCAATATCTGAGTTTAGAGTTCTGGAAACTCCATCCTCTTTCTCTAAAGACTTATATGACCATATTAATACTAAACTGATACATCCAAGAAGCTGGACTGGGATATAGGGGAAAATGTTATTGGTCTTCTATTGCCCAGAATCTTTAAGACTCTATCTCAAACACTTCATTTTGGTTCCTTAAACAAAATCTAGATTCTCCATACTTCTATTTCCTTTCCTTGCCAAGAGACAAATATTCAGGCCAAACTTCTTATATTTCTATTCATCTAGTATCACTAAAGTGATTTGAAAATAAGGATATTTTTAAGCTTTTTAAAAATTTAATTCACAGAAAGTCCTTCAACAATGTAAATATTATGCAACTCCGGAAAAAAAGAAATATATTTTTAAGAATATATTTAGAAATTTAGGGAAGGTGACCAATAAAAACTACTGAAAATATATGGATTATACTTTGACAACTATAAAGTACTAAGCAAACATAGAATAACACAGTTACTATTATTATTCTATTGGACCCTAGAATTCTTATCTTTTCTCTGAGTAGGTGGCCAAGAATGAAGGGAGGACTAGGAACTTGGGAGAGAGCAGATCCTGAGGTGCTCTCTGTGGCTATTACATATCCCTGTGAAACAGTCTAGATAAAGCCCTGTGTGCTCTCCCTCAGCTCTGTAGCTAAGCCACATGCAATTGTCACAGCTTCTTTGGCCCTGTTTTATTAAATTCAACACTAGCACCAGGGTGTGAAGTTGCTAGGGAAATAATTTGTAAAGATACTTCTTCATAACCCCTATTGGTTTTCTCTGGATTAATAAGTAGCTCAATGCAATTTAATTCATTTCAAATCAATGACGCTACCAGTCTATCTGTGGAAGAAATTATGCTTATCTCTGTTTAACATTTGGTGAACAAATTACCTATTTGTGCTGCTTGCTCCCCTCAGTCCTTAAATGCTTTTAATTCCAATGTGAACAGAATTATCCGTCTGTACAATTTTTTGTACCTTTAACACGCTGTTAAATTTCTGCAATAGCTTTCTAACCTCCCGTGGCCACTTCTGGTGTCTTGCATCAATGATGCCACGAGAACCTGCCTAAAACAGTGATCCCACCGTGGTGCTTTTGGCTCAGAAAAGGCCACTAGCTATGAATGTCACAGGATTTTTCACTTCAGGCTTCTAAAATTCTCTATAATGATTATCCTGTTCAATCATTTGACAAAATCATATTCCTTATTCTAATACTGATTTTGTGAGTGTGTGTGTGTCATGTTATCTCCAATTCTATTCCAAGCTGCTTACAGAGAGAAAACTTCGATTTTCATTTTTTACTTCTAGCTATCATTTAAATCATGCCTGCTCTGTTCTGAGAACATTATATCTTTCCTATCTCTAATTACACAGCACTTCCTGCGAGGTATTGTTATCACTTGCATTAGGGAAACTAAGTAACAGAGAGATGTGGACTTTTCTAAGTCCGCACTCCTGAATAAGGAACAAAACCACAATTCAAATTCAGCCCCCTGTCTTCACACCACAACATGCTGCCTTCCAGTGACTTGTGTTCATTTTTTGGTGACATTTGGTCTCAAGAAAACAAAACTATCAACAAGAAGAGACATGCTGGATGAAAGAAAACCACAGAGACTGCTGTTACCTTCTCTGTTTGCTTGATTATTAGAACCAGGTAGGAGAAGCAGAGTGAAGAATCACAAAGCAGATGGCAGGAGAAACATTCAGCAGGGCTGGGCACACTGCACATTGCTCTTGTATGCACATTTTCCAAGACTCAGTAAAATGTACAGAAATAGTATTAGTAATAAGCCTGCTTTCTTTAGACACCAATTTGTAAGGTAATTGAGGAGGAAAAAAGCACAGAGAGAATTGGCACCTGATCATTAATGTTCTCTCCAGGCTAATAAAAGAAGCAAAAGAATCTTTAGCCCACCTTCCTTGAGTGTTAAAACCCACACAGAGTAACTTTTCCAATAGGAAATACCACGGGCTCCCGGGAATTTTCAGTGGTCTTTCCTCATAGGCAGGTAGAAGGCAGTACATATACATTACAGAACTTTCCTGAAATTCTAGGTCCATACTAGACAGAGGAAACACTCAGTAAATATTTCCTACATGTCTGTTGAACACCTTGCCTGATTTCATGTGTGGTCCATTAGAAAAAAATCCCTTCATCCCACTGGCCAGAGAGTAGAAATCTTTTTTCTTCTGGAAGCTTGTAGACATGAAGTCCTTAATTTAAAAAGGGAGTCTTTTAGTATTCAGTTTCTGTGCTACCTCATCAGCCCTTGACAAACAAAGACAAAAATTATTTTTTTTCGTAGAAGATACCACATAAAATGAGTTATCTGTCATTTCATAAAATGTCGGAATTAGCAACATCTACAGTTCATGACTTTGAAAATCTCTGTTGAAAGTCTAAACAAAGTATACCATCAGCCTCTAGTTTTGTCATTCAGGTTCCTTGTAGAAATCTTATCCCTTTTCCACCTACAAGAGCATTGGCATTCCTTCCCATTCGATCGGTTCTCATGGTTAATAGTTTTTTTTTTTTAAAGATTTTATTTATTTTTTTATTTGACAGAGAGAGACACAGCGAGAGAGGGAACACAAGCAGGGGGAGTGGGAGAGGGAGAAGCAGGCTCGATCCCAGGACCCCGGGATCATGACCTGAGCCGAAGGCAGACGCTTAACGACTGAGCCACCCAGGTGCCCCGACTCATGGTTAATAGTTTTAACAGTGTGGAGGGCCTTCATGAATGCACATGTTACATGAATTTTACATGCATACGAAATTGTAGAAGTCTTAAAATTCTTCTGATGCAAATTTTATGTGACCAGTCTTTTTTTTGTAGGAAGGAAGGCAGGAGTTACCTGTCAGGGATAGTAGTTCAGTGAATTTTATCAATTTCTAATACTATAGATGAGAAAACATTATAGAATTAACTGGAATAGGAAAGATTAGTGGTAATATAATAATATTACATTATAATAAATATAGCTTTTAAATATAATAATACCCTCTGAGGGTGCAGCTTTCATTTTTTTCAGAAAGAAGTATTAATATAAGAGCAGGCAATTATTATTATTACTATCCATTCTTGCTACTATTCTCTATTGCTGGACACAATGAAACCACATTTCCCCCCAAATTATGTAAATAAAAGGAAAAAAACAAAGACATGGCCAAAATATATCAAATAAGACAAAGCCTACTTTAAAAAAACAAGATGGTGAGTGACAATCTATATTACCAATGTTAATTTGATTAACCATGTAAATATAATGTAGTAGAAAAAGAGGCTAATTTTCAAAGAAAAGCCTAATTCAGATATATTCTGGTATAATTCTCACATGTCCACAATTTAGAGAACTGTAGTAGATTGGAAATATGATATAATTGTATTTGTTGTAATAAATACATTGATATAGGACTACAAATCACTTTTTCTTTTTTTTTTGAAACTTATTAACAACTTTATTTTTTATTTAAATTCAGTTAATTAACATATAGTGTATTATTAGTTTCAGGGTATAGTTCTGTCATTCATCAGTCTTATATAACACCCAGTGCTCATTACATCATGTGCCCTCCTCAATATCCATCACCCAGTTATCCCATCCTCCCACTCACCTCCCCTCAGTAACCCTCAGTTTTTTCCTATGATTAAGAGTCTCTTATGGTGTTTCTCCCTCTCTGATTTCATCTTGTTTTACTTTTTAATCCCATTCCCCTATGCTCCTCTGTTGTGTTTCTTAAATTCCACATATGAGTGAAATCATATGATAATTGTCTTTCTCTGATTGACTTATTTCATTTAGCATAATACCCCCTAGTTCCATCCATTGTCATTGCAAATGGCAAGATTTCATTTCTTTTGATGGCTGAGTAATATTCCATTATACAGATATATATATATATATATATACCTCATCTTCTTTATGCATTCATCTGTCGATGCACATCCAGGCTCTTTCCATAGTTTGGCTATTGTGGACATTGCTGCTATAAACATTGGGGTGCACGTGTCCCTTTGGATCACTACATTTGTATCTTTGGGGTAAATACCTAGTAGTGCAATTGCTGGATTGTAGGGTAGCTCTATTTTCAACTTTTTGAAGAACCTCCGTACTGTTTTCTAGAGTGACTGCACGAGCTTGCATTCCCACCAACAGCATAAGAGAGTTCCCCTTTCTCTGCACCCCTGCCAACATCTTTTGTTTCTGACTTGTTAATTTTAGCCATTCTGACTGGTGTGCAGTGGTATCTCATTGAGGTTTTGATTTGTATTTCCCTGATGCCAAGTGATGTTGAGCACTTTTTCATGTATCTGTTGGCCATTTGTATGTCTTCTTTGGAGAAATGTCTGTTCATGTCTTCTGCCCACTTCTTGATTGGATTATTTGCTCTTTGGGTGTTGAGTTTGGTAAGTTCTTTATAGGTTTTGGATACTAGTCCTTTATCTGATATGTCATTTGCAAATATCTTTTCCCATTCTGTCAGTTGTCTTTTGGTTTTATCAACTGTTTCCCTTGCTGTGATATGATATTCTATGTGGAAAACCCAGAAGACTCCACCCCAAAATTGCTAAAACTTATATAGGAATTCAGCAAAGTGGCAGGATATAAAATCAATGCATGGAAATCAGTTGCATAGTTCTATACACTAACAATGAGACAGAAGAAAGAAAAATTAAGGAGTCTATCCCATTTACAATTGCACCAAAAGCCATAAGATACCTAGGAATAAACTTAACCAAAGAGGAAAACTATCTGTACTCTGAAAAGTATAAAACACTCATGAAAGAAATTGAGAAAGATGCAAAGAAATGGAAAAACATTCCATGTCATTGATTGGAAGAACAAATATTGTTAAAATGTCTGTTACCTAGAGCAATCTATACATTCAAAGCAATCCCTATCAATATAACATCAACTTTTTCACAGAGTTGGAACAAATAATCCTAAAATTTGTATGGAATCAGAAAGGACCCCAAAGAGCCAAGGGAATGTTGAAATAGAAAACCAAAGCAGTTGGCATCACAATACTGGACTTCAAGCTCTATTACAAATCTGTAATCATCAAGACAGTATGGTACTGGCACAAAAACAGACACATAGATCAGTGGAACAGAATAGAGAACCCAGAATTGGACCCTCAGTTCTATGGTCAACTAACCTTCAACAAGGCAGGAAAGAATATCCAATGGAAAAACGACAGTCTCTTCAACAAATAGTGTTGGGAAAACTGGACAGCCACATGCAGAAGAATGAAACTGGACCATTTCCTTACACCAAACACAAAAATAGACTCAAAATGGTCAAAAGACCTAAATGTGAGACAGGAATCCATCAAAATCCTTGACAAGAACACAGGCAGCAACCTCTTCTGCCTCAACCACAGCAACTTCTTTCTAGACATATCTCCAAAGGCAAAGGAAGGAAAAGCAAAAATGAACTATTGGGACTTCATCAAGATAAAAAGCTTTTGTGCAAATCACTTTTTCTATTGCTGATTGCAAACACAACTGAAAACATAGCATTAATCACACTGTGCAGATGTAAATTAGAGCTGCAAGTAACCCAAGTGTAATGAAGCCCCAGTGATCAGCATCTCATTCTCTTGTGCCTATCCTGAATCATCCTAAGAAATTTTTGTACACCCTACCTCAAAGTGGATATAATTCTAGAAAGCAACAGTGTGCAATGTAGATTTTATTGAAAATGGAGATTCATTGCAACCACATACCAGAACTTAAGAATATTCATAACCACCTTCTATTCCCTTTCCTTTTGCTAGCTCTCTTTCCACACAGGCCTCTCCAGGCTCCAGGGCTACACCTTCCTCTCAACTCCTGGAATCTGCTCACAGGGTCTCCTTATTTCACTAGTTTCTTCTTAAGCAGAATTCACTTATCTCTCAACCTCCCAAGTTTTGCAAATTGCATCATTCCTATTACCCAGCTCAGCAAGCAACACTTTGGGGACTTGAAATATTAAATATTTTTTTTCCCTGTCACAGATAATGTGTTCTATTCACAAGTAAAATAGATATCTGAAGATAAATGATATTTAAGGATGGAAACATGAGAGCAAAAAAAATATTATAGGACAAATTTATAGGAATTTATGGGGACAAGTTGGGTTAAACAGGCCACCAAAAAAGAAGGGGGGGGATACTGATGAATGAGACAGAAAGGGTCTTAAAGAAATTTTTATTAAGTTCTGCTACATGGTAGCAATATCTCTATTTGCAATACATTTTTATTAAAATTTATTTATCAAAAGACACTATGCAAAGCCAAGTTTCAGAGAGATGACATTTGTAATATTTGTGTCTAAAGGGAAATTTCATTTGAAATATTTTAAACTCAAAATATCCAACAAGACACAGATGATCCTTTTAAAGAAAACAAATGACTCAAACTAACTCTTCACAAAAGAGGAAATCCAAATGGCCCTAAATATCCAAAGAGGTGTTGCACATCCTTAATCATCAGAGAAAAGCAAATTGAAAACCAGCAATGAAATACTACTCCTTGCCATAAGAAATAGCTGACAATGCCAAGTGTTGGTGAGGACAAGGAGCAACTGGAACTCTCATACACTGCTGCGGGGGCATTAACTGGTACAGTCTCCTTGGAAAACCACTTGATAGTATCTAACAAAACTAACTATAATCATCTCCTCAGTTCCACTCTCAGTTATATAGACAGAAATGCACACAGAAATGTGTGGTATGAGCACAATGCTAAATAAATAGCATCTTCATAATAACTCTAAACTGGAAACAACTCAAATAACCATCAGCAGTAATAAGTGAACAGTGTTACATTCTTAAAATGGGATATTGTGCAGCAATGAAAAAAAAAAATCAGTGCTACACACAACACGGATAAATCTCAAATGCATCAATTTGGGCAAAAGGATCCAGGCAAAAAAATCATATACTATAAGATCTAAAGATCTAAAGATCTAGAAAAATCAGATACTATATAATTTCACTTATGTAAAATGCAAGAAGGGCAACAAAACTTGCGTACAGGTGATGCAAATCAGAATAGCGGTCATCTGCGGGGACAGCACTGGGAGCAGGCACGACGGAGCCTTCTCAAGGTGGGAGGTCTCTAATATATTCCGATATAGAGAGTGGTTACATAGATGTATTTATTTCAATGCTTAATCCAGCAGTAGTTATGATTTGTGTACTTTGATGTATGGACAATGTGGTTTGGTTTAAAAGTTAAAAAAAATAAATTCAGGGACATTTTGAATTTCCTTCCAGTCTTGTCATTCCCACAAAAGTAAATATAAACTGACTGCCACTTTAATTTTCCTGTGTTCAAGATATGGATGCTTCAATTCATTCACTTGTTGCCATTGGCTGTGTTTATCTATGCAGTAGCATCCATTTGAAATTATACATAATTAGAAGGGAGAGAACAGACTGCCTATCAAATTTGCAAAGATTAAAGGATGATGGTTTTGGTGAAAGTGCATGAATCAGGCACTCTTCCTCATGCTAGAAGGAAGGCCTGGAACAACCTTTTGGGAGGCAATCTCATCTCATGTGTTTAAAAAAAAAATCTTAAAAATATTACATACCCTTTGACCCAGTGTGCTACTTCCTACTATTCTGTCTACAGGCAATAAAAATTGACAAAGATTAATGCACAGATATATTCATTGTGGCATTACTTTTAATAGCAAGATATTAGAAACAACATACATGTTGAACGTTTGGAAAATGATTAAAAGAATATTGGCACATCCATCTGCTTTTGGGAGACTGGGTAGGCATAGATTTTAAATACTGATTCTCTCTCTTCTTTGTGTCTTGACTGTGTTTTTAAGTTATCTTAGACTTCATTCCCTCAAATGCAGAGTGGGGTTGATAATACCTTTCTGAGGGAATTGTGGTCACAGTAAATATGATGATATATCTAAAGTGCCCTGCACATATGGGACACTGAAATGTGGTACTTAAGAAAAGTTATCCAAATAAATGTTTGTGTGAATCAAATTATATGCATTGGCTGAATATTTTTGAGGAAAAATTATACATAAAATTCAGGTATTATACTGTTTGCTCCCTTGTGGCCTTGATTCTGGCATGCTTGGGCAGGGTGCTTTGCTCCTTCTTCATCCCTGACCTGAATCTGGAGCCGGATTCTGTAAACGGAGCTTCATTCAGTAAATAAGACTCCTTTCCCAAAGTAGAAACAAACTTACACACAAGCGGTTGGGCCTGGGGATGTTGCCCTCAGGGAAGCTTTCAGAATTGCAAAAGCCTCTTTCTCACCAAGCACTGTGTGAGTGAATTGATTCAATAGGCCACCCACTAGGGGATTTTTCCCCACTGGTTCAAGAGACCTAGGCAGCGCTGTTGGTGTGAAACAGTGTCATAACAGGGTGGAAGACACTTACAGAGACACGACATCAGTTTCCTCTACCCACTTATAAACACATACAGACTGAAAAGACAAGACCCTCAGATGTGATAAGGTAGTGGATTTAAAGCAATTCTTCATAAGTAATATTCAAATTGACTGAGCTTCCAGGGGCTCAGCATGGCTCTTCATACTTCCATTCATGAGCTCATGCAGTAGTTACAGCACTCCTGGGAGTTGGCTCTATTATTAAAACGATTTTAGAAAGGAGGAAACGATACTGAGATGATAAATGAGTTATCTAGGGTCATACACCTAATATTTGTCTGAGCTGGGGACCCAGATCTAGGGAGTCTGATTTCAGATTCTGAACTCTTAATCAATATGTAACTCTCACTCACTGATAACTTCACTAATAATATTCAAAAACATTTAAGGGCCACTTTTGAAAGTTGTCTATGCATAGGTTCTGTACTAAGTACTCTATAAAACTTATCTCCTTCAGTATTCACATAATAAACCCTGATATACATGCGTTGTATTTTCCAGCACAATTTATGACTAACTGACACCAAAGCCTGAGTTTCAAACCATTTGGCTATACTTCCTTCCACTCGAGCCACAGAAAAGTCAAGGGCATACCCCTAGTGAGTATAGATTTTTTTTGGTAAAGAAAAGAAAATTAAGGATAAATATGAATTCATGCCTACACATTGAATTGATAGAAACTAGATTTTTGTTACCTGGAATCCTTACCACTATTTATACAATGACTAAAGATTTTTGCATACTTTCCCAATTACACAGATTTAACAATAAGGTACCATATAGAATGTATAATTTTATGAGATATAAAAAGCTTATTTACTCCCAAATATCTCCTTTGATTACCTCTTGCTTATATGATATTGCCATCAGAATTATTTATGTGAGGTAAGGCAATGTAGCTCCCCCAAGAATCTTATTAAAATGCAAATGCATTACCTGATGTATTAATTTCCTATGGCTGCTATAACAAGATACCACAAATTTGATGGCTTAAAATAACACACATTTATTCCCTTACAATTCTGGAGGTCAACAGTCTTAAATCAGTTTCATTGGGTCAAAATCAAGGTGTAGGCAATGCTGTGCTCCCTCCAGAGGCTCTAAGAAAGAAGCCATTTCCTTGACTTTTCCAGCTTCTAGAGCTGCATTCGTTGGCCCATGGCCCCTTCTTTTATCTCCAAAACCAGCAGTGTAGTTTCTTCCTTCAGTGGTCACATTGCTTTATTTGTGTCAAATCTCCCTTTGCCTCTCAATTTGGGATTTCATTTAGAGCCCACCTGGCCAATCTAGTATGATTTCTCCACCTCAAGATCCCTAACTAATTGCATCTGCAAAGTCCATTTTGCTGCACAAGGTTACAAAGGTCCCAAAGATTAATTGGTTATATTTGGGGGCCACTGTTCAGCCTACCATACCTGAGAAATGTCATTATTTTCAGTAACAGTAGAAAGTAAAATATGAGTCTAAAAGAATGAGAGGCAAAATAAATGTATATTATTTATTAGTTATAACAGGTGATAAATCTAATAAGGGTTTCAGGTTTACTAAGTACAAGTTTGGTGGAGGCGGAGGGGAGGTGGTGGTGGTAGCTATGAACTGCTATTCTATCCCTAAGACTACCTTTTGAATTTGAAAAGCTTACCTTTAAATGTTCACCTTGTGGAAAATTGGAACCCTCATACACTGCTTGTAGAATGTAAAATGTTACAGCAGCTTTGGAAAACAGTCTGGCAGTTCCCCTAAAGGTTAAATATAGAGTTGTCATATGAACCAATAATTCTAGTGCTAGGTATATGCCTTGGGAAACTAAAATATGTCCACACAAAAACATGTACACAAATGCACATAGCATCTAATTTATAATAGACAAGGGTGAATACAAGTCAAATGTCAATCAATTGATGGATAAAGAAAGAGTGGTATATCCATTCAATGGAATATTATGTGGCAATACTGAAATGAAGTACTGATAAATGTTACAACATGGATGAACCTTGAAAACATTATAATAAGTGAAAGAAGCCGGTCACAAAGATCACATATTGCATGATTCCATTTCTAGTAAATGTCCAGAATAGGCAAATCTATGGAGACAGAAAGTTGATTCATAGTTGCCCAGCACTGGAAGGGGAAGTATTTGGTGGTGGGGGGGGTGAGGGGAGAGGTGAAGAAAGACTGCTCACAGGTACAGAGTTTCTTTGGGGGGTGAGGAACATACTCCAAAATTGATTGTGGTGATAGCTGTATGACTGTATATATACTAGAAATGACCAAAATGTACATCCATAAATGGGTGAATCATGTAAGTTGTGTGAATTATATCTCAATAAAGCTCTTATAAAAAAATGTTTGCTTTGACTTTCATTTATATCAAAGCCCAGAACGTCAGCTAATACTAGAAATGGTCAGAATAAGAATCACTTAAATTTTGGAATCAAGAATCATTAGATATTTCCTATTCCAACCTCAGTTTATATATCATAAATGACAAAATAGTCACTGTCTTTCCCCAGGCCACATTACTAGATGATAAAACTGTTGTTTAGAACCTAGGACTATGCTCTCCCATCTTACATGATTAGTAGACACTTAGTTCCAACAACCTTGCTTTGCATACACTTTAGGAAGAAGGGCTCCCAGATCCTGATGATACCTGGTAAGGCTCTACTCTGATGTAGTTTTTTTTTTCTTTTTTTAAAATTGCTTCAATCCATTTCATTCAGGTCTTGACTCAGCCATCATTTACTCAGGGGCAGGCTCCGAATACCCAATTAAGTAGTTTAATATATGGTATATTTATTTATGTATTGTCCATCTTTCTTACCAGAATGTAAGCTCCATGGGGCAGGGGATTTTTTGTTGTTACTGTTGTAATCTGATTTAAGCAGATTTTATCATGTACCACTTTTAAGCTTAATAACTTTAGTTTTATATTTGTACATTATAGCAGCTACCAGAGAGGTAGCATTACCCTCCTCCACAGCCTTCCTTCTCTTCCACAGTTTTACTGCTAGATCAGAACGAAAGTTATTTCAGACCAATTCTGTTACATGTCAGACAGTAAATCTACAGTCATTAGCAAGCAGGCACAGAACAATTCACACAAACTATTCTATACATCAAACATACCAGTTCTCTGTCTTTTCAGGGTTTCCAACCACACTTTGTACAAGAGGCAGACAAAACAGTCTTCTGTTACACTTAAGATCATCCTCAGGCACCAGCCATCACCCTGCCTTAGGCTAACTGTGGGTTCCAAGAGGCAGGATTTCTTGGAGTGCTATGCTCCATTGTGCAAAAGCAGGAAGTTATTTCTAAAACATGTTTACCAATGGGCATTTCTGGAATATTATTAGATTTTCTATGGAGAGTACAAATGAAGTATTCCTAATATTACAGAGCCACTACTTTTCATTAATATGAACCCATTTCTGATGTCCAGTATGCCAATTAGAAAACCATTAGTTGTTCGACATACTGAAGCCCTTATGTGGCCACTGCTGGAGTGTAGGGCCTCTGAAACAAAGAGGATGGACTACCCCAGACTGTGCATTCTTGATTACAGTAGCTAATGGCCCCTAGTTACTGGCTCTTAAGGCAAATTTACATAATGATATCATCCTCGCTAGGCAGAACTATTTAAGTGTGGTTCAAACATCTTAACATCTCTTTTATTTGCTACTATATTCTCATCACCTACAACTGTGCCTTAGCATAGTACAGATGTTCTATAAATATTTCCTGAATAAATAAATTCTGCCTATGTGTGTAAAAGTTCTCTAAACTGTCCATCATAAGTCATATTTTAGGATATTTATTTTCTTATGAGAAGTTGATTTCAGGCTTTTTCTGCCACGGAAATTATATAAATTACATATATCCTCCTCATTTATATGAATTCATTTCCTCATGTATTAAACATATACCACTTGTCATTGTATATTAAAGTAGTTAACAAAAACTCAAGATAATGCCATCTGACTTATACTCAAACTTCTCAAAATGCCATATAGTATATAATCAGATCTGTTATAATACCTTAAACTGCAGCTATGATAAAGAACTTTACCTAAAGAAAAAAGCTAAATGTGATGTTCCCCTGAATCAAGTTCATTCTTATTCATGAGTTTTGCCTTATTCTTTTTCTTTTTGTATTCCTTTCAATGTGCTGACCAAAGAATTTTTTCACTGGGACTCAAGTAGAATTTCAATTGAAAATCAATTGCTTTTGTTTCCTGAGGAAAAATTAATATTGCACACCATGGCTTTTTATTATAATGGAAAATATTGTCATCTTACTATGGTTTTGACTAAGAATTATTGTCTCAATCATGAAGAAACTTTATCATGATAGATAAAAATTAGTGTTTAATTATACTGCATGCTGCATAGTATGTAAAATTGTAGTCAATAGTTAATGTACATATTACCAAAAATCATAAATATTTACTATAACTAAAGTTTTATCATTATACTGTAATTTAAAATTATAAATGGAGATAGGTAATGATATTTTCAAAGCTCCTTTAAGTTTGAATTTATGCCAAAAGATAGCTTCATGTGAGTGTGGCAGATGATGGTTGTTGGCTCATGCATGACTCACTAGAAACCTCTCTGCCTTCCTCTACTCTAAAGGCTGGGAAACAAAATACTCATTAATTACTCCATTGTCCTTTATAACCTCCCTATACAGTTGGGCAGGAGATAGAATTTTGGCAGCAGAATGTAGAAGGACAACCCAGACTTTACATCCTGAACAAAATGTCAAAAATTTTTGAAAATAAGACTTTTGCCTTTGACCTTCCCCTTTCTCCTTCCTCCTCTGTAAAATGTAAAGATGATCACAAGCCCAGAAACTTTCTTAATGCCAAAGAATGAAAGGGTATATGTTAAGGACAGAAGAGAAGGATGATAGAAGAAGCCTGGTTCTCTGAAGACACACTTGAATAGCCTTGTTAGTCTTGAGTAGCCTACCACAGAAAACTGTGATAAACTGAAGGATGTTGTGATACTTTTACTTTTAGGCATAAAAACGACAGAATCTTTCTATGAGATAAATTTGGACTCCATGTTACCATTTGGTAGTATAAGCTACATAATTGTAACTTATTTTTGTAAGTATGTATCAAGAATAAAATAAATCAGAGGTGTAATTTGAGAGTTATGTTGTAAGTTATGACAGAGTGCTCACCTCCTATTGTTTTTATTCATATGCATAAAAGTTTCAATATTCTGGGGCACCAGGGTGGCTCAGTTGGTTAAGCTTCCAACTCCTGATTTCAGCTCAGGTCATGATCTCAGGGTCCTGAGATCTAGCCTCGTGTCAGGCTTCGTGCTGGGCTCCTGCTTAAGGTTCTCTCTCTTCCTCTCCCTCTGCCCCTCCCCCTTGTTCATTCTCTCTCTCTCAAAATAAATAAATAAATAAAAATTTAAAAATTAAAAAGAAAAATTTCAATATTCTTATGTAGGTATCACTTCTGGAATTTTGGTCATAAAAGTTCTTTTCTCCCAGGAAAATAATATCCATAGTTTCAAGGGTACTGACAAGGAATAGGGCAGAATTTCCAATTTTTTTAGTTAAAAATATCAATTTTCTATACTTCTGAGGTGTTTCATAATGTTTACATCATTCTTCTGTGTTGCATTCTGAAAGCAAATATTTTGAACAAGGTAAGGGAAAAAGAAAAACTGCTGAAAGATACAAGTTTGTGTATTATGATTAGTATTTTGCAAATAGTGACCCAAATATATTTTAGTTTCCCCTTTACATCATGTTTGATTTTTCCACTTCCCACCTCCAAAGCCAAGCCAGGAAGTTTATAGTTCCTGAGAAGGAAAGGGTAGAGACCTTGCTCTCTTTAGCAAGACACTGGATATGAAGAACCAGCAATACGGAAAGAAAAAAAAATATATTACCTGACTGTTTCAGCTCCCGTTCAATGTTTTTAGGGGCAGTAAAAAAGGACACAGACATAGCAAAGAGGAGATGCTTCTTCCCCCTGTGACAGTTAGGGTTTATGGCTTTTTGTTTTTAGTAGAAAGAAGTGGGACAGGGAGGAGGGGGAGAAGCCAGACTTTCATTGTCCCATGGAATTGTGGAAGCAGGAAAGAGAGAAGAAAGGGCAATTGGTAAAATTGGTGTGAATTTTCCTTTCTAGGCTTTGACACAGAAGAGTCAGATAAATGAGGGAAAGAATCTGTCTGGTCCCATATCCTTTTAGATTCTGAATCCCAAGTGTATCTTTTCCCTCATCAATCTTGGGGTACCCATATCAGAGTAAATGGTTATATGACATATTTAGGAAATGAAGTTAGAGTTTGACTCCCTAAAGTTCTTGCATGAATTGAGATGAGACAAAGAAGGTAGTTGAGAGTACTGGCTGCTGAGCTTTCCAAGAGTGGCTGGCAGGTCACAACCATCACCCAAATGGGGATCACAGAAAGTGCTGAGAGGAGGGGCACCTGGATGGCTCTGTCAGTTAAGCATCTGCCTTCAGCTCACGTCATGAGCCCAGGGCCCTGGGATCAAGTCCCACATCAGGTTCCCTGCTCAGTGGGAAGTCTGCTTCTCTCTCTACCCCCCTGCTTGTGCTCTCTTGCACAAGCAGTGTCTCAGAGACACTGCCTGTACATTTTACACATTTGATAAATGGTAGAATGTTTTCACAGATTAGCTTGTAGCTCCATATATTTTATACATTTTAGACCTTTTTTTTTCTCTATCGCTAACCATATACTTCTGGTCTCAGATGCCATAAAACATGATCATATGATATTAAATACTCTTGTCCTGTATCATTATGTAATGAAGTAGGGTGAGTTATGACAGTAAGCAGTAGAATTGTTTCTGGGAAGCCATTCCTGCACTGGGATGCTAGCAGTACAGAACTCTACATGGGGGTAGGGTAACCTTCAAAAATATACCACACTTTACACAAACTAAACATAGTCCTAACTCAAATTCTTTTGTCTTCAATGGAACCCCAAATAGCAGCAGCCAGTCTCCTTTCACTCAAGATAAGGAAAAGTGCAATGGAAGTATTGTTGGAGTAGAAAAACACTGGTCTTAACTAATTAGAATTAATTAGTAATTAGTTATTATATTAATTCTAATTAGAATTAGAATTAAATGTATAACTTTTGATTAAAGAGAGAAAGATGGTGGCAAAGTAGGAGAACCCTAGGCTCACCTAATCCCATGAGTACAAAGGATCCTAAATACCCCCAGAAATTGTCCTGAAGACTGGCAGAAAAAGCTTCACAACTAAAGGTAGAGAAGAGCCACATCAAAGAAGATAGGAAGTGTGGAAACATGGTTTGGAGAGGAAACCATGGATCATGGCTGCTGCAGTAGGGAGGGAGCCATGGTGGTGGGGAAGGCTGAGAGTCAGACCAGCACGCCGGGGAGCACATGGGGAAGATAATTCCCCATAATGATTGGCTTGGAAAATGAGAGTGGCTGAGTTTTGGAGCTCTTACAACTAGTGGGGCTAAAATCCTGGAGTTTTAAAGGTTAGTGTTCTTGGCTCAGGGAGAGCCCAGAGGCATTGATGCTGTCCTTGGAGAGAAGGCAGGGCAAACAGCCCTTGGACATATAGTGTGGAAACAGTGATCTAAGTAGTACCTAGGGCACATATTGTGGAGGTTAGCTGCTCATCTTGGAGCATGTTCAAAGGATGCAGCATTCATTGAGAACTCAGAACAAAAGAACTAGCAAGCACCATTTCCCTCCTTTACTCCTCAGCATAAGCTCAAGGCCACCTGCAGGAAGCAGCACAGCATCTACACTCACTACTTAATTTGCTTACACCAAGTCCTACCCCCTCATGTTTCAGTGGAACTGCCCTTCCCAGACACACTTTCCCCATTCCCAGCACAGCAGGCCCTCTCCCCCAGAAGACTTGCCCAAATCCCTTCCAACACTGTATCTCCAGACCCAGGAGTTTTGCAGGGCCTCAGTTCTAGCAGCCATGGCAACAGGTCTGATTTCACAAGCAGATAAGAGCACACCTAGTTAAAATGCTATATTCAGGCCAGGGACCAAACACTACCCACAAACAGGCAAAGAGAGCCTCTGCAGGCAAGTGGCCTGAAGGATAAAGCAGCCAGGACACAACAACAGAGTGCATGCAACACACATTTAGAAACACTCCCTAAAGTGCCAGGTCCCGGGGAAGAGGGGACACTACAGAGCAGGGCACTACAGGACATCTTCTTCAAAAGGCCATTACACTCAAAACAGTGGATGGAGCTGACTTTCCTAGAAGAAGCAGGCACAGAGACTTAGACAAAATGAGAAGACAGAGGAATTTATCCCAAATGAAAGATCAGGACAAGGCCATGGCCAGAGATCTAAGTGAAACAGATATAAGTATCATGCCTGATAGAGAATTTAAAGTAATGATCATAAGGATACTCACTGGACTTGAGAAAAGATAAGACATCAATGATACCTTTAACATAAAGATAAGAAATAACATAGGAGAGATAAAGGGCTCAATAAATGAAAGGAGAAACATGCATGATGGAATGAATTGCAGGCCGGAAGAAGCAGAGGAATGAATTAATGACCTAAAAGACAGAGTAATGGAAAGTAATCAAGCTGAACAAAAGAGAGAAAAAAGAAAGCATTATACAAAACTAGAATAGATTTATGGAACTCAGTGACTCCATCAAATGTAGTAACATTCACATTATAGGAGTCCCAGAAGAAGAGAGAGAAAAGGCAGAAATTTATTTGAAGAGATAATAGCTGTAAAGTTCCCTAATCTGGGGAAGGAAACAGATATCTGGATCCAGGAAGCACAGAGAACCCCCAACAAAATCAACAAAAACAGATCTATAGCTAGACATACAATTAAAATAGCAAAATAAAAATAGCAAAATATAGTGATAAAAACAATTTAAAAACAGCAAGACAGGGATACCTGGGTGGCTCAGTCAGTTAAGCATCTGCCTTCAGCTCAGGTCATGATCCCAGGTTCCTGGGATCGAGTCCTGCATCAGGGTCCTTGCTCAGCAGGGAGCCTGCTTCTCCCTCTGCCTGCTGCTCTCCCTGCTTGTGCTCTCTCTCTCTCTCTGACAAATAAAAAAATTAATTAAAAAAAATTTTTTTAAAAACTCAGCAAGACAGAAGAAGATAGTTCCATATGGGAGAACAGCCCCCCCCCCCCCTAAGGCTAGCAGGGAATTTTTCAGCAGAAACTTTCAAAGCCAGAAGAGAGTGGCATGATATATTCAAAGTGCTGAATGGGAAAAATCTGCAACCAAGAATACTCTATCCTGCAAGGTGATCATTCAAAATAGGAGAGAGAAAGAGTTTCCCAAACAAACAAAAACTAAAGGAGTTCATGACCACTAAAACAGCTCTTAATCAGATGAATGGATAAAGAAGATGTGGTTCATATATACAATGGAATATTACTCAGTCATCAGAAAGGATGAATACCTACCATTTACATTGACATAGATGAATCTGGAGGGTATGACGTTAAGTGAAATAAGTCTACAAAAGAAAGACAATTATCATACAGTTTCACTCATATATGGAATATAAGAAATAGCACAGAGGATCTAGAGGAAGGGTGGGAAAACTGAATGGGAGGAAATCAGAGACAGACCCAAACCATGAGAAACTCTTGACTCTGGGAAACAAACTGAGGGTTGTGGAAAGGGAGGTGGGTGGGGGGATTGGGTAACTGGGTGATGGGCTTTAAGGAGGGCACATGATGTCTGAGCACTGAGTGTTAAACACAACTAATGAATTATTGAACACTACACCAAAAACTAATGCTGTACTCTATGTTGGTTTATTGAATATAAATTTTAAAAAAAGAAGAAGAAAAAAAAAAAACAACTCTTCAAGAAATATTAAAGGGATCTTTGAGTGGAAAGAAGAGACCAAAAGTGGCAGTATAAAGGTAGGAAAAACAAAAGCAGTAAAAACGACTATCAGTCAAGGCAATTGCAAGATAAAAAGATGTAGAGTGTAACAACATATACCGAAAACATGGGGAGGAGAGATGTATAAAAAAATTTATACACCCAACATAGGAGCATCCAAATACATAAAACAGTTAATAACAAAAATAGACAAAATAATTGATTATAATACAATAATAGTATGGGACTTAAACACCCCATTTATTTCAATGGACAGATCATCTAAACTGAAAATCAATAAGGAAACAATGGCATTGAATGACACACTGGAACAGATGAATTTAACAGACATATTCAGAAAATTCCATCCTAAAACAACAGAATACACATTCTTTTCAAGTACACATGGAACATTTTCCAGAATAGATCACATATGAGCCCACAAAACAATCCTCAACAAATTCAAGAAGATCGAAGTCATCTCATGTATCTTTTCTGACCACAACATTATAAGACTAAAAGTCATCCACAAGAAAAAATTTGGAAAGACCACAAATACATGGAGGTCAAATAACCTACTAGACAGTGAATGGGTCAACCTACAAATAAGAGAAGAATTTTTAAAAATACATGGAAATAAATGAAAAAGAAAATACACAGGTCCACAACCTTTGGGATGCAGCAAAAGTGATTCTAAGAGGTAAATTTACAGCAATACAGACTATCTCAAGGAGGAAGAAAACTCTCAAATAAACAACCTAATCTTACACCTAAAGAAGCTAGAAGAATAACAAACAAAACCGAAAACCAGCAGAAGGAAGGAAATAATAAAGGTTAGAGCAGAAATACATGATATAGAAACAAACAAACAAAAAACAATAGAACAGATCAATGAAACTAGGAGCTGGCTCTCTGAAAGTAATCAATAAAATTGATAAACTTCTAAGCAGACTTATCAAAAAAGGGAGAAAGGACTCAAAAAAAACTATAAAATCACAAATGAGAGAGGTGAAGTCACAACCAATATCACAGAAATATAATTATAAGAGAATATTATGAAAAACTGCATGCCAAAAAATTGGCCAATCTAGGAGAAATGGATAAATTCCTAGAAACATATAAACTACCAAAATTGAAATGGGAAGAACAGAAAATTTGAACAGACCAATGACCAGAAAAGAAATTGAGCATTCAAAAAACTCCTGAAAAACAAAAGTTCAGGACCAGATGGCTTCATGAGTGAATTCTATCAAACATTTAAAGAAGAGTTAATAGCTATTCTTCTCAAACTATTCCAAAAAAATAGAAAAGGAAGGAAAACTTCCAAATTCATTCTATAAGGCCAGCATTACCCTGAAACCAAAATCAGATAAAGACACCACTAAGAAAGAGAAATACATATCAAAATCTCTGATGAATATAGATGCACAAAATCCTCAACAAAATACTAGCAAACCAAATCCAACAAACATCAAAAAAAAAAATCATTTACCACAATCAAGTGGAATTTATTCCTGGGTTGCAAGGGTGGTTCAATATTCACAAATCAATCAATGTGATATATCACACCAAAAAGAGAAAGGATAAAAATCATATGATCACTCCAATAGGCTTAGAAAAAGCATTTCACAAAGTACAATGTCCATTCATGATAAAAACTCAACAAAGTAGGTTTAGAGGGAACATACTTCAACATAGTAAATGCCGTATATGGAAAAATCCAAAGCAAATATCATACTCAGTGGTGAAAAACAGCTTTTCCCCTAAGGTCAGGAACAAGACAAAGATGTCCACTCTCACCACTCTTATTCAACAGAGTAGTTCCTACCCACAGAAGTCAGACAACTAAAAGAAATAAAAGGCATCCGTAAGGAAGAAGTAAAACTTTCACTTTTTGCAGATGACATGATACTTACTATATATGGAAAACCCAAAAGACTCCACCAAAAAAAAAATGGCTAGAAAAGAAACATTCAGTAAATTCTCAGAATACAAAATCAATGTATAGAAATCTGTTACATTTCTATGCACCAATAATGAAGCAGCAGGAAGAGAAATTAAGAAAACAATCCTTTTTACAATTGAACCAAAAACAATAAAATACCTAGGAATAAACCTAACCAAAGAAATGAAAGACCTATACTCTGAAAACTATAAAACACTGAAGAAAAGAATTGAAGACAACACAAGGAATTGGAAAGACATTCCATGCTCAATCATTAAAAGTACAAATATTGTTAAAATGTTTATACTACCCATAGCAATCTACAGATTTAATGCAATCTCTATTAAACTACCAATGGCATTTTACACAGAACTAGAAAAACAATCCTAAAATTTGTATGGAACTACAAAAGACCCAAAATAGCCAAAGCAATCTTGAAAAAGGAAAGCAAAGCTGGAGGTATCACAATTCCAGACTTCAAGTTATATTACAATGCTGGTAGTAATCAAAACAGTATGGCACTAACACAAAAAATAGACACACAGATCAATGGTACAGAAGAGAAAACCCAGAAATACACCCACAATTATATGTTCAATTAATCTTCCACAAAGCAGGAAAGAATATCCAATGGGAAAAAGAAAGTCTCTTCAACAAATTGTGTTGAGAAAAGAGGACACCTACATGCAAAAGAATGAAACTGGACCACTTTCTTACACCATACACAAAAATAAATTCAAAATGGATTAAAGACCTAAATGGGAGACCTGAAACCATCAAAATCCTAGAAGAGATCACAAGTATTAGCTTCTTTGACATCAGCCATAGCTACTTCTTTCTAGATATGTCTCCTGAGGCAAGAGAAAGAAAAACAAAAGTAAACTATTGGGACTTCATTCAAATAAAAAGCTTCTGCATAGTAGAGGAAATAATCCACAAAACTGAAAAGCAACCTACAGAATGGGAGAAGGTATTTGCAAATGACATATCCAATAAAGGGTTAGTATCCAAAATATATAAAGAACTTATCAAACTCAACACCCAAAAAACAAATAATCCAATTAAAAAATGGGCAAAGACATGAACAGACATTTCTGTAAAGAAAACATACAAATGGCCAACAGACACATGAAAAGATGCTCACTATCAGTTATCATCAGGGAAATGCTAATCAAAACTACAATGCAATATCACCTCACACCTATCAGAATGGCTAAAATCATCAGCACAAGAAATGACAAGTGTTGGCGAGGATGTGCATTACCTCTAGGGTGATGATTATATGATTTATTGACCTAACATGACCACCTTGAGAATAAAAGGGGCATCTAACAATTAAGCAGGGACACAGGTATAAATTCAGACTGCCCTGAGTAGACTGTGAAGGATGATTATTTTTATCTCCTGTATTTGAATAAAAGCTTTTGAAGCACATGGATTAGAGCTTTGTTTTTGTTCCTTTAGGGTATTTAGTGATGTTCATTAAAATCAAAATAGAGGAGCTTAATAGAATTTGCTAGATGATTGCTTTACTTGTTAATTTTGGAAACTTCCTTTCGTTCAGTTCTAAATAGTTCATCTTTTTGGTTTATAGACAATCAAATCATTACATGGACACAGTTCATATAAACAAGAATTTCATAGACTCTAAAATAAACATTGTTCAGTAGCTGGTTCAATAAATACACACAGACACACTTGCAAATATGAGGTAAGTAGACATATCGCTATGAAGAAAAGTCAGTCTGTATCATGGAACATAATATTTCCTTTTTTAAATTTAAATTTAAATTTTTAAATTTAAATTCAATTAATTAATATATAGTGTATTATTAGTTTCAGAGGTAGAGTTTAGTGGTTCATCAGTTGCATATAACACCCAGTGCTCATTACATCAAGTACCCTCCTTAATGTCCATCACCCAAATACCCACCCAATGCCCCTACCCAGCTCCCCTCCAGCAACCCTGTTTGTTTCCTATAGTCAAGACATAACATTTACCTTTTAATTTAATGGGCCACAGGCCAAGTTTGGAAGATTTGAATCTCAAAAAAGGATTAAACTAACAAAATTAATTAGACTAAAGGAGATTGAGGAAAATCAGTGTTTTATCACATTCCAGAAATTCGTGATTATTAATTTTAATATCTGGATCATTCATCATTCTAATTGATATAGTTAGCTAGAATATATTTCATATTTTTGTCATTAAAAACAATGGCAACATTTTTCTATATTTTATATCTATAAAAGATTATATAAAAGAAATTCAAAGATTGTCAACAATCTCACATTTTTTCCCATTGTTTTGAATTCAGCTCAGATTTTGAATAAGATTGTGACACAAACTCTTGGATGTTTGTGTGATATGTTTGGTAGTTTTTTTTTTTAAACTAGGTTTTCATTCATTCAATAAATGTTGATAATTTATTTTAATTCTTTAAAAGTAGGTCATTCAATGTGCTATAATCTGGGGATAAAACACTGAAGATGATATATTTGATCAGAAAGGAACATCATCTTAATTATATTTTAAAAGTATTTGAATTGGAATCTAGTCCTATATTTGGGGATGTAAAATGTATACACAGAAGTATTAGTCTAAAAAATAACATACTAAACTAAATACGTTAAGACACTTTAGGTGTATACATGATTTTTACCTGCGTATCATCAGAAAACAAGTCAAATATAGATGAGAATTTACTTAAGTTTCTTTCCCATCAGCAGAACAGTATGTAAATTACCACACAGGCTTTTGATTTTGAAAACAAACTTGGTTTTTGGTAGAATGATGTTACACTCTATTACAGCTGACCTTATCAGGTCAGATTGTATTCATATTTTTTCTAAGCTAGTAATTAATTTCAAAGCTTTCAAGATTCAGATTACTTTTTTGGCCAAAGTTATTCCTTCGGTTAGTTTTGAATATCATGCTATAGGGAATATGACTAACATGGATACACAATCTTAAAATTAGGCTCATATAAACAAAAATATATCATAGTTAATGTAGAAGTCAAGGTCCCAGGAGGACACAGATAATATATTAAATTTAGACAAAAAGAGGAGGGTTAATTAAAGAGATTATTTTAAAAGTTAGTAGTGTGATGGTGTGGCTGGGTGGCTCAGTCGTTAAGCATCTGCCTTCAACTCAGATCATGATCCCGGGGTCATGAGACCAAGCCCCGCGTTAGGCTCCCTACTCAGCGGGAGGCCTGCTTCTCCCTCTCCCATTCCCCTTGCTTGTGTTCCCTTTTTCATTGTCTCTCTCTGTCAAATAAATAAATAAAATCTTTTAAAAAAAAGTTAGTAGTGGGGCGCCTGGGTGGCTCAGTTGGTTAAGCGACTGCCTTCGGCTCAGGTCATGATCCTGGAGTCCCCGGATCGAGTCCCGCATCGGGCTCCCTGCTCGGCAGGGAGTCTGCTTCTCCCTCTCCCACTCCCCGTTTGTGTTCCCTCTCTCGCTGTGTCTTTCTCTGTCAAATAAATAAATAAAATCTTAAAAAAAAAAAAAAAAGAATTTAGAAACTGAATTCAAAAAAATTCCCAAAGAGGGGTGCCTGGATGGCTCAGTCATTGGGCAACTGCCTTCAGCTCAGGTCATGATCTCGGGGTCCTGGGATTGAGCCCCACATTGGGCTCCCTGCTTGGAGGGAAGCCTGCTTCTCCCTCTCCCACTCTTCCTGCTTGTGTTCCCTCTCTCGCTGTCTCTCTCTCTGTCAAATAAATAAAGAAAATCTTTTTTAAAAAAATTCCCAAAGAAATGATTTGTTCAAATAGAAAATAAAATCTGCATTAATAAAATTCTTAGATATGAAGAAAAGAAAAATGAGAACTTGTAGGATAGACAACCAAATATATACTTAGACGTAAAGAGACATGCTTTAAAGAAGGCATTTTGTTATTAAGAAAGCAGAAGAAATTAATATAAATTATTCAAATAAAGAATACAGGGCGCCTGGGTGGCTCAGTCATTAAGCGTTTGCCTTCAGCTCAGGTCATGATCCCAGGGTCCTGGGATCGAGTCCCACATCGGGCTCCCTGCTCGGCAGGAAGCCTGCTTCTCCCTCTCCCACTCCCCCTGCTTGTGTTCCCTCTCTCGCTGTGTCTCTCCCTGTCAAATAAATAAATAAAATCTTAAAAAAAAAAAAAAAAGTTAGTAGTGTGACCACTTTTGTTTAAGGAATTCCATAGGGAAAGGATTTGTGCTCCAAATACCCAATGTATCTGTCTTGCTTCCCTCTGATCATCAGCCGGGATTCTTCATTGGCCAAATTCAAATGGAAGAGGATAAGAGAACCTGCTGCAATAGTCACTACAGGTACACTTTCCAGGAAGGAGAGCAGGGTGGAGAGTGAATCTAAAAGGAGAAATAGAAGATATATGTCAAACTTAATCCTTTTGTTTCTCAGCACACACTGTTGTCTTTGGCCTGGGTGACAGGTGTATTCCAAATACAGGAGACTCATAAAGTTGCACACAAAATCATTTAATCATACTTCTATCTGAAACCTAAAATATTAACCACAACCATTGTTCATATAAAAAAGTGTGAGAAAAATGAGGGAGGAAAAAATGTTAAAAGTATAAAATATGGCTGGGGCGCCTGGGTGGCTCAGTTGGTTAAGCGACTGCCTTCGGCTCAGGTCATGATCCTGGAGTCCTGGGATCGAGTCCCGCATCGGGCTCCCTGCTCTGCGGGGAGTCTGCTTCTCCCTCTGACCCTCCTCCCTCTCATGCTCTCTGTCTCTCATTCTCTCTGTCTCAAATAAATAAATAAAATCTTTAAAAAAAAAAAAGTATAAAATATGGCTGTTAAATTTCCACTTCTTTGGTCAAAAGACCTAGGTTGGTGATCATAACTGCCTTAATCCATAATACATTTCATATTCTCCTTGCCCTCTGCCAGAGCTTTTATGAACAAGGTTCTTTAATGTGGTCATCTAAACTATCTTTCCTATAGAACCTGACACCTTGCTTTGCCACAGCGTTCCACAGGTCATGGCTATTAATAAGTACAAAGAAGTAACAAGAGGCACCACAGTGAACCTCCTGGATTTGGATAATAGACCTCTTTTTGTCCATTGTTCTAATACCTACTTAATAAGGGAATCAATAACCTCGATAAGTTCTCTTCTTGTTGATGAAGAGGCATGAGAAGACCAAAGTGGCCAGGAGTAGATTTAGCCTCTAATTCATTGGAATCATGACTATTATTTATTTTGAATAAACAATCCTGCCTTGGGCACTAGAATTCTCAAAGCCACCAAGTTAAAGGTTGCAGTGACAAGAAGAAAAATTTGTCAAACGGTTGCTAACTGTAATAATGAGAGGGACCACCTTCACTGTTATCTCTTGGATACCAGATCTATGCATTCTAAGCATATACAAGCTGCTGGTTGGAAGTACATATCACATCCTGTAAGCCGACCATGTCTTATCTTAGCCCTTGATGATATGTCCAAGTAATCCTTAAATTCCATTAGACTACTTCGGTTACCAGTTACTCTTATATTCTCAACAGGGGTGCTATCACCCCTAAGTGGTGGAAAACGGGTTTTGAGTGTGAAAAAATCTGGGATATTATAATAGTATTTAATGTAAGGGGTGGAAGGTAATTAGGAAAATAATGTCTAAAAATATTCCTTAGGGGATTGATAATGAAAAAATGTTGAAAAACAATGAATTACTGTATCATTTAGAATCCTAGAATTCATTTCAAAGAGTATTTACAAAGGTATGGGGAGGGTGTTGAAAAACCACAGAAGAGAAAGTGGTATCCGGGGGCTATTATCAGTGAGGGCAGGTATTACCACCTGTATGCCAGAAAAGAAAAAAAAAAAAAAAAGAAGTACAGTTAAGAGAACTTGGAAGCAAATAATCATATTCAAATGACCAATTTGAGAAGAACTGGGACCTTTGATTGATGAAAACAACCAGTTCAAAATACTTTAGGAAAGACTTCAGGGTAAAAGATTCCCCAACATTATTTTCCTACCTTTTTCTGATCTCCTGCCAGTTCCCAAATTGCTGATCCTAACTGGAAGCTTTAGGGAAAGGGAACTCACTGATATAGTCTATCCAGGTCAGCCTCCTAAGTCAGAGAGCAGAGCAGAAAAAGGTGGTGGGGTAAATAGATGCTAGTTTTAACACAATAACATTTAAGAGTAACCAAAAAAAGGAAGATTATATTCTAAAATTTGCCTGATGCTTTGTTGTAAGGGAAAACATGGAATAACCATTATCTTTGAGATATATGTCTAACTAAAATCTTTTTGCATAAATCTCAATCTAAATTAAGATGGGAAGCAAATGAAAATATACTGAGACAATGGTATGATAATGCATAAAACTCATAATTTCTAACACAGGTATTATAGAGTTATTATTACCTTGAATTCAAGGTAACCATTATCATTTTTATATAGGAAATTCTATACAGAAGTCTGTATAGAAAGTCTATAAAGAAGATTCTAATTTTATCTAAAAATAAGCAAAGCTATTGTGTTTTTTAGCCTAGATGTAGAATATCAAATATTAATCAACACTAAGAAAAGAAATTCATTTCCAAAATACCATCTCTATACAGTCTGACACTTGACCGTCATACACGCCTCAGTTTGCTCCACATGTCTGTCCACAGTTACAGCAGGTGGACCAGGCAATACCAGGAGGCACTGAAAGTGGATCACCAGGGTTTCACATGCATTACTTTCTGTCCTTGCCATGTAATACTGATCTCCAGCCTTCAGCCGATCAGGGTCATCACCTGATTGTTCTCCAGGAGTGGCCTCACACTGGGGGGCTGTGTTGACTTCTATTACTGAAAGTTGTACATTCAGAGACAGGAGAGGCTAGATACACATTGGTAAGAGACTTCGTGAAATTGAGCCCATAAATAGCCTCCATCTCTGCCACTTCGGCTACTTTGTGTGTGTGTGTGTGTGTGTGTATTATCTTAATTCTGGGACAGTCACTGAAGAAAGCTGGCTAAGTCATTTTGTCTACTTCATTGTGCAGTGCTTCTTCCATGATGGTATAAATGCAAAAATATTCACTTTGTGCCCTGTGCCATATATCCATTCACATAACTCTACCAAAGACCTTGTCTCAGATCTCTCAGTCTCTTTCCATACAGGCCCCTGACCAGTTGCCCTGGCCAATGGCCACTAATATGGATCTCTATACATTCTTAATTCAGGTCATTTTTTGTTCACTGTGTCACATTGGCATTATGTCCACCTATATAATGGTTTAGTAGGTGTTCGATGGGATTTCTCTTTAGTCCGAATTTCTTTGACTTTAATATGAGAAAGCATGGGAGAATTGACACTGTCCTGAGATAAAACTGTAAATTAATATTGCCCATCTCATATGAATGCAAACTGTTTCTGACTTCTTTTAGAATTGAAATAGAAAAAAATCCATTTGTGAAATAAATGACCATATATCATTTGCTTGAGGTACTATTAATCTATTCTAACATGACATCATGCCTGACATAGCAGGTGATATTGAGGCTATTACTTGGTAGAGCTGCAATAGGTCAATAGTAATTAATTCTCTAGTGTCTGCAGGGGTTACAATGATGAAGTAAATGGATATATGTTAGGGACCCACTACCTCTGTATCTTTTGGGTCTTTTAGTGGTTGTGCTAATCTTCATCATATATCTTAGGAAAAGATGCATGTTGGGGTGGAGGAGTCATTTCATTTGGTTTTCCCCATTACATTAACTTTTACTCCATAGACCAGGGACTCAATGTGGAGTCACTCCTACTGCCAGGTATACCAATTCCATTTATGTATTCAGGATTCAAGAAAATGACCACCAAATGAGTGTGCAGACCCAGTGGATTCAAAAGTCAGCCAGGCTTTCACCAAAACTTCATTTTTTTTTTTTTTTACCGAACCCCTATAGGTTTCCATATGAACAGGGGAGAGAGGAGAGCATGACAATGTTTTGTGTCTCCAGGTATTGATAACAACTCATATTCTGTTCTCAACTGTCCTTGAAATGTTTGTGTAAAAAGAAAGAGAGAAGGGGCTAGGGAAGGGTGGAAAAGTTGTCAGACCATGAAGTTAAGTTAAGGAGGAGAATGTTGGATGGAGTCTAAGGTAGGTTCAGCAAAGCCATTTGTGAGCCTTTAACCAAAGTTGGCCAAAAGAGTCCTGTGTCTCCTAGGAGGGATTTGCCTTAGTATTCCTATCACATTTAGTCACTGGAAGGGGTTAAGAGGGCAGGCTGTGGAAGGTGTGTCCTCAGTGCAAATATGGAAATGGATTTCAAGGACCACCATCTTGTGCCTAAAGCCTACAGAGATTAACCTTCCTATCATAGGAGATCTGCTGGGTACATTCTCATGCCTATCACATTACCATAATGTGGAGAGGATAGAGCAATTAGTGGGATGAAAATGGGATTACAAATAGAACTAAACCGGGGCAGCCCCAGAAATATGTCTCATTTCTTCAAATTCCTTTGTTTTATTTATTTATTTATTTTTTATTTTTTTAAGATTTTATTTATTTATTCATGAGAGACAGAGAGAGAGAGAGAGAGGCAGAGGGAGAAGCAGGCTCCCAAGGAGCAGGGAGCCCGATGTGGGACTTGATTCCAGGACCCTGGGATCATGACCTGAGCCGAAGGCAGACGCTTAACCATCTGAGCCACCCAGGCGCCCCAAATTCCTTTGTTTTAAACTCATGTGTTAAGACAGGACTTAGAGGTGGCACTTATTTGAGAGACCAAGGAAGAACAGGATAGGGAACTGGGTGAAGCAGCATAAAGTGAGGAGTTAGTTCTTTTTTTTTTTTTTTTTAAGATTTTATTTATTTATTTGACAGAGAGAGTACACAGTGAGAGAGGGAATACAAGCAGGGGGAATGGGAGAGGGAGAAGCAGGCTTCCTGCGGAGCAGGGAGCCCGATGTGGGGCTCAATCCCAGGACCCTGGGATCATGACCTGAGCTGAAGGCAGATGCTTAATGACTGAGCCACCCAGGCGCCCCAAGGAGTTTAGTTCTACTCTACTCTAAGCCTTAGGCAGAACTGTCTGATCATCTCTGTTCACTCTATTCTCCATCCCTACCCCCATCCCCACAGCCCATTTAGTGTAAAATGTGAGACCAGAACCAGAGTGTGTCCTTAAAACTTATTTTTTTTTTATGTTTTTGAGATCATGATTCTCATTGATCTTCTGCTTAAAAGATGTTTCTTCTACATTCTTAAAAACTAAAACATTTAGGGGCCTTGGGTGGTTCAGTAGTTTGGGCGTCTGCCTTCGGCTTAGGTCATGATCCTGGGTTCCTGGGATCAAGCCCCGTATCGGGGGCTCAGCAGGGAGTCTGCTTGTCCTTCTCCCTCTGTTATTCTCTCTCTCTCTCTGTGTCAAATAAATAAATAAAATATTAAAAAAAACACAAAAACTAAAACATTTGGTGGCAGGCACACCTGAAGAGATTTCATAGCTTTCATAGTTCTCAATCTAACATATGCATTTCTCTGCTCCCTTTTATAGCAAAAAAACAAACAAAACAAAAACAAATCAAAAAGTTAGGAAAAAATATGCAGTGGAAAAAAGACAGTCTCTTCAATAAATGGTGGTGGGAAAATTGGACAGCCACATGCAGAAAAATGAAACTCGACCATTCTCTAACACCATACACAAAGATAAACTCAAAATGTATGAAAGGCCTCAATGTGAGACAGGAATCCATCAAAATGCTAGAGGAGAACATTGGCAGTAACCTCTTTGACATCGGCCACAGCAACTTCTTTTAAGATTCATCCCCAAAGGCTAGTGAAACAAAAGCAAAAATGAACTTTTGGGACTTGATCAAGATAAAAAGCTTCTGCACAGCAAAGGAAACAGTCAACAAAACAAAGAGGCAACCCACAGAATGGGAGAAGATATTTGCAAATGACACTACAGATAAAGGGCTGGTATCCAAGATCTATAAAGAACTTCTCAAACTCAACACCCAAAAAACAAATAATCAAGTCAAAAAATGGGCAGAAGACATGAACAGACACTTCTTCAAAGAAGACATACAAATGGCTAACAGACCCATGAAAAAATGTTCATCATCATTAGCCATCAGGGAAATTCAAATCAAAACCAATTGAGATATCTCCTTATACCAGTTAGAAGGGCAAAAATTGACAAGGCAAGAAACAACAAATGTTGGAGAGGTTGTGGAGAAAGGAGAACCCTCTTACACTGTTGGTGGGAATGCAAGTTGGTACAGCCACTTCGGAAAACAGTGTGGAGGTGCCTCAAAAAATTAAAAATAGAGCTACCCTATGACCCAGCAATTGCACTACTGGGTATTTATCCCAAAGACACAGATGCAGTGAAAAGAAGGACCATATGCACCCTAATGTTCATAGCAGCAATGTCTGCAATAGGCCAACTGTGGAAAGAGCTGAGATGCCCTTCAACAGATGAATGGATAAAGAAGATGTGGTCAATATATAAAAAGGAATATTACTCAGCCATCAGAAAGGATGAATACCCAACTTTTACATCAGCACGGATGGGATTGGAGATTATGCTAAGTGAAATAAGTCAAGCAGAGGAAGTCAATTAACATACAGTTTCACTTATTTGTGGAACATAAAGAATATGAGGACATTAGGAAGAGGAAGGGAAAAATGAAGGGGGGGAATCGGAAGGAGAGCTGAACCATGAGAGACTATGGACTCTGAGAAATAAACTGAGGGTTTTAGAGGGGAGAGGGGTGGGGGAATGGGTTAGCCCAGTGATGGGTATTAAGGAGGGCACATACTGCATGGAGCACTGGGTGTTATACGAAAACAATGAATCGTGGATCACTACATCAAAAACTAATGATGTATTGTATGGTGACTAACATAACATAATAAAATAAAATTTTAAAAAAAGTTATGTTTACTTAAGTTCCTTTCTCATTCTCTCTTCAAGCCAAGAACTGGGCTCCCAGCAACAGCAAAACTTCTATTTCAAAGTCACCAGTTGCTTAATCTCATGGTCAATTCTCATTGCTCATCTTACTTCATCTCTCAGCCACATTTACAGTTGATCACTTCTACCTTGATTCATTATACTCACTTGTCTTCCAGCATACCATACATCCTTGGTTTCTTCCTTTCATAGTGGATATCTTTCAGTTTCTTATGCTGACTCTCGGTTCTCAGGATTTGGGTCACTTTCTTCTGTGTCTAGTCTTCTCTTGCAGATCTCATTCAAAATGTGTATCTACAGCAATGACTCCAAATGTAAATCTCATGCTTAGTTCTCCTTCTTGAACTCCATTCTCATAGATTCGGTTGTATTCTCAACATCTCCATATGAATGCGTAATGGACATTTCAAAATTAGCATGGCTTTCACCATCTCTGTATTGAACCTCCTACACCCTTCATCCTGCATTACTCCTTTGTCAGTTAAAGGAAATTTGTTTTTCTAGTTACTCATGTAATAAAATAGTTAGAGTTATCCTTGACATCTCTCTTTCTCTCACACTCCACATCCAATCCATACCTATCTACTTCAGTATATATATACATAGATAGATATACATATACATATACATATATAGATGCTGATCACTACCAACCACTATCTCTTGCCTATATTATTGCAACGGCCTTATAATGTGCCTACTTGCACTCCTGCCCCCTTAAAATTTATTCTCAACACAACAGCAAGAGGGATTCTTTAAAAGTGTAACAGATCAAGTCCCTTCTTGTAAGAAATCCTCTGGTAAATGTCTACTTATAACATGAAAATTAAATGCTAGCATTTTTAATTTGCCTACAAAGCCCAACATGAACTTGTTACCTACCTCTATGTTTTCATTTCCTTCTACTCTTCTTCTCACTCACTTTTCTCAAGACACACTGGCCTTCTTGTTTTTCAAACACATGCATGTCTTACCTCAGGGCCTTTGCACTGCCTTTTTCCCTCTGCTTAGAATACACTTCACCTCAATATCAATCTTCATGGTTTACTACATTTTCTCCTTCAACAATATCCTTAAATGCTTTCTTTTCAAAGAGGTCCTCCCAGACCATCATTTTAAAAATGGCAACCCCCACTGAGGCGTTCAGTTTCCCTTTTCCTTACTTATTTTTTTCTATAGTACTTATTACTTTGCAGTATACTATATATTTACTTGTTTTCTTTTTTGTCTCTGTCTCTTCACAGTATAATGTAGAATCCATAGTTGCAGAAATTTTTTTTTCAATTTTGTTCACTGCTATATCTCTAGTTTGTGAAATAGAACCTGTCATATAAGACATATTTAACCAAGAGTTACTAAATGAATGAGTTTACATTTGTTTTCTAATACCATGTTGCTGCTTCAAAAAAGAGTCAATGGGTTGGCCATGCTCTTACATATTTACTAGAAAAATTTCTTGCATATCAAATAAGGAAGCAGTCATTTTATAATGCTATGAAAGCAAAAATAATATCCAAGTCACATCACTTTAATAGTATTCTCCTAGTTCCATGAAAAAAGCTACTTTAAATCACCCATTCCAGTAAGAAGTGAAATTCATAAAAGAAATTCATTCTTATTTGGTTTCTATCTCAGGGAAAGTAAGGCTGATTTCTTTTTCTTGTTACATAAATTTTGTCATTAATTAGCAGAAAGAAGTTGTGTGCCTGTGAAGTACACATAGGGAAAAGATGTAGATAAAGAAGCAGGGAGAGCATAGAATCTGAGTAGTCCAACATTCAGAAGTTTGAAAAACAGAGGTTCAACAAAGGTGAGGAGGAATAATCAGTGAAGTAGGAGGAAACCAGCAAAATCTGGTATTATTGAAATACGCAAGAGACAGTATTTCCAGGAGGTCAAATATGTCAAATGATGCTGACTTGTCAAATGTAACCTTTTTCTCAGGCAAAGGAAAAACAAAGCCCATTGTTCACACCTGACCTTTAATCGAAGATATGTGTTAAAAAGGCAAGACAATTTCTCAAGGCCCTCATATGTACCTGCTGAATAAATTAGAACTGAAGGTCACACAAGGATTTTGGACCCAAGTCTTGGTACATGATATAAAATTTGGCTAAGTGCATATTATGTCACTTGGCATATGTGTCTTAGCTTGCTCTTCATATAGATATAATGATCACAAAGCAACAATGTTGACAGGCAGATTGTTCTGGCTGACAACTCAGGTAGCATAAAGAAGAGAAAAAAGATGTTCAACAAAAGTAGATTGCACTTGGAGTCAAGTAATGATAATTCTGTAAAATTCTTAGAAGCAAAGACAGGTATCTTAGAGACAAAATTACAACTGATCGCGATTGCATGCTTTTAATTCTTATAGTAATTTGGTAAAGAAGACATAATGATAGGTAGGACTACATACCTAATAATTATACAAGCACCTATTTTTGTAAAGAACTTTAAAGAGAAATAATTAACTGACTTCAAGTTTCATAATGTTGTGGCCTGAAAATATGCATGGTATAATCTTAATCTTTTTGTACTTGTTGAGGGCTGATTTGTGATGGAGTATGTGATCTATTCTAGAGAATGTTCCATGTGCACTCAAAAAGAATGTGAATTCTGCTGCTTTAGGATGAAATGTTTTGAATATATCTGTTAAGTCGCTGGTCCAGTCAGTCATTCAAAGCCATTGTTTCCTTGTTGATTTTCTGCTTTGATGATCTGTAAGTGAGGTATTAAAGTCCCCTATTATTATTGTATTATTATCAATGAGTTTCTTTATGTTTTTTATTAATTGATTTATATATTTGGGTGCTCCCAAGTTGGAGGCATAAATATTTACAGTTGTTAGATCTTCTTGATGAACGGACCCCTTAATTATGATATAGTGCCCTTTTTCAACTCTTGTTACTGTCTTTGGTTTAAAATCCAGTTTGTCTGATATAAGTATGGCTATTCTGGCTCTCTTTTGATGTCCATTAGCATAATAAATTGTCTCCATTCCTCACTTTCAATCTGCAGGTGTCTTTAGGTCTAAAATGAGTATTTTGAAGGCAGCATATAGATGGTTCCTGTTTTTGTTTTTGTTTTAATCCATTTTGATACCCTATGTCTTTTGGTTGAAGTATTTACTACATTTACATTCAGAGTGATTATTGGTAAATATGAATTTAGTACCATTGTGTTACTTGTAAAGTTGGTATTTCTGGTGATGTTCTCTGTTCCTTTCTAGTCTTTGTTGCTTTTGGTCTTTTATTTACCCCCTCAAGGAGTCCCCTTTAATATTTTTGCAGGGCTGGTGTAGTGGTCCTGAACTCCTTTAGTTTCTGTTTGTCTGGAAATTCTTTTTCTCTCCTATTCTGAATGACAGCAATGCTGGACAAAATATTCTTGGCTGCATATTTTTCCCATTCAGCAAGTTGAAAATATCCTACCACTCTCTTCTGGCCTGTTATATTTCTGTGGACAGATCTGCTGTGAACCTGATTTGTCTTCCTTTGTAGGTTATGGACTTTTCTTCCCCTGTTGCTTTCAGGATTCTTTGTCTGTGTCTTTTGTGAATTTCACTATGATATGTCTTGGTGATGGCCAGCTTTTGTTGAATTTAATGGGAGTTCTCTCTGCTTCTTGGATTTCAGTGTCTGTTTCCTTCTCCAGATTAGGGAAGTTTTCAGCTATAATTTGCTCAACTAAACCTTCTGCCCCCTTTCTCTCTCTTCTTCTTCTGAGATTCCTATGATACAAATGTTATTACACTTTAAGGAGTCACTGAGTTCCCTACATTCATGATTCAAACCTTTCTTTTCCTCTTCTTTGCAGTTCATTATTTTCCTTAATTTTATCTTCTATATCACTTATTCATTCCTCTGTTTCATCCATCTCCTTTGTCATTGCATCCAGTAGATTTTTCATCTTGGTTATACCTTTTTTATTTTGGACTGACTAGTTTTTAGTTATTTAATCTCTGCAGTAAGGGATTCTCTAGTGTCTTCTGTGCCTTTCTCAAGCTCAGCTAGTAACTTTATGACTGTTATTTTAAATTGGGTTCAGGCATCTTAATTATATCTGTATTGATTAAATATCTGGCCATTACTTTTTCCTGTTCTTTCTCTTGGGTGAGTTCCTCTGTCTTGTCATGTTGTCTAGGTCAATGTTTTTTTTGTGTGTGTGATTGTTAGGAAAGGCTGTTACAGTCCTGCTCCTGAGAGAAATGGCTATATTAAGAAGAGGTCCTATACTGTCTTGGGTGCTTCAGGAGGTGTTTCAGAGTGTACGCTTTGGCTGCTCCTTCCCTAAGGTCAGTCCTCTGCCGAGTTTCTCCTTGCCTGCAGTGGAGGGTGTTTGGGCCTTGTCCACTGTGTGGCAAGTTTAAACTAGGGTGTGTTTGGGTCTGCTTGTTAAAAGAAGCTAGATCGTATTTCCCCTAGAGCTGAAGCTTTGCAGCACTCTACGATCAGTAGACTTGGTGTGTGTGAGGGGTTTGTGTTGGTCTTCTGGGGAAAGGCCTGCTGCACTGAGTCTCAGGTGGACTTGCCCTAGTGGAGATATGCCTGCAGGGCACAGGCAGGTGGGACTCGGTGTTAAGAGGCTCCAGCCTCCACTTGGGGGTGCTGTGTTGCTCAATGAAGTCTGACCTTGCTGGTGTGCAGGGGAAAATGGCATAAGCTTGCTCTCTCATCACGTCAGCAGGGAGTTCGTGCCTGCTACTCTTCAGGAAGCCCTCACAGAAGAGCAAACAATTTCCCCTCTTGTGTCTCAGGCCTCCATCAGATCTCTGCTTTCACCCTATCTGTGTCTGATCTGTCTGCCGGCCAGGTGGCACAGTACTCCTGTGTTTTATCTCAGGTGCAGCTTGGTTTTAAAACTCTAAGTTTTAGGGATCTGCAGGGTGTGGACTCAGGCTCATCTTCTTGGGGAGGGTCTTGTCATGTTATAGCAGGTGCTCGTTTGTCCCAGAAAAGCAGTCACATAGCCACATAGTGGTTTGGAGTTTATGCTAAAGCACAACAAAAAGCCAAGGTTTGCTGCCCTCAGCAGGTGTCTCTATTCCTATGCTAGTGAACAGGGCAGCTCAGTGGTGCCTGCCAGGTCTTTTGTCCCCAGAAAGGCCATGCCACCTCTCCCAAATGCACTCCAAGAAGGGGAACTGTTTCTCCCTGCCCTATTGCAGTAGTTTTGAATAAAGTCTTCCTTGGCTGTTTAATTTATCTGGTACAATTTTCCTTTGGCATAGGCAACCACCAATAGGAAACCACTAATCTATTTTCTATCTCTATATATTTGCCTATTCTGGACATTTCATATTAAGGTAATCATATGTGGTCTTTTGTGACTGACTGATGTCTTTCATTTAGCATAATGCTCTCAAGTTCCATCCATGCTGTAGCATGTATCAGAACTTCATTTCTTTTACTGTTGAATAATATTTCATTTTGTGGATTGTACTATATTTTGTTTATCCATTCAGCATTGGATAGACATTTGGGTTGTTTCTACTGTTTGGTATTACAATTAAGGCTGCTCTAAGAATTCATCTACAGGTTTTTGTGTGGGCATATTTTCATTTGTTTGGGTACATACCTAGGAGTTAAATTGCTGGGTTATATAGTAACTCCATGTGCAATATTTTGAGGAATTGTTAAATTGTTTGTCCAGGTGTCTGCACAGTTTTATATTCCATCAACAATGTATGAAGGTCCAAATTTCACCATATCCCTGCCAACACTTGTTATTATCTGTTTTATAGCAGCAATTCAAAACCATCCTGGTTTTGGATTTGCATTTCCTAATGAGTAATGAAATTGAGCATCTTTTAATGTGCCTATAATCTTTGGAGAGATATCTGTTTGAATTCTTTACATGAATCTAAATTTAAGATGATCTTGTCTTGATTTTTCAGATTTTGAGGAGATTTTCAAAGGGATCTTTCACTTGTCACTGTAAGTACTGTTAGAGTGTAGCAAAAACAAACAAATCATTTAATGGGGGGTCATAAGGAAATAGAAACGATATTTCTTTATTAGTGGTGGCATTTACTTTTGGATCTCAGCTATTGTTGATTTATACAAAATATTAAACCATGAATCATGTCTTCAAAGCTTGAGATTTTTCCCTAAAATATACATAGACTTGAAATACAGATGTGTAATTTCTTGGTTATTTAACACTATATGTTTAATTTTTCTTCTTATAATTCCAAGTATGTCTCACTCTAGGAAAAAAAACAAAAAACAGAAAAACCAGAATAAAAATACCTATATTTCCAAAACAAATAATTTAGGGTAAGATCATATATAAATTATAAAGTTGTTTTTTTTTTTTGCTAAAAGATAAGAAATAAATGATTAAAGGATTCTTTTAAAGCATTCATCCACTGGATTTAATTACCTGACTAATTAATATTGAGTTTATACAAAATATTTGTGAAACGTAAATGCAAAAAAATCCTGTATCTCTATATCATGTTCAAATAACAACATAGGCAGAAATAAATACAAGTCAAGTCTCCCAGTATCATTAAATCAGTCTGACTAAAAGTGCATTACTGTTTCCTCTGTGGTATGGAGGAAATGGCACTAGAATTGGAAACAGAAGAATTAACTTTATGGCCTAGGTATGCAGCATAATAGGCATGAACTTAGGCAAGAGAGAAGAAAATACTTGGTAAACTCTGAAGTCTTATGTAAACATAAGGTGTTAATAGTTCTAAATCTGACAGTGAAAAGGAATATAAAGAACAGAAGACAGCAGGGAAACTCATCTAAGGGTTACATAATAGGATATATTATATAGGTTGTATAACAGGATATATGTACAATTGACCTTTGAACACTGTTGACCCCCCTGAACAATCAAAAATCTGGTATAAACTTTGACTCTTTAAAAATTTATTTATTTTATTTTAGGGAGAGAGAGAGTGTGAGTGGCAGAGGGACAGAGGGAGGAGAAAATCTCAAGCAGACTCCCCACTGAGCTTGAAGCCTAACGTGGGGCTTGATCTCAAGACACTGAGATCATGACCTGAGCTGAAATCAAGAGTCAGACACTCAACCAACTGAGCCATCCAGGCACCCCAAACTTTGGCTCTTTGAAAACTTAACTATAATAAGCCTATTTTTGACTGGAAGCCTTACCAACAGCATAAACAGTCAGTTAACACTTATCTTGTATGTTATATGTATTTAATACTCTATTTTTATAATAAGGTAACCTAGAGAAAAGAACTTATTATTAAGAAAATCATAAGGAAGAGGAAGCACATTTATAGTACTGTACTGTATTTATTGAAAAAAAACATGTATAAGTAAACCTGCATAGTTCAAACCCATGTTGTTCAGGGGTCAATTATATATATATATACACAGTTCAGTGTACCCTATTGTGCATATATATATATTTATACATATATATTTACACTTATATATAATATACCATCACAACCTGAATTGACTTCATAATGACTTTTAAGTAGCTGGTGATCAATCACACAGATAATAGTTAACAATTATTTTCTTTCTTCACCACAGACAGAATAAGAGTTTTCATAATCTAAGGAAATTAAAATAAAGACTTTTCTTAAAATGTCTAAGCATAATAATATTCTGTATCAAAGGATGTTTCTATATATATACCAGTATATATATACCAGTATACCTAGACTGGTTTTGAAAAAAGTGTCTGTGAGAGAACATATATTGAAAAGATTTTTTTTTTAAAGATTTTTTTTTTAAGGATTTTATTTATTTGACAGAGAGGGAGAGAGCACAAGTAGGCAGAACAGCAGGGAGAGGGAGAGGAAGAAGCAGGCTCTCCACCGAGCATGGAGCCTGACGTGGGGCTCGATCCCAGGACCCTGGGATCATGATCTGAGCCGAAGGCAGCTGCTTAACCGACTGAGCCACCCAGGTGCCCCTATATTGAAAAGATTTTTAAAAATACAATGGCTTGTAGTAATAACTACAACATGACAACTTGCACACTTGCTTCTAGAGAGAATTCTATAATAAGCAAATTTATGATAACAAAACTAACATTAACTTTCAAACCCTCTCAACAGCTATCCTGCTAAGTTTCTCTGGTCAAAATGCTCGCTTAGTCTATAAATTATTTCAATACTTCTCCTTTTTACATCCTATCCTCTGTTGCCCTCCCTGTCAGCAAATGGTCTCCCTTGTTATTTCACAGAAGAAAAGGATTCAACTTCCTCCCACTTATCTTGCAAACCATATATCTGTACTCATTCTCTCCTTTGCCCTTTCCCTTTCAAAAGAGTTGTCCCTCATCTTATCCAAGCCCAATCCTTCTATTTGTGCTTCTATTTTAGACCCTCTAACTTCTCAGGAACCTCAACTCATATCATTGGTTATTATTTCTCTTTCCTTTATATCCAGGTTTTCCCTTTCAACTGTTTGCATTTAAACATGAGCAAGCCTGTTATCCAACAAACAACAAGCACAAGACCTTCCTACACCATACAACCTTATCTAGCTAACAACTCATTTCCTTCCTGCTTCTGTTAAAGATATGGAAGAGTTTTGGAAAATTTAAAAATATTTTTCTAACTCTTAAAAGCTACATAAAAGACCTTTTCAAATTGTATTAAAAGAAAAATAATTGCAATCTAATTCACAATATTTTCCTAAAATATTCAACTGCTGAACTATACATTTCTAGATAATTATTTATAATTTTATTTTAGCTCAATGACATTTGCTTAAATATGAAGGTGATACATTGTGAATTTCCTATCCTTGCATATCATTTGATGAGTCTAGATATTCTGAATATTTCCAATGACACATTACAAAATCTGTAATAGTCTATGATAAAAATTGCATTTCACTGGAACTTTCTCTAGTTTTACTAAGAAAAAAAATTCCTCCTAATGAAAGTGCAACAAAGTTATATTGTAATAGTGTAAAAACTCCTTGCTTACCCTGATAAAGATTTACAAACTAATTAAAATATGAACTGGACTTTGTCTAACCCAATAGGGTTCTCAAACAAAATCCAAGGGACCCTGAATAGAAAAAAAAAAAAAAAAAGAAATGAAATTTTATAGAACTTAAAACTAAAAGATTACAAAGTTTACTACAAAACTACAGTAATCAATACAGTGTGATACTGAAATAAAGATATTCAAATAAACCAATGACTAGAATAGGAAGTCAAGAAACAGATTTACATAAATAAATCTTCCAATGCCAGTCAGTGGAGAATGGGTGGCGTTTTCAATAATTGGTATTAGAAAATTAAATACAAATAGGAAAAAATATATTTCTACTCTTATGTTTATCATAATAAAGAAGAAATTCAATTCCAACTATTGATGCAAATGAGAAAGGTAAAACAATAATACTTATAAAGGGAACAGAGTGGTATATCTTCATGACCTTAGATTAGGCAAAAATTTTTTTCTTTCTTTTCTTTCTTCCTTCCTTAGGCCTTGAACTCAGGACTCTGAGATTAAGACCTGAGCTGAGATCAGGAGTCAGACACTTAACTGAGTGATTTCTTTTTTTTTTTTTTTTAAAGATTTTTATTTATTTGACATAGAGAGACATAGCAAGAGAGGGAACACAAGCAGGGGGAGTGGGAGAGGGAGAAGCAGGTTTCCCACTGAGCAGGGAGCCCGATGCGGGGCTCGATCCCAGGATCCTGGGATCATGACCTGAGCCGAAGGCAGACGCCCAACGACTGAGCCACCCAGGCGCCCCCTGAGTGATTTCTTAAGCAGAGCACACAAAAGAAATTCACTAAAAATTACTAACTGTACAACATTAAATTAAGAACATCTGTTCATCAAAAATTATCAAGAGAATTAATAAGTAAGACATACTAGAAGAAAACATTCACAATAAACACAACTGACAAAGGACTCATCCAGAATATATAAAGAACTCTTGTTAAACAATAATAAAAAGATAACTCAATTTAAAAAAAACAGTCAAAAGCCTGACTAAACGCTTCACAAAATAATGTTATTGTAATGGTCAATAAACATATGAGAAGTTTCATATTATTTATTATCAAAGAAATTAAAATTAAAACCATAAAGCAGTGACTTAAATTAAGAGAATATCCCAAAGTTAGAACAGAGATGGAGCAAGGAAAAGCTTCATACACTGCTGGTGGCAATGTACATTAGTACAGCCACTTTAGCAGGCTTTTTTAGGTAGTATTTATGAAAGCTAAACCTACAACTTATACTAGACCTCTACACTTAGACAATCCTAAAAATGCATAGGTATACCAAATAACTCGCACATAGCAGCTTTATTTATAACACTCAAGTATTTGAAAAAGAAAAAGGGCAAAAAACCATAGAATGGATATTTAGATTGTATATGTGCATACATAGAGGAATACTATACAGCAATAAAAAGGAACAAATTCGTGATAACAACAAGAGCACAAATGGATCTCACATACATAATTTTGATTGGAAGAAGCCATACATGCTAAATGATGATGTAGGAAAGACAACATTAGGGTTCGAAGCCAATGGCCAAGAAAGAATTCTTGAGACGTCTTTGGTGCAAAAAGGTGATTTTATTAAAGCATGGGGACAGGATCCGTGGGCAGAAAGAGCTGCACTGGGGTCCTGAAGAGTGGCCCATTATAGACTTTCAAGTTGGGAGGGGGTTAGGGAAAGCATAAGTCTCTAAGGAATTTTGGAAGCAAGGTTTCCAGGACCCTGAGAGGGCTAGCTATTTTTCACCATCTAATAAAACCTTAGTCATGAGACCCTTCAGATGTATATCAGCAGGCCATATGCTTGGGGGATGATTGCCAACACATATCTTGGGGAGTTTAGAGATAAAGGAAGTTTCCAAAGGAATTTTTATATGTTAAAGTAGACTTACAGGATCCTGGGGGTTGGGGTTCAGGCTCGGATTGCCTTTTGCCCTTATGAAAGTATTAACATCAAGGCAATTGAGTCCCTAGAGGAATGTCACTCTGCCTGTTTCAAGGACTTGTCAGTAGGCTGTAGGTAGTAAGGAAATTTAATAATTTTCGGTCTGCTTTTGTTTCCCCACATCCAATGTATTCAATTTATTTTAGCTTCAAGGATAGGTGAAACAAATCTATCACAATAGATATCAGAATATTAGTTATATCTGAAGAAAGATACCTTGGGATGGAGCACAGATTAGGGGAATATTCTGGAGTTGAATACCTTGATCTGGGTAGTGGTTAGATAGGTATATTCATGTGTAAAAATCATATGTTAATATTCCTCCAGCCATACACTTAAAATTAATGCAATTAACTATATAGATGTGGACTTCAATTTTAAAATAAACACACACACACACACACACACAATCAAATAGGTAAGACCAAATGCTTTGAAAATGTAGAGAAGAAAGCCATTACTTTCAGCTATAGAAACTCAGGTGAGATCACTGAAAAGATGCCGCACTAAATATCCCCTCCTACTAAATGCTTCATGCCTAAGACTGAGTATAAGCAAATCTGAAAAACAGTCTGGTTAAATTTTTTATACGGATACATAATGACTCTCCCTTCTATTTTCTTCATGCTTTGTGAGGCTTTGCTGACAAGATCATGAATCTTTTAAAATTAATATCCTGACATGATGAATTACTGAAAATGGAAAAAAAAAATTTAAGGAAAATGTTTCTCTCTTCATAATAATTGATAATTTTATCCCCTAACACTAGTATTCTTAAATTGTTATGTCCTTTTTCCTTCAAATGAGGCACATAGTTGTTAACCTGGATGTGGTTTTCAAATAGGAATTTAGCACAGAGCTTGTCTCTTCAGGTACTTATGCTTCTCAGGATGCCTACCATCCTCCCATCTATCCCCATATTATTGATATCTCTTGAAAAATGCTTATATTAGTTTATTTTGGTGCATATTTAATTTTGTGTTGCTAATAGAGTCCTAATTAAATGATAAAAATGAATGAATTAAACATATTTCACATAATACTTGATGTTAAAATTATAGTCTATGTACAAAAATGAAAATGAAGTATAAAAGATGATTTATTAATTTGATAAAGCTGAAGGGGAGCAAAATATACCACCCCAAAATATGCCTCTTTGGCATATTCATTTTTTTAATGGCTATTTTTAAGAAACATCAGGCACAAGTGAAGCTCTGAAAAGTGAATAAAAGTTACCCTTTTGTAAGAGACATTTACATTTTAGAAGGGAAATCTTCATTTGTAAGGGGATCTCCTTTGCATACTAGGAAGAAGAGGATATATCTTATTCTTTAGAAACTGTTATCAAAAAAAGCAAGGACTTAAATTTGCATTATAATCTTTCTTTTATTTACTGCACTTCTCCTGGTAACCTGCCATAACTGTCCTTCTCATCCACAAGCACCCCTTCAGCATACACACATGTTCTTTTGTCTTTAGCTGAAAATGATAAGTTGTTTGCTTTGGCCATTTTAGAGAGTTACTCAGTTTTCCAGGGTCTTTCCCACTTATACAGGAGGTATACATGTTATTAAACTTCTGTTTTTCTCCCGTTATTCTATCTTTTATTAATTTAATTATTAGATCAGTCAGCCAAAGACCCTAGAAGGGAAGAAGGGAAAACTTTTCTGCCCCTATAAAGCTTATAGTTATTTTTCAAAGTAAAGCTGTGTAAGAAAAACTTTAGCACCACGAATGTCAATTATCAAGTGAAATGCATTGAATTTCTTAGATATATATAAAATCTGTATCTTCTATCTCATATAAAATGTATGGCTTAATAAATCTCTTCTTCTTTGAGACAATCAAAGCAAAAAATTTTGCATAATAAAACAATTTAAGAAAATAATTAAAATCATGAATACAATTTAAAGGATAATTATTCCTTTCTTCTAAACCATTTGTTCTACTTGGTCATGATGTACATGAGATGAAATGAAGAGTAAGCAATAAATTTGTAGTTTGCAATTTACTGCAAAATTGATAAAATCCATTTGAATACTAAAAATACTCTGAGTTTAGCAAAAATTATTAATCAACTGGAATATAATTTATCTTCAGCTTTGTGAGCCAACATAAGAATCCACATATCAAAAATACCATTCAGGATTAAAGTAGTATCATTTAAAAATAATTTTTCTTACTCTTTGTCCTATTTGTCTCCTTACCTTTTCAAACTGTTTTCTTTCACAGTCAAAAATTTAAAATATGATATTAATATAGTATTACTTCCTAAATTTAACATTCTCATCCTTTGGTGTGAGCAGTGGTTTTTAAAAATCTAAGCTTTGAAACATTCATTGTCTACTACTACTGCATTCATATTCCCTGTCCCCTATGTCTACGGTCCCTGCCTATAAGTAACTCCTGTTCCCCAATACTGAAAATCTGCTTGTTTCTTCTTTGATGCTCTTCTATATGCTGGTATTGAAGAATGTAGCTTTCATAAGAAGTGGAGAAGTGATTGAAGATTTTCTGCTTAAAATGAGAAAGGAGGCAGGGAAGAAGATCTATAACCAAAATGAGGGGAAAATAGCAAACTGAACCTTTATGTTGTCCTTCAACTTGCTATTTTTCCCTCAATCAATGCTATCTATTCCTTCCAAGATTATTTTTAAATGCAAATATGATCATGTCACTTTATGTGAATTGGCAATGTCTTTCCTTTGATCCTTGGATTGAATTTGAAATCCTCAACATAGCCTCCATCATTTAGTTCATGCCTATCAAAACCCAGGTTCTACTGGCTATAGTGTTGAGGAGGAAAAAAATTCTCTATTCTTTTAAGCTTCTTCTGGCTGGTCTAAGAATTAAATTAACATGAGGCAGATTAACAAGAAAAAATCAAATTTAATTTCACATGTACTGGAAACCCACATACATGAGAGGTTCCAAGACAAAAAGTTAAAGTGAGGTATATACGTGCTATCCTAAGCTAAGGAATAAGACAGGGACCTGGGGCTTCAAAAGGGAGGAGGACAATTCACAAGGCAGTAAGAAGAGCAGACGTTGGGTAATTACATGTTTGTCTTGCCATACAGATGGATCGCTCAGGTAAAATTTATCTCTGGTAATAACTTTGATTCTGGGAAAGATCCCCAATTTAGATTGTTACAGTAGTAATGGAGGGGCAAAACATTCACACGAGCCTGCAGAGTCTCAACTGGCTTCAACTCAAAATAATCCACATGCCAATGTGGCACATTTTGGGGAGACTTGTTCTGAACTCCTTTAATCCTTTTTCAGAAATAAAGTTTCAGCTGATTACTCGAGTGAAGCAATCTAATTGGAACAAAATTCCAATACTAATTGGAACAAAATGGATGCTGCACATATTCCAAACAATGCCAAAAAAAGAGCTTTGGAATGGAATATTGGCCTAACTCTCTTCTTCTCATGCAAGCTTTAACTATGATTAATCCTGCAGGGCTTCCAAAATAAGAGCATATTTAGCATAGGAAGGGTATTATGGCTATGCAAACCTTTCATAAATAAATGCTAAAAAAATAAGGAAACTCCTTAAACTAATTTTATACAAAATATATTTAAAGGAACTAAGTCCTTGATATTCTTTGCCATAAGATATTCCACTTTAACTCATAATTTATTTGAATAAAAAGCTGAGTAAATACATATGAATATATATGTTTACTATATAATATTTATTAAATATATGTATAAATATTTAATAAAAAAGAATTGCTTCTCAGGTCACATTTCCTTGCTGGTAGAGATGAACTATTCAAGACACAAGAACTAAACATAGAACTAAATGACAGCTCAATGATATCTGTTCATGTCACTTATCAGTAAATATCAATGACTTAAGCCCAATTCCTTCAAAATCCATTCAAGATTAAACAATCTTTTTTTTCTTCTTAGATATAGTCTGAAATGTACCTCTAGCCATTCTACTGTGACTAAAATTTTTCTGATCTTTCAGTGCTGGTGATATAGACATGTTTCCAACATGTCCCAAAATGTATCTCATAGACTACAAGTTCTCTAAGGATTTTAAGAGGTGTTTTCTTAAAAAAAAAAAAAAAGTTCAAATACGGTTGGAAAATTATGGGTTAAAAAAACATTAACTAGGTTTTTCTACTGCAGGACTTCTTAGATATTTAATAGTCTAATATGCATTAAGATTCAACAATGGTAAAATAAAGTATGCTGTAATTCTTAAAAGTATTTAATAAGTGCGTAAAGAAAGAGAGATAATTACTTATAAAATTTTGAAAGGGCTGGCAGAAGCATGTTGTTGAGTAATCTGCTTATAGTATTCTAACTTACATTACCAAAACTAAACATAGTTTATCCTACTAATTATTTGTTTATTATCTGACTAGAATGATCGTATAACATTTTTTTGTTTTCATTAAAATAACCTAAGAAATTGAAAGCATCCTTTGCTTTAACTGCTATGATTTGGAAGATCTCAAATGTTATTTCCTTTGTAACCCTCTCACCATGCAAGTAATTATGTAGTCCATCCTCTCATACTGCCATTTTATTTTCTTCATAACATATGTAGGCTCCCATCTGCCTCCTCCCTCTAGAATTGTTGTCTACTTCATCGCTATAGTCCCAATTCCTAAGTAGTGTTTAACACATACAATTAATATTGGTTAAATGAATGAACAGATTCATTAGGGCTTTATGGCTTGTAGCACTTTAATTAATTAATTAGTTAATTAATTAAAGATTTTACTATTTATTTGATAGAGAGAGGCACAGCGAGAGAGGGAACACAAACTGGAGGAGTGGGAGAGGGAGAAGCAGGCTTCCCGCCAAGTAGGGAGCCCGATGTGGGGCTCAATCCCAGGACCCTGGGATCATTACCTGAGCCGAAGGCAGACACTTAACAATTGAGGCACCCAGGCATCCTGGCTCGTAGCAATTTAAAGAAAAGAAAAACATTTTAGAATTATACACATAAAAGTAGTCCAAATCAGGATTAAAAGTCACATGCCCTTCTAAAGGGAAATATCGACCCAGTTAAAGTTTTGCCAAAATTTTAGTAAAAGATATCAAACCCATAGGTATAGCATCAAAAGTTGTGCAGGTTGTTGTGTGGGAACTTGATGTTCCTCAAGTGGGATGGCTTCACTCTCCTTTAAACAGTTCACCATTCCCCTCAAAGTGAGAACCCTCCATGTCAATTAACACTGAAAACTATGAAGTAACTGAATAATGTTGTATTTGCCATTTTTGGAACCCCTTGAGAATTAAAATATAAAACACATTAAAATATAAACCCATTGACTTTGGAGCACTTCACTTCCCAGAAAGAAGCTTGAAACTTGGATGTTTCCAACGTACTTAGCTAAATAATTATTGTCTCAAAAGATTTTTACTTATTTAGTAAGGAGAAAAAAAGCTAAAAGTACAAAAAAATTAATTATAAAGGTTTATAAGAATACTTCACAAAAAATCTTTGAATAGGAGTCTTTTATTTTGCAACGCTTTTATGAAAAGCATTTTGAATGCTATACAAAACAATAGTGCAATGTTAAATTATACTTGCCACAATAATATTTTAAGCTATATTTTCAAATATGGGAAATTTTAAAATTCAGAATGTTGAATTATGTTATTTCTTTTTCAATATTGTCACTTGTCCATTAAATAAAATGGATTTTAAAGGAGAATCATTTCAGTTTTAAATTATATTTTGTATTACTTTTGTGCATTTAATCATGTGCTTGAAATTGGATTTTGTCACTATTTGGAAAAGAAGTTTAGCAATGACAAGGAATGTTATATTTTCTGCTTATGCCCCATCTTGACCTGTACTCAACTTGAATTACATTAAAAGCAAATTTCAAATTGCATATATATTTTGTTAATATTAAAAAAAATGTGTCCTTTTATTTGGGAAATGGAAAGCACACTTGACAAAATATTTTCTTCGCTAAAAGACTGATAACGTGGGATGTTATCATTAATGTGATCATTTATTTTGTTCTTCAAATTGGGACAATTCTGAGAGGGCAAGTGGCCTTAAAATTAAGTCACAAAATTTTAAATATTTATATATTGGCTTACAAAATTGTTTTATTATTTGTGGTGGTTGTATAAAATGGTTACAATCATAGCTATAATCATATGACCTTATGACCCAGTAGTTCTACTTATATACTCAACAAAAATGCATACATATGTTTTCAAAAACAACCCTAAAATAGTCATAATAGCACTATTTCTAATAGCCGAAACTGAAAGCTACCAAGATGGCCATCAAAATTAGAATGTGTAAATAAATTTTGGTATTCACATAATGGAAATGTACAGAGCAATGAGAGTGAATTAACTACAAGCATACATACGGGTGACTCTCAAAACATTATATTGAGATAAAGAGCCAGATAATATAACTACATGCTGTATGAGTCTATTTCTTTAAAGTTCCAAAACTGGCAAAACAAATCTATGACTTCATTGTGAGTAGAGGGGGCCGTAGAAGGTCTTATGTGGTTCCAGTAAAATTTTTTTTTCTATCTGTTTCCTGGTTACATCAGTGAGTTCAATCAGTGAAACTCTATGGAGTTGTATGCATATTATTTGTGCTCTTGTACACATATACTTCAACTAATAGTTTTTAAAACTCACTAATAAATTCCATAAGCAAAAGAATTATTCTTGGTAAGTATTCATAATCTTCAATGAGTTTCAAAAATGGATCTTATTCTAATGTCATATCTGCTACTTTTCTGAAGAATAAATGTTCTCACTATTTTTATTTTTCATAAATTTGTCTGCAATTGTCTTCAAAATTGCATTTGTGGTTAATAAATTTAAAATGGTTGACTTATTTAATTGAACCTCTTCTGAAGATCATAATCTTATTTGAGAAAATAATCTCTCTATAGACACTGAGGTAACAGAAACCCAGTAAAGATTTTGGTCAATGGAGGGTATTCTCACTTCTACCTTTTTTTTAAAGATTTTATTTATTTATTTGACAGAGAGAGACACAGCGAGAGAGGGAACACAACCAGGAGGAGTGGGAGAGGCAGAAGCAGGCCTCCTGCTGAGCAGGGAGCCTGATGCAGAGCTTGATGCCAGGACCCTGGGATCACGACCTGAGCCAAAGGCAGATGCTTAACGACTGAGCCATCCAGGTACCCCGTTCTATTTTTTTTTATATTGAAATGGATACCTATTTCAACCCACACAATTTCAAATGTACCTGTATTTTTGCTTTCATTCAGAGAAACTTTTTATTACATTGCATAAGCAAACTAGATAATAAATTCCATATTTACTTTTTAAAATTTCATAAAATTTAGATGCTGCAAAATCATAGGGACTCTCAAGTTAATTCAATTTTGGCATAGAATATAAATTTATTCAATTAAGCATAAGAGTTCCTTCAAAAGAGTCTTAAGACAAATCAATATGTAATAACAATTACTCTATTTCAAAACTACATCTCATATATGTGTTCCCATCATTTAATTTGCTCACTTCCTCTTTGCTTTAGTAGATAGCAAATGATTTCTTATTTTCAAGTATCATTTGCAGTAATTGTAACCTACTAAAAGCTCTAAAAGCTGAAGATTGTTAGTGCATCATTTATTGGCTATAGGTTTCCAAATGATTTTGGCCAAATGCAAACAAATTTAGAACACTAATCCATAAAATAAGTTTAATATTATTTTAAGACACTTGGATTATTTTAAAAAGTTCATCAAAGGCTCAATAGTTTAAAAACCCAATTGGTAATGAGCAGCAAAGATAGAAATCACATATTGTTATTGTCAACTAATCTTCGACAAAGGAGCAAAGAATATCCAGTGGAAAAAAGACACTTTAACAAATGGTGTTGGGAAAACTGGACCTCAACATGCAGAAAAATGAAACTGGACCACTTTCTTACACTACACATGAAAATAAATTTAAGATGGATGAAAGACCTAAATGTGAGACAGGAAACCATCAAAATCCTAGAGGAGAACACAGGCAGCAACCTCTTTGATCTCAGCCACAGCAACTTCTTACCTGAGGCAAGGGAAACAAAAAGCAAACCTGAACTATTGGAACTTCATCAAAATATAAAGCTTCTGCACAGCGAAGGAAACAATCAACAAAACTAAAAGCCTGTGGAATGGGAGAAGATACTTGTAAAGGACATATCTGATAAAGGGTTAATATCCAAAATCTATAAAGAACTTATCAAACTCCACACCTAAAAAACAAATAATCTAGTTAAGAAATGGACAGAAGGGACACCTGGGTGGCTCAGTTGGCTAAGCTTCTGCCTTCAGCTCGGGTCATGATCTCAAGATCCTGGGATCGAGTCCCCCGTCTGGCTCCCTGCTCGGTGGGGAGTCTGCTTCTCCCTCTGCCTCTGACCCTCCTCCCTGCTTGTGCTCTCCCTCTGTGTCTCAAATAAATAAATAAAATCTTTAAAAAAAAAAAAAAGAAATGGGCAGAAGACATGAATAGACAGTTTTCCAAAGAAGATATCCAGATGGCTAACAGACACATGAAAAGATGCTCAACGTCACTCAACATCCAGGAAATAATAATCAAAACCATGATGAGATACCACCTCATACCTGTCAAAATGGCTAAAATTAAGAACAAAAGAAGCAATAGGTGTTGGCAAGGATGTGGAGAAAGGGGAACCCTCTTGCACTCCTGGTGGGAATGCAAACTGGTGTAGCCACTCAGGAGAACAGTATGGAGGTTCCTCAGAAAGTTAAAAATAGAACTACCCTATGACCCAGCAATTGCATTACTAGGTATTTAGCCAAAAGATACAAAAATACAGATTTGAAGGGCTACATGCACCCCCGTGTTTAATCAACAGTAGCTAAACTATGGAAAAAGCCCAAATATCTATCAACTGATGAATGCATAAGAAGAAGTGGTATATTTACCCAATGAGAATATTACTCAGCCATCAGAAGGAATGAAATATTGCCATTTGCAACAACATGGGTGGAGGTAGAGTGTATTATGCTAAGCGAAATAAGTCAGTCAGAGAAAGACAAATAGCATATGGTTTCACTCATGTGTCAAATTTAAGAAACAAAATGGATGAACATATGGGAAGGGGGAAAAAGAGAGGGAAACAAACCATAAGAGACTCTTAATGATAGAGAACAAACTGAGGGGTTGATGGAGGGAGGTGGTTGGGGGATGGGCTAGATGAGGATGGGTATTAAGGAGGGCACTTGTGATGAGTGGGCGTAGTATGTAAGTGATGAATCACTAAATTCTACTCCTGAAACCAATACTGCACTGTATGTTAAATAACTAGAGTTTAAATAAAAACTTGAAAAGGAAAAAAAAATCAAATATTGTTATGCTAAAGTAATTTTTTGGTATTTAGTATCAGCTTCATTGTAAAATATTTTAGTTCAATTACTTAAAAGTATATACTAAAAAAATTCTTGCAATTATTGACAATCCTATTTTGATTGGTGGAATATCACAGTTTGTTTCTACACAATTATGAATTTGTATGAGCACCATAATCAAAATCAAATCACATTACTATTCCAAGAGTTCTGAATTTGATAAGAAAACAGGTTTTCCATGACATTGTGCTCCATCGAAATTTGTATTTAAATTTTCACCACAAAACCACTAATTTTATGTTCAACATTCAATTTCTTAACTGAATTTACAGTAGCATTCATAATAATGTCAGATATTTCACCTTATATAGAATGAAGTTCCAAAAGCTTTACTTCGATTTCATGAAATGAATGAAAACAGTAAATTAAGTCAACTGATTTTCTCTCTGGTATTATTGACCAAAAAGTCATTGCTGATGTAAAACACTATCTTTTACCTGTTTCTAAAGTTCTTCTTCTTCTAATGAACCCGCACATTAAAAGTGGACTGTTTTGTTTTTTGTACATGTGAAAGAAACCTTAGAAAAAAAATTAGTGAAATTATTTTAGAAGAATAGCTATTTGCTCTAAATAAAAAGCCACGGTTTAGAGAGAGCTCCATAAATACATCTTCCACAGTTCCATGAGTTAATTACCCATCTTCTGGAACAACATCTTCTTAAAATGAGTACTTACATTTGAAGTAAATGCTGATGCCTTTTCAGCAGATTTGGGACTTTTTATTTTCATGGGCCATTGATATCACCATAAGGCCCATGACAGATGTTAAATATAAGCAAACATTTTGAGCAAGTTACATGTTCATCAGTTTTCTTGTGAAATGGGTCTTTGGTATCTAATATCTTATTAAACAAGCAATTATATTTTTTGACTTGTCAGAATGTAAAAATATTAACAAACATAAAATAAATGCATACATTAATAGTTATGTACTTATGTCAAACAATAAATGGCAAAACCACTGAGCAAGAACATTCAGAATCTCTTTACTTTCTAAAACAGGAGGCTCAGCCCGTTTCTTGCTCATATTTCCTACACCTAACCTAGAATTTTCTGTTGTTGCTGCTGCTTCTATGTAGCCTCCTGTATCATACAGGTTGTGAAATGGGCCATGACACAACAGACTTTCCCGTCAGTGTCCAGCAGGGGCGTAGAAGATTCTTTTTCTTATTCTTTCCCACTGCCCGCAAAGAGAAGCATTCGTTATTTTGTGCTTGGAAAGAGAAGGGGAAAAGACACAAATTGTTACTGGTTGTCTTCCAGCTTTACCGGCACTTTGAAGTGAAAATCATGCACTACATGTGTCTTTCAGATGCTACTGTGGCAGAAATGGGGCAGAGTGGAGTCAACCAGTTGCATGTCAGCTTATTTTAATGCACTATGAGTAATAATAATTAAAATGAGAGAACTCTGGGGCATACACTAAATAAGGTGAGAGTCCAGGACAATAGCCACAAATCAAGAAGAGGTGTTTCGCTGATTGTGATCCTGAAAGGATTCTTGGAAGAGGTGGCTCTAAATATGGGGATTAAAAGATGAAGAAGTGTTTGGGGCACCTGGGTGGCATGGTCGGTTAAGCCTCCGACTCTTGGTTTCCACACAGGTTGTGATCTTGGGGTCTTGGCACCGAGCCCTGCCTGGAGCCTTGCGTTGGGCTCTGCACTCAATGTGGAGTCTGCTTGAGACTCTGTCTTCCTCTTTCTCTCCCCCTCTTCCCCTCTGTGTGCGTGCTCTCTCTCTCTCAAATAAACTTTAAAAAATAATAAGTTTTTTTTAAAAATGAAGACGTGTTTAACAGGTAGACATGGGAGTGAAGAAACTTCAAATGGAGAGAATGGCTGTAGCAAAAATTCACAACCTATTTTACTGTCGGTAAGTAAACCAACTTTCTCTGTAGCAGTAATACAAAAGCTTAAGCTGTAGTCAAATCCCCTAAACAATACCAATGCTTTCCATACCAATAAAATCTTCAGTACATTTTCTTGATACATTCCAATACGTCGCATCATGCTGCTGGTGGTAAAAAATGATTTTATATATGTGTTAATGTTAAAAATTAAATAGACAAGTATTGCCTTCAATCTCTCTAATTCAGAGAGAAAATCTCACTTTGTTGTCTATTTGTCTTAAACACCTTTCTAGACTTATTAATATGTTTTTTAGGTAATATTTATCTGGCAAAATTTTAATAATTATTAAATAAATCTAAGGATTAAAAGTTAAAATAATAAAACTAAAATTATTTTAGTTTTATAACTATTAACTTTTACATTTGATTTGTGGAAATTGATTTTTTTATTTAAAGTCATGATATAAAGTTTAATTTTAAATCTCTTTAAGTCAAGGGCGCCTGGGTGGCTCAGATGGTTAAGCGTCTGCCTTCGGCTCAGGTCATGATCTCAGGGTCCTGGGATCGAGTCCCGCATCGGGCTTCCTGCTCCTTAGGAGCCTGCTTCTCCCTCTGCCTCTCTCTCTCTCTCTCTGTCTCTCATGAATAAATAAATAAAATCTTTAAAATAAATAAATAAATAAATCTCTTTAAGTCAAAAAAGGAAAGTTGATTTAAATACAATATTTAGCAAATAATGCAGTTTGCAAAATGGTAAAAATTTCAAAGGATATATGTAAGTGCTTAAATTTGAGGAAATAGTATGTTAAATATTTGGAAGCAATCTTTAAAGAAAATTCTAAATTCACCAAAATAGTGAACATATATTTTAATGTGTCAAAATAAATTTAGACTTAGATTTGTCTTTTTTTTTTTAAAGATTTTATTTATTTATTTGATAGAGAGAGACAGATAGTGACAGAGATAGCAAGAGAGAGCACAAGCAGGGGGAGAAGCAAAGGGAGAGGGAGAAGCAGGCTCCCCATGGAGCAGGGAGCCTGATGTAGAGCTCCATCCCAGGACCCTGGAATCATGAGCTGAGCTGAAGGCAGACCCTTAACCAACTGAGCCACCCAGGCACCTCTTAGATTTGTCTTTTATAAAGACTTTTCCTGATGTCCTATATAGAAGGCAACATTTATTTCATTCCAAGTTTTACCTCTTTATCTTTTCAACATGCAGTCAACCTGGAAAATTTTAAAGTGGTTCATCTATTTTTTTTCTTAAATATTTCCCACAAATTCTACAAGTGTGATATGATCTTGTCTGTTATCTGATCTCTCCCTTCCAAAAGAACATATTTAACACGTTCCCCTATTTGGATCTACATTCAAAATATTCTACAGAAATTGGAGGGGAAATGTAATATAAAATATTTTTATGCAATATCCACTAAGTTAACCACTACATCTGGTTATCAGAGCACTTTTAACTACAATGTGTTTTTATTACTATCTGCGTAATAAATTGGGTTCCTTTGGGTTGGAAAAATATTTCTATTGTTTTTTGGAAGTAAACGACATAAAAATATGGCTATTACTCATTTACTTCAGACTCTGATACATTTAAAAATCAGCTTAAACACTCTGCAGCAGCCATTCCCCATATATCACACAATATTAACAGCTTATACAGAAAGAACCTTTTCAAATGACACCAAAAGAAAAAAAAACCTGTTATATTTTACATCACATGCATCAATTCCTTGGTTACATCAGAGTTTGTGTTTATAGTTTAACTTGCTGCATTGTAATTTATTTCTGAAAATTTGCCAAGACACCGAACTCAGCCTTTATTTCTATTCCTTTCTTACATCAATTCCTATATCATGCCTTATGTTTCTAAATTAAGTCCAACATTAACCTGTAATCAGACATTCACATAAGATGTACTGAACATTAATTTTAAGTTGAAGTGATCTCAGAGCCACAAAAAAAAATATTAGTGTTACAAAAATGGAAAAAGGCAGAGTCTCTGCTATGAAGTATAAAAGCTAGTTAGGAAAACAAAATATAAACACGGAAAAAATTTAAGGGAATTTAAGAAGTAACTTGCAATTTGATATAAATTAATTAAAGTAGTAGTTGGCAATTAAGAAAAACGAAATGAAAGGGCAGGCAGCACATTGTCAATGAAAGTCCTAAATGTACCATTTATTAGCTGGGTAATCTTAAGCAGGTTTCCTAAAAATTCAATAACTCACTTTCCTTATCAGTAAAATGTCTGTCATATTAACACATACTAGGCAGGTAGGCTGGCTGTTCAGCTTTCTCCCCTTCTATGTTCATCAGGTTTTGCTGGGAAATGTTTGCCCATCTATAGACTCCATTTCTCAGTTCCCATTGCGACCAGTTATGGCTATGTGACTAGTTCTTACTGATGGAATCTGAACAAAAGTAAAGTTGGTCTCTTCTGAGCCAAGATTATTAAGCAGGATATTTTTCCACCATACTTTCTTTCTCCTTCCACTAGCTGAGAGCAGATGAATCACTGCATGGAGAGCAGCTGCCCAACTACGGGCAGTATTATCCTTTGACTATTCAACTGAGCTTTTGGGTTTGAGCCTTTGGTAAAGTAGTTTACCCTATTCTGACTAATAAAACTGACCTAGGGTTGTAATGTGGAACAATTTAACATATCGTCTCACACACGGTAAATGCTCAGTAAATGTTACCAGTAATGCTTTTACCATGAAATATCTCTTGACATTTGCCTAGTTGCCTTGTCAATCAGTTCTTCCTATAAGAAAGCTGAAAAAAATGTCAAACAACTTGAGAAAATTTAAACACTAAACCCTATTTTAAGGCTGTATTTTTAGTATGCCATTTGAGCCATGAAGCGTTCCATATTATCTGAAGAAAGTAAGTTATTCTGTCATACTGGATCTCCAGGGTTTTGTACAGTAAATGCCTGCATCTTTTATATTTATTATTGTAATTATTTGATCAATGAACAAATCCAAACTGATAATCATCTCTAAAACTAGCCTGTAGTAACTTGATATGTTGGCTTCAGGTTATGCACTAAAAATAACTGGATAGAGGTTCAGCAATTTTTTTCAGTCTTTAATGTTGAAGAGAGTTTATATCTTAAATAACCCACTGATTTTTATAAGGTGGTAAATACTACATTTTTCTGGTTGCTTTTCAATGGAATCTAACTCTTTAGTAATCCATTCAGTAAACAACAAGTTATTGATTTTGTTGGATGTATAAACCCAATCTCATGTAGAACTTACTATTTGACAACCTATATCACACATGTTATTTCTTAGGAGTCTCATTGCTTTGGCTGTTATTTTATCAGTCACTTTCAGAATATCTGACACCAGTTTTTGTTGTAACACCATTTTATGATAAATGGTCATCTTCCAACTGTTCACGATCATATAGGATTTCTGTCATTCACAAATCAGGTATTTTCCCACTGGTTCAGAGTATTTCACAACTAATTAAATGGTAAATGATCTCCACTTTTTGCTTTATTCTATAGAAAGTATTATAAATCCAAGCCAGAGAAACTGATTGTGAATTCAGCTTATGCATCTATTTTTGCACAGTAATGCACAATCTAAGTACAGCATATTTGCCACTCTGACAATTTTTATATATTAAAAAAATTAAATTGAAATATTTAATACACTAGTAAAAGAAAATAGTCTGAGGAAATATAAACTAAAAATAAGCATTGAAAATTTTTTGTCCTAAGACAAAATTTGGGAGTAAAGGAATTTACTGTGTTCTCTATCAATGATCAAGATAGTTCTGTAGAATTCACCCCCCCAAAAAAACCCTATGTACAGAAGAACACATCTAGAACTAGATAACTAATGAATACGAAAAGACAAATATAAATCAACAATGTTTTCCAAAATTCTTTTGCAATTTATGTATAAATGAAGAAAAGGTTATAATACCTTTAGCATTCTGAAATAAATAATGAACCTTCACACAGACATATTCAAGAGTGAGGATCTCCTGACCAATTATGTTTCTACTACCAAGGACATTTCCAATGAACCTTAAGTAAACTGCTTCGAATTTAGTAATTGAAATCTCTATGTATAAACTGAAAGACATAAAATTGTGTTTCCCTTAAAGTAAAACAAGAGTTGTATTTCGTAAATATTGCTTAATATCTTGAAGGTCACAAAGACAGGAATCCCCAAAACCTTTTTCACCATAAAACATAATGTTTCTAAACATATGAGTAGTACAGCCCTTGGTGTTGGTTGGGGATATAATACATGCACTTACATTTCAGTTGTGTCTGTTACATCTGAAACATTTCAGTTGTGTCTATTATATCTGAAACAGATTCACCTAACATAAATAAATTCCATTCTAAAACTAGAGGCCCAAAGCACAACGCCTCTAATCAAACACGTGATCTGTCTTCTGGTTCTCACACTCTTCAAAATCCAATTCCCTCCCCACATGAAAAGAAAACTGTAGTCCTATATTCCTAACCAAGTAATATATCAATGTTATCTTTTTTTCCAAAGAACCTTGTTCAGCATAACCTGTTCCTAGTGAAGTCGAATGCCAGAAAAATCTGCGTATAAGGGAAACAATCATTTTAAAGGACTACAGTAGTCTGGGGAGTTTGGCTCCCATTTACAAATTAAAACCAGGGAACCTGGAAACATCAGGTGAAAACTGAATACAGCTAAATAGTAAAAGATACCTATGATGGGGCAGTACTTCTGAGTCTACTAAATGCTGTTATTCTACCTAATTGGGCAACATTTACTGATCTATCCTTTCCATCAGAACTGGATGATAGCTAACATTTATTTCACACATATCAGATGCCAAGCACCTTACTAAGTACATTACATACACTAAATCATTTAATCCTTCCAGCAACCTATAAAAGTAGATACTATCATTGTCCTTTCTTACTATTTAATAAATAATGCTACCAAAGTTAATATTGCCCATCCTTACAGTTAGCACATAACTTGCTGTCTATTTTGGAATACTTTGAGAGTGAAAGTATGTTTGTCTTACCCATATTTTATAATGGATTTAAGAAAACAGAAGTACGCTATATATGTTATTTTTCTAGCACTTAGAAACTAGTATAATTCTAAATTTTTATTTTACTAGTTCCGAATACTTGAGACTGATTGTATGGCATCTAAGTAGCAATACTAAACAATGTTCAGCAATGTTTGTTTTATATTTCACATAAGCAGGAAAAAAACATGGCAAGAGAAGCTAGATAGGAAAAATACAGAGAATCTTATGTTCTCTTTAGATATACAGAAATGTCAAGCTTTTAAGTAAAATTCCTTAAGTCATTTCTTTAAAAGGGGTAATTGTAAAACAAATTAGAGGACTGTATGTAAACCTAAATCCATTTGTAAAGATTAGTTGTTCATCTCAGAAATGTCAACATAAAACAATTACTACACGGTACCATCCATTCATTTAGCACATTTGTTCAGTACACACTTGAAAGCTAATAGTTTAGACTTAGTCTAAATGCTGCATGATACATAGTTTCAGTTAGAGAAATGATTTAACTGACATTTATTGACTACCTACTATGTGCCAGGTGGGTAGGGATGGCAAGAAGAAAACAGTCAAATTCTACTTAGGGATGTGTATGTGGAAAGAGAGGAAAAGGCTAACAATGTAAATAATGATAAATAAGCACAATTTACCAGATATTAATAATTGCTATAAAATGTATTATTGAAATAGTGACTGGAGGATAGCAGGGTACTTTTGATTGAATTATTAAGGAATTTCTTTCTCAGGAGTAAACACTTCAGCTGAGATTTTAATTATAGGAAGAAATTGACCATGAGAAGATTGAGGAAGTACTTGATGCCAGAGAAAAAAGCAGATTCAGAAGCCTGAGATGTGAACAAGGTTGGCAGGTGGAGAAGAAGGAGAATCCAGTGGGCTAGAGCTTGGGCACACCAGGAGAACAGGGTGTCAGGTAAGGTTGGGGAAGTCAGCACTAGCCAGAGCACCAGTCCTTTAGTCCCTGGTATTTGTGGGTTCAATAAAATGCCTCTAGAGTCTTAATGAGTGGGTAATATGATTTGGGATACATTTTAGACACATCACTTTGGCTGAAGTGCAAAGCGATTATAGGAGGGCAGAATGGAAACACTGTGACCAAATGAGTTGTCTTCTAGGTAGCCAAACAGTGGCTACAGTCTGAGATAGAGCTTTGGAAGAAGGAAGAGGCAGACTGATTTGGAATATATTTTGAACCAGAACAAGAAAGAGTTACTGACAAGACTTTCTGGTAAAGAAATCACAGATCCTTTTTTTTTTTTTTCTGCCATAAAGTTCTGGCTAAATTAATGAGCTCAGTTTTTGTTGTTGTGTTTTGTTTTTTGCCTGTCAATTCTGGGAGTCAATTTCAGGTGCTCAGAGAACTCTCTAAAATTATATGCAAAATAATTGAATGCATTTATTTATATATATATACAATTTTGAGGGGAAGTGAGTTCATTACCTCCATCAGGTAATCAGAGATCTGTGACCCAAAGCAAGAGAAGAAACTATTTTAACTTACCTACAAGATACTTTTAGTGCTGTCTTCTGGAATATTGGGATCTTAAATATTCACGGCTTTAGATTGTGGCTGCCATACTCTATGCAGACATAAAGAATCGCTTTTAGGGGCACCTGGGTGGCTCAGTTGATTAAGCTTCTGCCTTTGGCTCAAGTCATGATCTCAGGGCCCAGGATCGAGTCTTGCATCAGGCTCCCCACTTCTCCCTCTTCCTCTGCCCCTTCCCCTGCTTGTGCTCTCTCTCTCTTTCTCTCCCCTCTCCCTCAAAAAATAAATCTTAAAAAAAGAATTTCTTTGTTTTTCTTGAAAACATTTCTTAAACCAAATATGCAATCTACATATTAATTCCACAATGTAAATAGTGGATTTAATAATGAGCCCATTTGACGTTAGTTTCATAGAGGTAAAAAACGTCTTGGGCTCTGGAATCAGAAAGACTATTGAAATCTAAAATCTGTCACTTACTGTGTGACCTTGGGCAAGTGAATATATTTCAGTTTCCTTACATTTAACATAGGGATAATGATAGCATAATCCTTCTCTTGGGTATTATTTTAAGGATTAAATGTGATATTTAATGTAACAGAAAAGCAAGTTAGAGATTAAGTATTCAACAAGTCAGCTATTAATATAAAATAAAGTCAGAGAATTACTGAGAAACTACTCAATAATCACAAAACAATGTCTTTAAGTAATATCTGGTGCCCGTGAATACAGAGCTTTTTGAGTCTTTTCCTGGGTCTCTGCATTAAGGCCCTCTGACGTCTTCCTCACTTCAGTGAACATGCATACCAATAAATTAGGCCACTGTAAAAATGCACACTTGACCTGCTTGCCAGTGAACTGCAGCTTTTTTCAGTTGGGAGAATGTTTGTTCTCTCCCATTAACTGTTTTTCAGTTAAATTAAAACTGAAAACATAATTATTTCAGTTTATTTTCCAGATTGCTGAAAGTGATGACTTCATTTATTATTAAGAGCTGCAGCTGGTAACACCCCAGAGCATGCAAATTCGTTAACTCAGTATGATTTTGTTTTCTTCTCTTTTTTCTAGTGGACTTACAGCTTTCTTATCAATCCAAAATGGAATTACATTTAATACAAGAAAAAACCAGCAGGTTGTTTATCAATATCAAATGGATTATGCACTGCAAAGATATAGAAGGTTTTGAGCTGATAGCATAAGAACTCTTAGCATATTACAACATGGTTGTTATATATTTAATTTAAACATGAGAAAATACTTTTTTAATGTGATAAATGATTGTAATGCTGACTTGCTTACCTGTGTCATCTGAATTAATCATATAATAATGACCAAGGCCAATTTTGGCTCACATCTCTAGGAAAGAACAACAAACAAACCTATATTTTTTATTAGATTTGATTTATTTGTTTGAGAGAGAGGATGCACACAAACAGGGGAGGGGCAGAGGGAGAGAGACAAGCAGACTCCCAGCTAAGCAGGAAGCCCTATGTGGGGCTTGATCCCAGGACCCTGGGATCATGACCTGAGCCAAAGGCAGATGCCTGACTAAGCCACCCAGGTGCCACAAATCTATTTTATTTTTGATAAGCTATTGGAATCAACTCCTGTGTGAAATGTAAGATTGTTTTATTAAAATCAAAATATGGATCCATTTTAAATTAACTAGTGGTCTAAAATCAAGATGGAAATTCTTGCGTAAAATTAACATGCTTAATAAAATCATAAACCATATCCTCATTAGAAATTTTACTAAATCTTGATATTTATATTGTTATCACAAGAGACAATTATTTCATGTTCATTTTATCTAGTCCTTTTACAGAGTAAAGAGCCAGGGAAATTGGTAAATTTTCTATCCCCTATGGAAAGAAGAAATATTTCCTAGCCAAAAAACTTGGCTTTTCCCATTTATCATCTACCCTTTGATTATAAAATATTTATAACTGCTATTATACAATTTGCAGCATAATATTATTCATATATTGCTAAGTATGTTTGGAAATGCAAACTCCTACTATTCTCATGGGACTGTTATGAATATTAGATGTATATTTCATAAGTGTCTCCTAGTAAGAAAAAAATATGACTAATAATGAAGACTAAAATGCTAGGCTTTTTCCTAGACCATGCCAATATTATTTGATCTGGATTCCATTTTTCATTGGTTTACTAGTGCACACATTCATGATAGTATTATTTTTAAAAATCTTATTTTCAGAAAGTGTCATAGCTAAACAGCATATTACCTTCATCATCATCATCACATTTACTTTATTATGTCTCTAAAGTAAAATAAAATTCAGAAACAAAGATACTGCTGAATTTTAAAATGCACATCAATATTTTAAAAGCAAGAAAACAAACATTTCCATTTGGAAAGCCAAATGAAAGTTCTTAGCGGCCAAAATATCCCAACTGAAATTTAACAAAATTTCAAAGAAACCGATTTTGATTTTTAAATATATTTCATTATGTTGCTTGCTATTTTCATTTTAATTTACTGATGTAGTTGATTAGTCATTCTTCATTCTACTTTTTCTAAGTTTTTTTCAAAAACTAGAAAATCTGTTGTCATTAAAATTAAACTACTTTTGCATTTGACTTAAAAACTTTAAAGACAGTTAAGGAGGGCACATGATGTAATGAGTACTGGGTATTATATGCAAGGGGTGAATAACTGAACTCTACATCTGAAACTAATGATACACTACATATTAACTAACTGAATTAAAATAAGTTGAAAAAAACAAAGACAGTTAATTGCTGAATCCAATTCTCTTACTGTGTTATCTACATGCTGAGAACAAATTTCCACTTTTGAAATTGCATGAATAGAATGCTGTTTTGGTCTTTTTATATTTTGGATCACACCTGGAGATTTGTTGATTCTATACCACAGACATAACCTGACTCAAGTAGGTAATTGAGCATTCTTCTGTAAGACCTGAGACACCCAAGACAGGGAAGTAGAAGATAATTTCTGAACATCCTGAGGCCTTCCACTGAGAAGACGAAAGGACAGTTGAAGCACAAGAAATGGGAACATAGACAATTTCTTCCCAAATTCAAAATATTCTTTTTTTTTTTTCCTTTTTGGAACTTAAGTGGGAAGAATTAGATAAATAGCTTATTATAATAGCTTATAGTTCATGAAACATTATTCACATTGGTTCATGCATGCCCTTCTTTCTGTCTTATTTTCTTCATAAGAACAAGATGTTCATAAACAGCACACTAAAAACTACATTAATCCAATGAATATTTATTATGGATTCTTCCTCTGATCCAATCTGCAATCTGAGTATTATATCATTGTAATACGAGATTTTTGGATTTGCATTTTTCACTCAACGTTGTTACTAAAATTCATTGCATATTTTCCTGTACTTGACTATTTCCTGTGCTATTTCTATTCTCGACTATTTTAGATCCCTCATCTAAGTGGAATCATGCAGTATTTGCCCTTCTCTGACTGGCTTATTTCACTTAGCATAATATCCTCCAGGCTCATCTATGTTGTCACAAATAGCAAGATTCCCTTCATTTTTTGGATGAAAGACCTAAATGTGAGACAGGAAACCATCAAAATCCTAGAGGAGAACACAGGCAGCAACCTCTTCGACATTGGCTATAGCAACTTCTTACTAGATATGTCTCCTGAGGCAAGGGAAACAAAAGTAAAAATAAATTATTGGGACTACATCAAGATAAAAAGCTTCTGCACAGCAAAGGAAACAATTTACAAAACTAAAAGGCAACCTATGGAATGGAAGAAGATATTTGCAAATGACATATACGATAAAGGGTTAGTATCCAAAATCTATAAAGACCTTATTAAACTCAACACCCAAAAAACAAATAATCCAATCAAGAAATGGGCAGAAGACATGAATAGACATTTTTTCAAAGAAGATTTACATATGGCTAACAGACACATAAAAAGATGCTCAACATCACTCATCACCAGAGAAATGCAAATCAAAGCTACAATGAGATATCACCTCACACCTGTCAGAATGGCTAAAATTAACAACCCCGGAAACAACAGATGTTGGCGAGGATGTGGAGAAAGGGGAACCCTCTTGCACTGTCAGTAGAACTGGTGCAGTTCTACTGCACAAACAGTATGGAGGTTCCTTAAAAAGTTGAAAATAGAGTAACCCTACAACCCAGCAACTGCACTACTAGGTATTTACCTGAAGGATAAAAAATACTGATTCGAAGGGGTAATGCTCACCAATGTTTATAGCAGCATTATCAACAATAGCCAAATTATGGAGAGAACCCAAATATCCATCAACTGGTGAATGGATAAAGAAGAAGTGGTATATATATATCTCCAATGGAATATTACCCATCAAAAAGAATGAAGTCTTGCCATTTGCAATGACATGGATGGAGCTAGAATGTATTATGCTAAATGAAACAAGTCAGTCAGAGAAAGACAAATACCATATGATTTCACTCACATGTGGAATTTAAGAAACAAAACAAATGAACATGGTGGAGAGGGACAAAAAACAAACAAAAAGAAGGCAAACCAGGAACGAGACTCTTAACTACAGAGAACAACCTAAGAGTTAGTGGAGGGGAGGTGGGTGGGGAAATGGGTTAAATGGGTGATGGGTATTAAGGAGTGCACTTGTGATGAGTACTGGGTGTTTTATGTAAGTGATGAATCATTAAATTCTACACCTGAAACTAAGATTACACTAGTTAACTAACTGGAACTTAAATAAAAACTTAAAAAAAAGACTCCCTTCGTTTTTGACACTGAATAATATTCCATTGTGTGTATATAACACATTTTCTCTTTTTTTCTTATGTATTCTTTTATTTATTCATTAATCCATGTAGTCATTCATTTATTTTTTTAATGAAATATAACTGACATATAACATTGTATTGTTTTAGATAAATAGCACATTTGCTTTATCCAATCATCTATTGATGAACATTTGGTTTATTTCCATATCTTAGTTATTGTAAACACTGCTGCAATAAACATGGGAATGCATATATGTCTTTGAGATCTTGATTTCAATTCTTTTGGATATATACGCAGAGGTGGTACTGCTGAATTATGTGGTAGTTCTATTGTAATTTTTTGAGGAACCTCTATACTATTTCCACAGTGACTGCACCATTTCACAGCCCCATCAACAGGACACAAAGGTTTCAATTTCTTCACAATGTCACTGACACTTATCTTTTGTATTTTTTTTTCATAATAGTTATTCTAACATGTGTGAGGAGATATCTCAATGTAGTTTTAATTTTCATGTTCCTGATGATTAGTGATATTGAGAACTTTTTCATATACCTATTGGCCATTCAGATGTTTTCATTGGAGAAACGTCTATTCACGTCCTTTGCCAATTTTTAATATTGGGTTTTGTGTTTGTTTTTGCTATCAAGTTGTAGGAGTTCCTTATATATTTTGGATTGTATATACTGCATAGTACAAATGTGCTGAAGTTTCTTTTGGGTATATGTACCTTGAAGTAGAATTACTTGAAAGCATGTGAGTGTTCAATGTCACAGTAAAATGTCAAATTAATTTCTGGAATGGTTTATTCATTAAGCAAGTATTTATTTAAAAAATATTGTGCCAACATCATTTTGTATCCACGGAATATATCAATGAATGAAAGCAAAGAACAGCCTTCATGGGGTTTATGTTTAGGAAGAGAAAACAGACAATACATAAAGTCAATTACAAAATATGTTAGAAGGTGATAAGCATTATGGGAAAAAGAAAAAGTACAATAGGTTTAGGAGAATTGGGAAATTGTTGTGCAGGGGCAGGTTGCAAATAAATTCCATTGAAAATTAATTTGAACAAGAATTAAAGGAGGTGAGGGAGTTAACCACACATATACCTAGTGGAAGAACATGTCAAGTAGAGAGAAGTGCAAAATGTGTTGTGTAAGAATGCCATTGTAGGGACGCCTGGGTGGCTCAGTTGGTTAAGCGTCTGCCTTTGGCTCAGGTCATGATCCCAGGGTCCTGGGATTGGGCCCCACAGGGAGAGTCTGCTTCTCTCTCTCCTGCCCCTCTCTCTGCCCTTTCCTTTGCCCCTCCCTCCACCCGCTCAGGCTCTCTCTCTGGGTCTCACACTCTCATTCTCTCTCTCTCATAAATAAATAAAATCTTAAAAAAAAAAAAAAGAATGCCATTGTGGCTGAAGGAATGACTAAGTAGGAGATGAAATCAGAAAGACAATGGAATATGTGATGGTACAGATCAGTCAGGAAATTGTAGGCCATCATAAGGACTTTGGGTTTTATTCTGAATGAAATGTATTTTGAGCAGATAAAAGACATGATCTGAGTAATGTTTTAAAGGGAACATACCTGATGTTGTGTTGAGAATGACCACAGAGGAGCAAGGATAGAAACAGGGAGATCAGTAAGAAGACCATTACAATAATCCAAGCGAGAGTTAATGGTAGTTTGAATCAAGGTTGTAGCACAGAGTTTTGTAAGTGATTAGATTTTACAATATTTGAAAGTTAGACACAAGAGGATTTTCTAAAAGAATGCATGTGGTGTATAAAGATAAATAGAAGTCATAGATACCCCATGGCTTTTGGTATGAGCAACAAGAGTTTGAGTTGTCATCACATGAAATGACAAGTCTAGCAAGAAAACAGTTTGTGGAAGAAAGATCAGGGGCATACTTTTGGATGTGTTCATCCAAGTTTAAAATGTCTATTTGGCATTCAGGTAAAGGTGTCAGATATGCAGCTTTATATTCATATCTGTAATTTGAGAGAGGTCTTAGCTGGAAATATAAATCTGGGGAAAAGTTGGAGTCTCCTAGATAAGACTATAAGGAAGTGAATGTAGATAGATAAGAAAATAGAACCAAGGTCTGAGTTTTGGGACATTAACACTAAAAGGTCAAGGAGAAGATGATGGAGAAATAAAAAGAAAGAAAGAAAGAAAAATAAAGAGAGATTAGGGAGGAAAGAAAAATATTTACCCAAAGAATAAGAAAACACTAATTTGAAAAGATATATGTACCCCTACATTTATTTTTTTTATTTTTTTTAAAGATTTTATTTATTTATTTGACAGAGAGAGACACGGTGAGAGCAGGAACACAAGCAGGGGGAGCAGGAGAGGGAGAAGCAGGCCTCCTGCTGAGCAGGGAGCCCGATGAGGGGACTCGATCCCAGGACCCTGGGATCATGACCTGAGCTGAAGGCAGATGCTTAACGACTGAGCCACCCAGGTGCCCCTACCCCTACATTTATTGCCACATTATTTACAACAGCCAAATTATGGAAGTAGTCCAAGTGCCCATCAATACAGGAAAGAAAATGTGATATATAGATATAGATTATCTAGATATATCTATACAGATGCCAGACTGTATGGGTTATCAAGTGGCACAAGAGGTCACATCCCAGTTCTGAAAAGGCTGGAGGCTGTGGCCAGGTGGCGTGGGGTACGGGGTGGGGAGGCTTCAGGGGGACAGAGGTATTTGTAGTGGCTGCTGTACCCTGGGAGAGACGGTCCATTCAGGGAACAAGAGCAGGAATTGCATTTTAATTCATGTGCTAGTACTTTTAAAGCTCTTTCCTGTGGATTTTTAATGCCCAAGGAGGTTTTAAGACACATGATCTGATCTTGATGTTCTCAGGACACTAGGCCACAGAGAGTTGAATTCGTTCATTCATTCACAAATAATATTGAGGGCCTGTTATGTTCTAAGTACTGTCCTAAGAGCTTGGGATGAATTGGCAAATACTACAGACAGAATTAGATAGATATATATGTAGATAGATAGAAATACATTATATAATGTGATCTATCTATCTATATAATGGAATATTAGCTATAAAAAGAATAAAACCTGTCATTTGCAACAACATGGATGGATTTAGAGGATATAATGTTAAGTGAAATAAGTCTGTCGGAGAAAAACAAATACTAGATGATTTCACTCATAATGGAATTTAAGAAACAAAACAAAGAAATAAAGGAAAAAGATACAAACAAACAAAAGAAACTCTTAAATATGGAGAACACACTGATGGTCACCACAGGGGAAGTGGGTGGGGGATGGGTGAAATAGGTGAAGGGGATTAAGTGTACACTTATGATGAGCACTTAGTAATGTATAGAATTGAATCACCATATTGTACACCTAAAACTAATATAACACCATATGTTAATTATACTGGAATTAAAGTAAATTTTTTTAAGAGGTGGGGAAAGAAAAAAATATCAAAAGTATAGTGTCCAGAAAACTAGTGACAAAAATATATGAAAAAGTACACTGTGATTAACTTTGTCAAATGCTGATGGGAGGTCACATAAAATGAGAACAGAATCGACCATTAGGGTTTAGCACCATACAAGTCATCAGTGACCTACATAAGAACAATTACACTAGAGCAGAGGAAGTAAAGGCCTCGCTGAATGACATGAGAGAAGAAACACCAGTGTACAATCCCACCAACAATAGACGAGATCCTATAACCCTTACTCGAGTTGTAACCATCCTCAACTCTTCTATTAACTCATCATGGACATTTAGGGAGCAAGTTCTTTTTGGTGACTAATTTTTAGATCTCTTCCCTACATTCTATTTTCACTCATTTGTCTTCTCTTACTTATATTATTAAAATTGCCTCCTCCATGATCTTCTCACCTCTCCTCTCTCTGTAATCACCACAAAACCACTATGCCATTTCCAAAACAAATCTGTTAATAGATTCTTTAGCCCTCTACATACCACAGATATACAATTTTAAATGGAGATCTTTGTCCCCCTTATTCAACTTGCTTAAGATTGAGCAACTTTAAGTTCTGTGGAAAGTCGCCAGCAGCCTTGAAAAAAATAGATAATGAGGACATTTCTAGGAATAAGTTGTGGAAGTTTCAGACTTTGACAAAAGAGAATAAGAAAAATTGCTTAACAAATTACAGAGGATTGAAAAGTTCCTGAGACTTCTCAAAAATGAGAACAATGCACAATTCCTGTCATGGCAAGATGTCAAAAACTATCAGTCAGTACTTTTGATTTAATAGGGCAAGGAGAGGATGCTAACGATGGTGGGGACAGAGTGGTCCATGAACTGAGGTAATTGCATATCTGTGGGAGGAGTCTGAAGGTGTTTTTGAGGAAAGATTAATACTGATAAGCCCTCTTTTCTGTATTTTGCCCCATCTAGATTAAACATACCTTAACAGCAGTCAATACACATCTGGCTTTTATTAAACCACTGAATCTAAATATACTCAATTCTGAAATTTCAGAATCTCTTAATGTATTCAATTGTCATGACCTTGAGTAATTACTACTAGGATAAGCATGGACATTTGAAAATACTACTCTTCTATTTAAACACCTTCTGTGGCCCTCATGATTATAAGATAAAGTCATTACTCTTTTAATGAAATGAAAATCCTTTATATCTAGTGGCTTCTCTTCCTTGTTAGCTACTATCCTCACTAGTCTCTACCTGGGGTCCATCAGGAAGCAGATAGTACACTCACACTGGGTAATTATAGGGAATTAAAAAAAAGTCGTGTCAAATACATATTAGGTATTATAGTCAACATAATTCAGTGGAACAATTGCTAGAAATCAGCATCATAAAAACCCTGATAAAAGTCCCTGGTTGGCTTATGACATTTTTTATGTTTAATAAAAAACTGCCTAATTGAGACACAAATCTAGTTCAGGGCAAGACATATAACCAATTCAAATGCAGTGATCATAGCTGATAAAGCACAAGGCAAATTAAAGAAGAATAACAATTAACAAAAGTGTCTAGATATAAATTATGCTCAAAACATCAGCGAACATAACCATACTTCTGTTCTTGGCAAAATTTCTCCTCCCTAATTTTATTGAATAATTGGTTCTGTAGGAAGAATATCAGCTAATTATTTGTGGACATACATTTGTTTTGTTTTCAATGAGAAAAGAAGTGGGACAGGGACTATTTTGCCACCAAAGTTTGGCTTTGTAAAACCTGGGCCCTATAATTTGGTATCAGCTGGTAAAAAGAGTTCCTGACTGAGCTGGAGGGTATGTGATTAGAAAGGAAACAATGCATTTGTGGTAACTAACATGTTTTCATTCATATTATTGCTCTAAATAGACCTTCGAGGTCAGGAAGGCAGAGCATGTTATGATCCTTGCTTGACAGCTGAGGAGTCAGAGGCTTAAAGTATTTGCAACAAGTGGCCCACAGACTATGAAGAGAAGAGCTAGAATATGAATCGAAGTCCCCTAAAATCAGACTCCAGGAATCTTTCATGCAATCCAATTTAATCCAATCAAGCAGCCAAGAGTACATTGATGGATGTTCATTCAAAGTTGAAGAAAAGGAGTTCTATCCTTTAGGAACTTTTAATCTACTTTGAGAAAAGAAATGTGATAACATGATTCAGAAGCCCATTCTGAGACTTATAAAAATTTTTTTAAATATAAAGCACTATGTATAGAAACAATGGAAAACCACTGTGATAGGGATTGCATGAGTAAACAGTGTCTGGTTAAACCCCTTCTAAACTGTTTTCCTCTGATTTCTTATGAAGCTTTTCCCCAAATACTTTATAAAACACTGATGAAAACATTCTGCATTTTGTAAGCACTTCCTCAGATATGTTAAAGTCATACAAATGCATAAATGAAAATGGTTATTATATGGATCTAGAGAAGGAGCACATAATTATTCATACTACTTAATTGCAAATTACATGAAATTCACAAATATCTCTATGGTGCAATAAAATTACCTTTGATATTTTAAGCCTTAAATATGGTTATGTTCTTCAGGACATTTATGGCTTAAATGTACAGTGCTATGCCTTAAATATATATGCACTCAAGGTGTGCAAATACTTTAAAAACTAAGATACTCAGTTAAGGAAATCATAATCATTTTGTCCCTCCTGTACTTTTCTTTTTTTTTTTTTTTTTTTTTAAAGATTCTTATTTATTTATTTGACAGAGAGAGAGATAGCGAGAGCAGGAACACAAGCAGGGGGAGTGGGAGAGGGAGAAGCAGGCTTCCTGCCGAGCAGGGAGCCCGATGTGGGACTCGATCCCAGGACCCTGGGATCATGACCTGAGCCGAAGGCAGACGCTTAACGACTGAGCCACCCAGGCGCCCCCTCCTGCACTTTTCAATAAATCACTTTATTGAGCAAAAGCTGATTATTTGGTATACTATAGTATTCTTTGGAAAAAGCATGATTACATATTTCTATCTTTTTCTAATGGTTATCAAAATTTCAGGGTTGCTAAGGGTATACATACATTATCTCATTTATTACATACAATTGTTAACTACTTTCTCCATTTTACAGTTAGGAAACTCGCGTTTAAAGAAGTTAAGTAATATGCCCTATATATAGTGGATATGGGATGGAAATTCAAAATTTTCTAATTCTAGCAATCCGATTTTTATGCTCTGTATTTCATTACCTCATAATATCAGAATGATTACCTTTAAACATTGCAAAAATATATAATTTTTGAGAAAAGAGTTTTTCTTTCCCTAGAATGTTAGAACTAACATGAATTAATTGATGATGCACAAAATATTTTTTTTCTTGCCATCTGTTTCTTGGATCATTTTTGGCTAATAGATAGAGATCATTTTATTTCATTTGACTATTTTAAAAACAATAATAACTGTCCAGTCCTAGCTTATTCATTTTTATATAAATGCATAGCAATTGTTTTCTGTTTACTAGGATTTATCTTTTGATCATACCTTCTAACTCTATCTTCTCCAAGAAAATACATGCTATCCAACATGTATTGCTGAAACAAATGAGGAAAATAGTTAATTCAGCAAATGTATGTTTAAAATTTTTGTTTCTAAGGGTGCCTGGGTGGCTCAGTCGTTAAGCATCTGCCTTCGGCTCAGGTCATGATCCCAGGGTCCTGGGATCGAGCCCCGCACTGGGCTCCCTGCTCCGCAGGAAGCCTCTTCTCCCTCTCCCATTCCCCCTGCTTGTGTTCCCTCTCTTGCTGTGTCTCACTCTGTCAAATAAATAAATAAAATCTGGGGTGCCTGGGTGGCTCAGTTGGTTAAGCGACTGCCTTCAGCTCAGGTCATGATCCTGGAGTCCCAGGATGGAGTCCCACATCGGGCTCCCTGCTCGGCGGGGGGTCTGCTACTCCCTCTGACCCTCTTCCCTCTCGTGCTCTCTGTCTCTCATTCTCTCAAATAAATAAATAAAATCTTTTAAAAAAAATTAAATAAATAAATAAAATCTTTAAAAATAAATAAATAAATAAATAAAATAAATTTTGTTTCTATTCCAAATTACCATATAAAATATTTTACATAGATATTTTTTCTTTTATTATGTTATGTTAGTCACCATACATTACATCATTAGTTTTTGTTGTAGTGTTCCATGATTCATTGTTTGCATATAACACCCAGTGCTCCATGCAATACATGCCCTCTTTAATACCCATCACCAGGCTAACCCATCCTCCCACCCCCCTCCCCTCTAGAACCCTCAGTTTGTTTCTCAGAGTCCATAATCTCTCATAGTTCATCTCCCCCTCTGATGCCCCCCTTCATTTTTCCTTCCTACTATCTTTTTTTTTAACATATAATATATTGTTTTTTCAAAGGTACAGGTCTGTGATTCATCAGTCTTACACAATTCACAGTGCTGACCATACCTACATAGATATTTAATATGAAAGGCATACATCTGTGCCATTACCCCATAAAAAATTCTAGGAATCCTCCAGATAAATGACTAACCCTGAAAGACATTAAGATGTGAGGAGGATTGTCAGCTGAATTTTTTAAATCCTTCAAACATTAAAATAAAACATTATAAAGGAAGAAAAATACAATTTTTTTTCTTACTATTCTAATAAATATACAAGAGTTAAAACAAAACAATATGACGGGAATTCTTAAATGTACATTATGAATCATCTCAGCACTAATGACAAAGGATCTCAGAATCTTTTTGCATCTTTTTATCGATGAAACCAATTACTTTGCTTTGCCATGCATGGACTGCTGCTTTAAAAAAAAAAAAAAAAAAAGCAGGACTTTTTAACTCTTCCTTGACTTCAAAGTTGTACCTTCAGTGAAAGTACTCTTCTGTAAATTTCCATGGCAGGGTAGGCTTAAATAAATCTTATGACACTTGAAAAGGGTAGGCAAAATAATGGGAGCAATGTTTATAGGCACTGTGCTAGAATATTTAAAATCACTTCCTTATGTACAGTAGGCAGTAATTCCCCCTTTTTTTAAGATGAGGAAACTAAGTCCAGACAAAGACCAACTAGAAACATACCAGTTATGCTGCTTCCTCCAAAAGAAGAAAGAGCATCATGGTGTCCATTAGTCCTAAGTACCCCTTGTAATTTTTGTAATTTGCTTTCAGGCCTTGTATATGTCCTGGAAGTCTTTGGCACTCTTCTTAACTTTCAAACTTGGATTCTTGGCCACGGCTCCTGACTTTACTCCTTGTAATACCCTAGTGCTCTCCACTGTTATCAGGTAAATAAGGACATGGTTATGTATTAATTATACTGTACTCAGTTTCAAAACATATCAGGAAGTCTGAGATTCTATATCAGATTCATTATATTGTGCAAACCATTTAAAAAAAATATTTAAACTATTTTGCAGTTGGCATTTTGTCTCCAACGTCAGTAAGTCTGCAATACGCAAGTATTCCTGCAGGGATGTGACAAAGAGCCCCATAGTTCCAGGGTGCATTACTCCCTTATGTCACTCACTGTTCCCCTCACTTAACTACCTTTATGATTCAGTGGCTGGCATACTTTCATAAGAACAACAACAATAAAATAATTTTACTGGATCATTTGAACTTAACAGATGATCTGATCAGTGAAGAGAAATTGTCTCCTCTTCTGTACAAGGTACATTAAACATTTGTATCCATCTACCTCATCAGCTTTAAAAAGATACCTGTTTTCCCCATCTTTCTAGACCAATTTTCTGCAGTTTCTCACACATGAAATATCCAAATAGTTGTTAATACAATTCAATTTAATATCAGTAACTAACGGTCAGGATATTTTGAAAATGATTTACCATCTTTAAAGATGCTTTTATGTTATTTAGAATAAATAGTGACAATTTTATTAGTTACTATAGCAACCTGAAATTCTATTTAAAAATGTGACATTCCATTTCCTCCGAAGGCATTTTAATTAAAATATACTCAAGTGTTTACTGAAATGAATATCTAATCACACCATCATAGCAGGAGAGCATATGATATAGCTGTATCTGATAATATAAGGAGCACATATCACTGAAAATGAATTGAATTTGGGAAAAAATGTGTTTTTTTAGCTGCTTAATATTTTTGCCAATTATGCTTACTTCTACCACCACTTCCTATAATTTAATACTCCTACACTCTTGACTTACTGAATCTATTGAAATTGCTTTTACTTGAATACCCGATACTGTTTCATATTTCTTCTCCCTCATCCTTAGTCTTACAAGTCCACAAGTAAACAAACATCTTTTCATCTAAAAGATTCAACTCAGATATTCTTCTTTAAGGTTTTACACCATTTTCCTTCTTAGGAAGAATTGCCCACTCCTCTAAGCACCCCTGGTGTTTTCTTTTTTTTTTTTTTTCAAGATTTTTTAATTTATTTATTCATGACAGAGAGAGAGAGAGAGAGAGAGGCAGAGGGAGAAGCAGGCTCCCCGCTGAGCAGGGAGCCCGATGCGGGACTCAATCCCAGAACCCCGAGACCATGACCCGAGCCGAAGGCAGACGCTCAACCATCTGAGCCACCCAGGCGCCCACCCCTGGTGTTTTCTATATAGGCCACTACTATGTTTTATATGTGTTTAATTCGGTTTCCTCTTCACTGAGTTGGTATGTCTCAAGGGCAGAACTGCACTTGTTTTCTTGCATTTAGTTCTAGCACTCAAAATAACAGGCTCTCAATAATAGAATTAATGCCTAATGTATACATGCATGCAAGAATGAATGAGAACAAATCACAGAAGGTAATAATTTATAAAGACACATATTTGAAAGATCTCATGAAAAGATAAGAATGAATGTTATATATCTACACAGAAACGTGTGTGTGTGTGTGTGTGTGTGTGTGCTTAAAGATCTTGAAAGGGTTCATTTAAGTATTAGCAGTGATGGGTGCCTGGGTGGCTCAGTAGGTTAAGTGGCTGCCTTTTGCTCAGGTCATGATCTCAGGGTCCTAGGATCAAGCCCTGTAATCGAGTCCCACATCGGGCTCCCTGCTCAGTAGGGAGTCTGCTTCTCCCTCTCCCTCTGCCCATCCTCCCAGCTCATGTTCTGTCTCTCAAATAAATAAATAAAATCTTTAAAAAAAAATAAAGTATTAGTAATGGTTACATCAGGGTGTAATGTGTTATGTCTTTTTTTCTTATTTTAATTTTTGAAATTTATTTGAATTTCTAAGTTAATCATATAAATGTACTTAAGATTCTATTCCCTACATGAAAATATATTAGCAAATATTCATATTAAATGAAAATATATTAGTAAAATATACATAAATACTGGGATTGTATGATTCAAAATGAGAACTATATTTTCCTAGGTGAAGGGATTACAGTTGTCATTTTTCCTCTTTTTAAAATATATATTTTGTAAATAGTTATTCAAGCATAAGATTTTTTCACAATGGAAAAAAAGATAAACTTTAAAATTAACAAAAGAAAAAAAAACAGAAATAAAGTGACTTGCCATGTTTGAAAAGTCTCTAACTGGTGACTTCCAAGATTTTTAAAAAGGGCAAAGTATAATGTCAGATTAAACAGGAAGTATAGCACACCAATATTCCAAATGATTTTATAGATTCTAACAATAAAGACTAGCAGATAATGATGACAAACATCTATATATAGTTAACGTGACTTCTGTTTCACACGTAAGTGACTGTATTGATAAACCATTCTCACTACAGTCCAACTATATTCTAAAAAGAACACTTTCCTTGAGGCATAGTTGGTTTCACAAGAGTAAGAGGTCTTTAATTATTCTCCTCATAATGGAAAAAAAAAAGTGTGATCTGGTGCTGGAACAGTACATGCCCCCAGTAAAATGGGTTGCTCTGAGGGTTTTCCGACAATAACGCTGTTGTGAGGATATTCAGTCTTAGATGGCATGAAGTGGGAAAGCAGAGTTTGTGATTTGCCCACTGATAATGGTCATCAGGAGGCTGAAATAATCTCAGTTTGTATGCTAGAAAATGCAGAATTAAATCTTCTCTGGAAGTAAGGTTTCCCAATTTGTGTTGTATTAGATTTTCAATAGATAAGATGAAGAAATGTAGTAAACCAGTGATCAATAAATGTGAAGGAGGTCATGCCACATAAGTCAGTCAGATGAAACAATTAGTGAAAAGATTTAAACATTCACATATGAAGACATGGAATTACAGATATTAGGGTAGTTGCACATGAACTATTTTAAACATTTGGTCTGCATCACATATATGAGCAACAAAACAATCAGAAATAAACTTCCAGGAATAACCATAGATGATTTTGAAATAAAAGGAAGTATTAGTAGATAAGAAAGAGACAAAAACAGAATTCATAAACTGGAATATATATATCCCCAGAAATGATTAAAATGCATCATAGAGTTAAAGAGATGAAAATATTTTTAAAATATTAAGAAGTATGTAAGGCAGAATGAGAAATCTAGTGAGCATCTGATTGGGATCTCAGAAGCAGAGGAAAAAAAGTGAAAGTAAAAAAAAAATTTAAAGCATATATCCAACATATACTAATCAAAGCATTTAAAAAGATAATGGTTGTGAGTTTTCTGAACCAAAACAAAAATAACAATATACCTATCCAGAAAGTACATTTTATCCCAAGCAAGAAACTATAACTTACAAAAGAATAACAGTAAAAATCAAAGAAGTTTTCTCAAGATTAAAAATGTAAGCCAGAAGGCAGTGAAATGAGATTTTCAAAGTGTACAGAGAAAGTTATTGTCAATATAGAAATACATAAACAGCAACACTAATTTTAAAAATATGAAGTTAGGGTGACTATACATAAGCGAAAGTTAAAAATAGGAAAATAAAAAAGCATATTAAATATAAAATAAATGACCTAAACAAGAACAAAAATTTTACTTATTAAAATGAATGTAACTTGGTTAAATTCTCTATTAAAAGACAAAGCTTCACAAGTAAATTTTTTGGTTTGCTTTTGTTTTTCGTTTTAATACTCAATAATTTATGAATATGAGATCATTCCTTAACCTGATTTAGTACATAAAAATATTCTCTCCCTCAGGGCACCTGGGTGGCTCAGTGGCTAAATGTCTGCCTTCAGCTCAGGTCATGATAATGGGGTCTTGGGATTGAGCCCCGTGTCCTCAGGCACTCTGTTTGGCTGTGACTCTACTTCTCCCTCTCCCTCTGCCCCTCCCCACTGCTCGTGCTCTCTCTCTCTCTCAAGTGAACAAATAAAATATCTTTAAAAAAAATATCTCCCTCTATACCATCTGTTATTAAGATCAAATCATGAGGCACCATCCCTTCCTATGTATGTAACTGATATTTATGCAAATTAGGTTACTATTACCTATTTTGCTACCTTTAGTTTTAGAAAATGACTTCAGGACCACAATACCTGCTTTACCCTTCCCGCAATCTCCATTTATTTCTGGAGGTCACCAATGTGTGTTTTATATATTCTCAAAGACATTCTCTCAACTTCTTCTACTCATTTCCACCTAGATGTGAAGCTCTCATACCCATTAATGATGTGTCAGTTCTCATGGTGTCAGAAGACAGTATGATCTTCACAGAAATTGAAATAAAACTGACTACTCAAGATCACACTTTATCTCCTAAACCCTGAGACAGCACTATATATTCCTTGTATTTTCCAAGTCCCTTTGAAAATGTTCCCCTTCACTTTTTAATTATGGTACTCTTTCTAGAGATTTCAAAACTAGCAAATGGAAGCAAGTTTGAGCATAATCCATCTTGTATTTTCCTTTTCCCCACCTAATCTATCACGGCCTCCAGGTACTTCACACAAAATTCTCCTCTCTCTCCCCCACACTAAATAGTTTCTGGTTTCTAAAGATATGTCACTTAAGAACAAGAACATTAGTTTTACACAATAATAATGTTGAATATTTTCAGCAGTTTGTATGTCAGGAGAACTGCCTGGGTGATCAGAACACCCAGCTCATACGACATATCTGGTATATACGTGCTGAGTCACGTAATAGCAATACTGATAGCATTAGCAAAGTCGTATTTCGTCCTATGGCAGCTTGAGCAGGTTGAAATGCCTTGCTCTGCATAGTTTTCTTCTCTCATTGTGACTGTTCAGTAACTACCCCCCACTGTGCTGTCAAAAATGAGAACTCAGAAGTTTTTGATACTGATGGTAAAGTGATTTACAGTCCCAGTAAAAAATGTTACAGTTTGGCGCCTGGGTGGCTCCGTCGTTAAGCGTCTGCCTTCGGCTCAGGTCATGATCCCGGGGTCCTGGGATCGAGCCCCGCATCGGGCTCTCTGCTCAGTGGATAGCCTGCTTCTCCCTCTCCCACTCCCCCTGCTTGTGTTCCTGCTCTCGCTATCTCTCTCTCTGTCAAATAAATAAATAAAATCTTAAAAAAAAAAAGATTTTAGGGGCGCCTGGGTGGCTCAGTTGGTTAAGCGACTGCCTTCGGCTCAGGTCGTGATCCTGGAGTCCCAGGATCGAGTCCCACATCGGGCTCCCTGCCCAGCGGGGGGTCTGCTTCTCCCTCTGCCCTCTTCCCTCTCATGCTCTCTGTCTCTCATTCTCTCTCTCTCAAATAAATAAATAAAATCTTTAAAAAAAAATGTTACAGTTTGATAGTATCTGCAGAAGTCAAAGCCTTTACTAGTTGAGACAGTTTTATAGTTTTTTATTTTCTGTAGAAACAAAAGTCTAACACTCAAAATGGCCACTGGCCCTTTTTTCTTTTTTCTTTTTTTTCCCACTGGCCCTTTTTTCAATGTCACTCCAATGTATGATAATTTTTTCGATTCCTAGTGTCATGGAGGATGATAAAGTTATATAATGTCTGGACATTAGCTGTCATAAAAAGTGTGACATGGACTATTGCCATTGTAACCTTGATTTGTGTCATAAGCAATTGTGGAAAGTAGGCATTTAAGATTCAAATATCACCCTAAAGAAAGAAGAAGAGTAGAGGAACAATACATTCACGTTGTTATATTTTCTAGGACAATTTTCTCATATCTCTGTGGGCTAAAACCATATCTCTTGTTACAAAGGCAAAAACCAGAATATTACTCAGCCTTAAAAAGGAATGAAATCTTGCCATTTGCAACAATGTGGATGGAGCTAGAGAGTATTACGATAAGTGAAATGAGTCAGAGAAAGACAAATACCATATGATTTCACTCATATGTGGAACTTAAGAAACAAAACAAGTGAACATAGGGGAGAAAAAAGAGAGAGGCAAACCATAAAACAGACTCTTGACTATAGAGAACAAATGGAGGGTTGCTGGAGGGGAGGTGGGGGGGCTGGGTTAAATGGGTGACGGGCATTAAGGAGTGCACTTGTAGCCATGAGCACTGGGCGTTGTATGTAAGTGATGAATCATTAAATTCTACTCCTGAAACAAATATTACACTGTATATTAACTAACTGGAATTTAAATAAGAACTTGAAACTACAATATATAAAGAACCCTTAGCAATCAGTTAAAAAGAAGTCACATATTCCAGTAGAAAATGGGTAAAAAGCACAGGAAGAACACATGTCCTATGAATATAAAAATATTTGTGTATCACTAGTAATTAGGGAATTGCATATTTAAATCCTGAGGATATACTATTTCATACCTATCAGACTGGTAAATTTTGTTTGACTGTGTCAAGTATTGGTGAGGCTATAGATCAAATAACATTCTAATATTATGGTATAATCTCTGTGGAGAAAAATTTGAAAATATCTATTCATTTTAAGATATAAATAATCAAAGCCCCAGCAATTTTACCACTGGGAATTTATTCCATAGAGACTCTTGTTCATTTGCAAAAGAAGACAGGTTTGTACTAGAACATAAGCTTCAGGAGAATGGGGAATTCATTTTCCTCTTGTATCCTTGATGATTAATAAACATTTATTGAATGAATGAAATAAAACCAGATACCAACTAAATGTCCACCAATAGGATAATGGATTCATCTTAGTATAGTCATTGTAAAAATCTATACATAAGGGAAAATAAATGAACTAGAGTTACATGAATCAACATGATGGGTCCTAAAGGTATGATATCGAGTAAAAAACAACTGCAGAAAGATACATAAGCATAAAAAGAAAATACTAAATGTTAAAATAGTACTATCCCTTATTTAGAGATGGAAACATAGTACAAGTATAAAGACATTTATGGATCTGGTTTTCTCTGAAGTTTAAGAGTGGAGGGGGAGAGGAGGGGAGGAGAACATAATGAACTTCCAAGGTTTTTTAATACTTTATATTTTATTCTGGGTGATGAGTACCTGAATATTCATATTATTTTATAAACCTTTTCATAAATCTAACATAGTTCTTAAAAATAATTTTTAAAATAGCAGTGAAGTATTCTGGAAACAAGGAGGACAGGTTATGGGAAAATTGAGCTATGTTACTTGTTTGGTCCAAGATAAAATGCAAAAACAGAGGGCTTTTCTTTGTTTCTTTGTTTCTTTTTTTTCTTTTCTTTTTTTTTTTTTTGCTATGACCTCTGTCCCTGAGAATAACTACTAATGGAAATCAACTTCATAAGAATGGAATCTGAGTTTGGGAAACTAAACGGTATTTAATCACAAAGGATCTTGAATGCCAAGTTAAGGAGGTTAGATCCCTTTCTGAAAACAGTGCATATTTTCTAGCAAGGAGATGATGTGCTCAAATGAGCTTTTCAGGATGATGTGTTGAGCAGCAGTGTGTAGAATAAACAGGGAAAACTATATGGAGACCATTAAGGTAGTCTAAATGTTATTTTATGAAAATCTACCAAAAAATAAGATTTTATGACCAATCATGAGGGAAACAGAAAAGCTAAGAATGAGTTGAAGTTTTTGCATCAAATTAAACTAGGGACAAAAGATAGCATTCCCTGGGTAGGGAACAGCCTGAGAGAATTCACAATGTCATTTAAAAAAATGAGTTAGTTATATGTGTTGAGTTTGAACTTACCTAACTTACAGAGAGCAAAACAGATCTAGGTATGAATCATTAAAGGAGTACCACAAAGAACCAGTGTACCCACCTCTTTATTTCTCTTTTAGTTAATGGCTGAAAATATTAACTTCTTATGTGAGAAGAATCAATCTATAGGCTTTGTATTCTTAAGTTTGTTAGGGCTGCCTTAGCACAGTACCACAACCTGGGTGGTTTAAACAATAGAAATGAATTGTCTCAGAGTTCTGGTAGCTAGACATCTGAGATCAAAATGCCATAGGTTTGGTTCTTTCTAAGAGCTGTGAGGGAAAGTCTGTTCCATGCCTCTCTCCCAGCTTCTGGTGTTTGTTGGCAATCGTTGGCATGCATTAGCTTGTAGGTCTCTGCCTTCATCTTTACATAATGGTCTTCCTGTGGGCATGTTTCTCTGTGTCCACATTTCCCCATTTTATAAGGACACCAGTCGTATTTGATTAGGGCCCCACTTTATTCCAGTATAACGTCATTGAACTAATTACATCTGCAATGACCCTCTATCTAAATAAGGTAATATTCTGAAGTACTGGAGGTTAGAACTTAAACATATGAATATTTGAGGGACACAACTCAAGCCAGAACAGGTAGGCATTATTTTTAATCCTAATTTTTACATAAGAGTCAACTGAGGAAGAGAAGGGTTAAGTCCATTCCAAAGGCCACCCAGGCTGAAAGTGATGTAGTCAAAATGTGCATTCAAGCACTCTGGCTTCATATGCCTCTCTCGAATTTAGAGGTTAGAGTGATTTAAAAAAACAGCCTTTGGTGTATACCGGACATACTAAGAATGTTTCACTTCGGGAAGAATGATAAATTTGGCTTTAAGAAGTATAAACAAAGCATGGGAACAGTAGGTACCAAGGGATAAGAATGAAGAGATGGATACAAATCAGAAATCTGGCTCTCTGGCAGACTAACACTGCCAATAGCCAGCCCTTTCCTTGGATCCTTTGCCTTTTCCCCAGGCCTTCCTTGAATCTACTAGTTTCTTCATAAGTCATTAAAGTCAATGGGAAGATTGCAGGTGAGCACATGAGAAATAGCACAAGTCTTGAGAAAATTTGAGATGTTGCAAGGTGGTCTTTGTCTAACTCAGTTTGTTTTAACGATAAAATCTTCACCTTACAGACCAAAATGTAGGTAATTCTAAAGATCTATTCTAAAGGTCTACCCTGATCTCATGCTCCTGTTGCTAATCATTTCAGATATATCCAAATATTTGTATTCTAGATAATGCTGTGAGGAGCATCCTTGCTGCTATATCATATTTTCTATTCCACATTATTTTCTTAGAATAAACTCCTAGACATGAAATTGCTTAAACTATATATAACTTCCAAGACTCTTGGTATATATTTCCCAATTGTCCTCAGTCTTCCTAGGACAATACCTCAGTATAAAACACTTTGCCATCTGTCCCAATACCCTTTAGCATCCTTATCTCTGTCATCAAAGTTATTTTTCCATTATGTGAGTTTACCTGTGGCTCCCTGAACCTGCCATGTGCTTTCATATATCCCTTCGCTATGTGATAAAATCATAGTGTCTTCCTAAGTCCAATTCACTGTTATTGCTTTGGGGGGAAACTCTCAGATTCTCACAGCAGTACTAACCTAACCTTCCTCTGTGCTTCCTTTGCAGTTGCTTGGGATCATTACTGCACTTATCACATTGTACTAGTTAGCTGTTTTTCTGCCTGGCTAAGTTGCTAGCCCCTTATGAACAGAACTATGTCTTTTCCTCTTTATGGCCTCAGCAAGGACTAGTGTAAGTAACATATGATCAGATTTTGGTAAATATTTTTGACTGAGTAAAAGGAGCATATATTCTATTTTCCCAAGATGGACCTAAATTCTCTGCCCCAGTTTTTGTCATCCCCTAGGCAGCAAACGATTCTGATAACTGCTGACTCTAGTAAATCTCAATTCCAAATTACCAGAGACAAATTCAAAAAGCTGAATAGATTTCAAGAAAGAGCCGTGTGTGTGTGTGGGGGGGGGTTAAATATGGATTTAATTCATATTTTATTAATGGCTGTATAAATGGTTTCATTATAATTTTAATCATGTTTACTCTTAGGGCAATGTCAAAAATAGACTAATTGCATGTATCTTGAAAAGAAAACAACAGATTTCAAACTTGTATTCACGAAAAGGATGGGAATTAAAAAGCACTTCTGAGATCAAACTACTATAGAATATTAAACATATATATTGGTCTCTTTCTTTAAAAGACATGTATATTTAAGCACATATTTTAGAAATCTGCCACTGACTCAAATGTTCAAAGGCCAATGTGAGCAGCTTTTTAATCTGAGGGCATTTGTATTCATCACAGGTCAAGGAATTTTTACACATTAACTTCAAAAGCAACTTTGTTGCTTTCTGTGGACTGTCCATTTTAACTTTCTTCTCAGCCTGATCACGCTGACTTTCATAGATGTTTGGTGCCCATTGCTTCTGAGTGCATCCCCATGAACACTTACATATCCTTTATATCCCCTTAGCTGGGAACTTTACTCCCTGCATGGGCATTGACAATCCAATCTTTGTTAATGTGAGATTGAAATTACCAATGTCTCCCATGATACACACCTGCTCTCTGCCTGGAAATTTTGTAGAGTTCCATAAACCAAAAAATGTCTTTATTTATAGGAATTTGATAGCATAGCAGGTATGCTGGGAAATCATTTTCTGACAGCAAGATTTTGGACATAACCTAAAGAAGTGATCATAAATTCAAATTTTATAAGAGTAAGCCAAGTAGGATACATGAGCAATGCAGATCTTGAGTGTGAAAGCCCCATCGAGGGGGTCCTGCAACTTCTCTCTATTCCAGAAGATTTTTGCCATGCAGGATAGAAAGAATGAAGCTCAGAGTCCCACATTTCAGTTTGTTATGAAATCAAATATTTTCAAATTGTTGTTAAGTAATTCAATGTTTTATAAACTTGAGTGGGCAAAGGAAAACATGCCTCCAGGCAAGACGTGACAAGTGGGCATCCAGTTTGCAACCTCTGTGGCATAAATTGTGTCAAAAATTCTGCTTCTGGGAATACAGGCTGCAATTCCTAATCCAATGTGCCGTCAGAATTTAGAAAAGTTCCAAGTGAAGCATTCAAGTTAGGAATCTGATCTAGTCCCAAATCTGATGATTTGTAGCTATGTGGAGATAGGAAGGAATTTGCCATAAGAATCTTTTGGAAATATTTAAAGTTTGTTTTGGAAATGAAAAATTCCAAGAAGAGGGGGTTTTTGCTATGGAAAATTTTTAAAAGATTTTTTATTTATTTAACAGAGAGAGAGAGAGCATATAAGCAGGGGGAGCGGCACTCAGAGGGAGAGGAAGAAGCAGGTTCCCCGCTGAGCAAGGAGCCTGATTGGGGCTCAATCCCAGGACCCTGGGATCAGGACATGAGCCAAAGGCAGAAGCTTAACCTACTGAGCCACACAGGTGCCTCTGCTGTGGAAATGTTAACATTACAGATGAGAAACATTGATGAAAAATCAATGAGGCATATTCATCATGATCTAAATTGTTAATTCTCCCAGCCCATTCTTAACTTACAGCTTATATTCACCTTTCCCAAATTATGTTGCTATACTTTAATTGGAAAAGAGAAAAATGAATGTGTTATGAAATATTCTTATGAGTTCACACCAGTTCAATCATCAGTGACATTCTTTTTTTTTTTTAAAGATTTTATTTATTTATTTGAGAGAGAGAGAGAATGAGAGAGAGCACATGAGAGGGGGGAGGGTCAGAGGGAGAAGCAGCCTCCCTGCCGAGCAGGGAACCTGATGCGGGACTCGATCCAGGGACTCCAGGATCATGACCTGAGCCGAAGGCAGTCACTTAACCAACTGAGCCACCCAGGCGCCCCATCAGTGACATTCTTAACACTATAGTATAGTCCTTACAAATTAACCTTTCTCTTTCAATGTTTTTAAATACCAGTTTTCTATTATAATAATGAATAATTACAAAATATATGAATATACGAAAATAAAGAAACTAATCAAATAAATTATTATTGTTTCCACTCATATTTTCTTGCCAATCTTAGCCCTTTATTTGTCCAAAATAAATTAAGGATCATTGATGTTAAGTTACACTGTTAGTTTCCTCAAGTTTGCCATTATATATCTTCTACTGGGTACATTGTGATAACTTACATTTCTCTAGAAAATTATCCATTACATAAAGTATTTCTAATTCATGAAAATGCTATTGGATATCCTAATCTCTTACAACTTAAAAAATATATTATATGATTATATTTTTTTCTAATTCTAAATTTTGTGCATCTGTGTTTTCTCTAATACACATATTTCTTCATTCACTATTCTGAGTATATTTAAAGCCTAGATTTTATAATTTGCTTAATAATAACAATAAATAAAATTATTTATTTTATCATTATTTTAACATTATTTTGTATACTAATTAATTACTGTAGGCAATTCAGATAGTGCAAAAGTAATGGTAGGTCAAATTAGAGGTGCTTAGTATGAATGAAGGCAGTGCCGCCGAACTGTACTACCAATGACTGCATTCTGCCATGTACTTGCAAAAAAAAGTCAGTTCCACTTAAAACTAAAACAGGAAAAATTATTAATTTTATTAAATGTTGACTTCCTAATGTTCTATGTGATAAGGTGGAAGTACGCATAAAGCACTTTTGCTCCATACTTAAACTGTGCTTGAATAAAAAAAAGGAACTTGCGCAATTGTTTGATTTGAGACCTGAGACTAGCTGCCTTTTTCATGAAGCAACATTTTTACTTGAAAGAACAACCGGTAGATAAACCATGGTTAATCAGACTTGTGTAATTGGCAGACATTTACTTGAAAATGAACAGAGAGAGCCTGTCATTTCAAGAAAACAACTGACAGTATTTGTTGCCAAAGATTAAATTTGATCCTCTAAGTAAAACTCAGAACTTTGGAAAACTGCTATTTTAGATGTCATGGTCAAGAAGGTCCCCTTGCAAGAGTGACACTTGAGCAGATACTCGAATGAAGCAAAACAAGTTGTTACTCTCTAGGAGGAAAGGTTTCCAGCCATACGAGGGGCTCAAGTAAGTGCATTTAGAATATGTATTCTCAGTTGTAGAAAATATAAATTCTACATATTTCTTGAAGATCAGCAGCACATCTGTGCATGTTTGTTGTACCTTTTTGATATGATGAAAACTATTTTCTCTTTTGCATTTATTATGGCCACCCCAAATTCTGTATTGATGAGTCTCAGAATAGCTGTTAAGTTAGGTGGTCATTACATCAGCACTGGGTCTGCTTCCTCTTGATTACTAAGCATTCATTTCTGTTCTGCTGTTGCTATACTCAGAACCTGTCACAAGGTGATGAGCTATTATCTGATCTCAAACTGTTTGTACTTCTCACCAATTAAGCCATGTATAAATCATCTTTAACTATGGGATCAAATATATCATACACTTGCAGAATTTTCCTTTCACGTCTTCTGTTGTTGCAATATAAATGGATATGAATAAGGGAAGGATGATGGACTAGCAAATTACAAAATTCCTACTAAATGCCAAGGATTCAGTAGATACTTTACATATCTTATCCCATCTATTTATATTAACAACTCACGAAGTATTATTAGCTCCATTTTGCAAATGAGAAATTGAGATAGACTAAAATTAAGGAATGTGTATAAGCCAATTTAGACTGTGGTAGATAGAAAAATAATATGAATCCAGATTGACTCTAAATCCCATCCTCTTTCTAGCTTGCTTTCTTCATAAAACTTCATAAAACTTGCTTTCTTCTAAAGAAAATAATCTGCTTATACTATCTCCAGCCTTAAAATTTTTAGATGTCTTTTCTACTGTCTTTGGGATGAAAACTAAACTCCCCAACATGTTTTCCATACACCTTAAGAATCTAGCCCCCACCCATCCCTGATGGGTTAGTGCTCCCCCTTCATGTGCCACATTCCCAAATATGAAGCATATCGCTCTTCCTCTAATGTGCCACAGTCTCACTCATGTGTTGGCCTTTATTATCAATTGAATGGGTTGAGTTATAAAAACCAAGAAGTCCTAATGGAGCATTTCAAAGGTAATGTTTCACTCAAGTCTTAGTTTTAAAGTCCAAACAGCTCTTATTAATAGAAAAGAGAATCAAGCAACCTTTGTAAGAACAACTCATGCTTCAATCCTCTCACAAGACAGACACAAAATATTTGATTATAATTACTAATTCTATATTATTTGTCTAGGGTAGTACTGTTCAGTAGAATATTCCCTAATGACATGAATGTTCTACACCTGCACTGTGAAGTAGACTAACCACATATGGATTTTGGACACTTGAAGTGTAGCTAGTGGGATCAAGAAAAGGAATTTTGAATAGCATTTAGTTTTCATTAACTTAAATTTAAAGAGTCATATGTGGTTAATCACTTTCACATTGCACAGTGCAGGTCTAAGGAAGTATAAGACTTTTTTTAAAGAACATTGAAGAGAGGCAGCAGCATAAGTAAAAAAAAAAAAAAATACAGTTTATTCCTTACCCCCCTGCTTCTATTTTAGTCACTGAAAGCTCATGTTCTCTCTTTATTTGACCTTTTATAACCCCCAGTGAAAAGCAAGCTACATTGAGTTTAGAGCAGCTTATGTTAGCAAAGTTAATTACTATTTCAAATAAATAATGATGTAGAAAAGAGACCTTTTTTTTTCTGAAAAAATTTCTAAGATTTTCAGATTGGGGGAAAATCTGGTTAAGCTGGGATATAATTTAAAACAAAGCACTGTAAAAAAATTTTAAAAATTAAAAAAACTTAAACACACACTATGCTTTACAAAATCATGGGTGTGATGGTTAATTTTATGTATCAACTTGGAGAGTGTTATGGGTGAAATTAACCTTTAAATCTGTAAACTGTGAGTAACCACATTACCTTCCACCGTGTGGGTGGGTCTTATCCAATCAGTTGGAGGTCTGAAGAGAACAAAAACTTGACTTCCCTGAGCAGAAGGGAATTCCTCAGCAGACTGCCTTTGGACTTCATCTGCACCTTGCCTTTCCTGGGTCTCTGACTATTGGCCTTTAGACTGTCACTGCACCATTGGCTGTCCCTTGTCTCGAGCCTACCAGCCCACACTGTAGCTTTGGACTTGTCAGTGTCCGTAATTGTGTGAGCCAATTCCTTATGTAAACTTATGTAAATCCCTGTCTTGATAGATAGATGATGATAGATAGATAGATGATAGATAGATAGACAGACATATGCATCCTATTGGAGCTGTTTCTCTGGAGAACCCTGACTAATACAATGGACTTTTAACACTTAAAATTTTCATTTAACACTTAAAATTTTCTTCTTCAATATTACCCTTCATTATTTTCCTATCACCTATGTGATTATAGGCTTTCACTAGAGAAGTTAACAAAAACAAAATTATGGAAAAAAGAATAAGTTTTTAACCTCATGAAAAGATGTTCAAGAAAGGAAATATAAATCACAGTACACTCAACAATGGATAATATTTACATAGTCATAAGATAAACATTGATTACTGATTTAACTAAAAGTTATGATTTCCATATTGAGTGGAAGACAGGGAACAGCAAGAACACAAGGAAACTAAATCTTTATTTGCCATAAAAGTAAGTCAAGAGATATTGTACAAAGACACAAATTAAGAAATAATGGCATTAACATATTACCTAAAAATATGTAGCTAAATATCACAAGAGACAATTGAAGGAGTAAGAAGTGTTTGTCACTGGGAATTAGCAGTAGAGAGTGTGATTTTCAGTATTATGTATTTTAAACTGTATGTCAATATTAGTTTGATAAATATTTTTTCTATGAAAACAAAATGAGGGGCAGGTAATCAATGGAGAGAAAAATACAACAGTCTATGAATCTAGTAAAAATCCCTGGAATGAAATGTTACAATATGCTTGATGCAATAATTATCCCCAAACCTAACTTTATTATAATTGCTGAATATATGTGTAAAGAGTAGTATCTACGTAGAAATGAAATCAAATGAGTCACTTAGTTTGTACTCTCAAGCCCCAGACTCTTCAAGCTGGAAAGCACGATAAAGATCATCTATTCATTTCTCATCGCTCTTTCCAGTCCATCTACATTCCCTTATATCACAAAGAGGTGGAGGCATGGAGATATTATAGCTCAGAGAAGGGATTTACCACAGCTTCTGTCTTGCTGACCTGCCTGCAATTTGTCAGATGGGACTAGCCAAAGTAGGGAATCTTAATTCCATGAGGAAAATCAAATGATTTGATTAATAAAGTATTCTTAAAGTAAAAACAAAGGTTAGATCTATTAATAACATTTTAAGCTCACTATTTTAAATATCAATAAATTTGAATTCTCTTCATTTTAAAATCTTCCATAAATTTTCATTGAACTTAGATTTTTAGGTCTAAACAAATGTAGCTAGATTACACGAATTAAGATGAACAGGCACACCAGTTAACATAACATTCTTTACTTTACCCTAGAGTAGGAAATGTTCAGAATTGGACTCTCTTGAGCATGATGAGGCATTTCCTTATCCTAAGTGATCTGTGACAGACTGTGCTTCTGGCCATTTTTATCATTAGACTAGGGAAATAATAGTCTTTCTTTCCCAGAAGCATTTGTGTGTGTGTGTGTGTGTGTGTGTATGTTGTGATATTATGGGTACTCATTTGTCTTTCTTTTTAGTTGTAATCAGATATACTAGTTTTATGATGACATTAGAGATATAATAATAAATATTCTTGTAGGGCCTTAAGCTTATTTCTCTTGCCTTTCTCTAGGGAAATCCTACTTCCTGCACTACACAACTATAGAGGAACACCGCTCAGATCCTCAACACAATTGTGCAATGTGGATATGGGTCTGCCCACATCCTCAAACAGCATTTGGGTGGAAATGAGGTATTGGATGGAGATTGGTTAAGGACACTCTCTACTCTGGAGCTGAGGAATCAGTGACAGTTAGAAAAGATGAGTGCCAAGGCATTACTAGGTCTAAGATATAAGGATGAAGAGAACAAAGTCCCAAGTAGGGCGGAGATATTTAAAAAGATATGCTGTTATTTAAGATGCAAATCAACCTAGAAGATTAGATGAATAAAATATGATTTTTGACAATTTCTATATATAGAAAATAGTGAAATTTCCAAAGAAATATCTTATTCATTATCTCATATTATCTCAAAACATCAATGAATCTTTTGAGGGGAGATATTGTCACTGATCCAAAAGGCTTGGAAGGGATAAAAAATTGACAACAGCTGGTTGGGTTGTATGTGCCAGGAGTGATGAGATGCCTGACAAATTGCTTAAATATAAATCTGGAAGACAAATGTTGTAAGTTGACACAAAAAATTTGAATTAAAAAATTATGGAAAGTAGAAGAATATGAAGTTTTCTGCCTTTCGTGGTCACAGTGGATCTGAGTGATAGAAATATAGATCCCTCATAGATTTATTAGATATGTTCCAAAGGACATTTGGCCTTTAACAATACTAGGTTTATTATGTATCATGTACTTGTACTATTGATAAAGTACATTACTAAATTACTAAAACTAAAATTACTAATTATGTAGTGTAACATTATAATTTTGGTATGAAGTACATCACATCATGTGGCTATAGAAATAAAAAGTCTTAATTTTCTTTTTGAGTTTATATCTTCACCAAACACTGTAGTCCTACCTCTTTAAAATTTTATCTTTTTGGCAATGAGGAGCTTATAGGACTTCTTGTAGACATACTTCTCATCCCAGTAATTCTGTATCAGCTCATTAAAGATCTTCTGGGATCTCATGCAGTGTCATAGAGACTACATTATGCTCTGGTGTGAGCTTAAGAGGAATTCTAAACAGAAGCCTGCAATGTTGATTTCTTCATCAGCAGAGAATTTTAAAAAGTCATTAATGGTATCATGTAGATTAGCTTCCTAGAAAAATTTATGCACGAAAATTAATTAGAAGAGCATAGAATTTTAAAACTCAGCTTTAAGTTCATTGTTAAACATCCTATAGCTTTATATCTGGCCAATTGGTTGTTGTGGCTATTGTCTGAATTAAGTAGAAGTGAGCCACTTTACTACAGCAGTGGGACCCGACAGGTAATCACTGGTTATTTTTAGAATCCTTGTTCTATGATTTATCTTCTTCTTGCTTGCATTGTAAATTGGGCTGTATTTGAACTACACTATTGTACACAGAGGAGTCACCCAGTTGACATAAAACAAGGTAAATATATTTCTGCTACTGCACCAGTTTTGGAGGGTACACGTGCATTTTTACAAAATGACAATAAATTAATCATGAAGACCAAAATCTTGAAGTTATTACTATGCTGCTTTCTAGTTATTGATAAAATATTTTAACCTGAGGAAAAGCAGATTTAGTAAAATGTTATATTATGTGCTATATATGCTAAACTGCTAGACTATATACAAAATGCTGTATGAAATTCTATTCAGATGTGAACAAAGGGCGCCTGGGTGACTCAGTGGATTAAGCATCTGCCTTTGGCTTGGGTCATGATCTCGGGGTCCTGGGCCATGCATTGGGCTCCCTGCTCAGTGGGGAGCCTACTTCTCCCTCTCCCTCTGCCCCTCCCCCGCCCCACTCGTGTTTGCTCTCTCTCTCTCTCTCAAATAAATAAATAAATAAAATCTTAAAAAAAGATGCCAACAATGAGACTAAGTCTAATAATAATAATAATTACCACTAATTGAGAAGTTACAATGCACTCAGAAACACACTGTGTTTTACACACACAATTTTCCTAAAAGATAATTTTCTTAACACTAAATATATATAATTTTTGGTCTTACTCTTGAATGTCTACTTGATCAGTCAGGGTACCTGCAGAAATAGATGGCACACTTAAATGGGTAGGTGAGGAGATTTTGGTGAAGGGCAGATTACAAAGGTTTAGGAAGGGTTGAAGAAACCAAAAGCCTTAACTGGACAGACACAGCCACAACTGGAGTGCTGCAAGGGAAATAAATATCCAACCCAAATACCTTTCTCCTCTGATCCTCTGAAAGTGTTTCCCAATTGGCAAACTACTGAGTGTAAACCGAAGGGCAAGAGTCCAGATATACAATACGTAGAGGCCAGCCTCCCATAGCATAGAACAGGCAAGAAGAAAGCTTGGAGTAGATCTGCTGCAGCAAATGGAGAATATGTAGCACTGTGTTTCTGGTATTCTCTTAGGCTCAGTGATATTACCTGTAAACACAGGAAAATACCTGTGAACAAGGAGCTTACATTCCAATTGACAGTGCATAAGACAAATAAAATAAAATAAGTAAACTATATCTATGTATCAAGATGATGAGGACTATGGAGACAAATAAGGTACCAAAAGAACAGAGCAAAGAATAGGAAGTATATTGGGGAGAGGGGCCTAAATTTTAAATAGGGGAATCAGGGAAGGTCTTACTCAGGAAGTGATATCTGAGCAAAGACCTGGAAGAAGAGGATACATGGCAACCTAGGGAGAAAACATTTCTTTTTTTCTTTTTTTTAAGATTTTATTTATTTATTTGACACAGAGAGAATGAACACAAGCAGAGGGAGCAGGAGAGGGAGAAACATATTCCCTGCTGAGTAGGGAACGTGATGCAGGGCTCAATCCCAGGACCCCAGGATCATGACCTGAGCCAAAGGCAGACACTTAACTGACTGAGTCACCCAGGCGCCCCAGGAGAAAACATTTCAAACAGAGGGATAAGCAAACATAAATCTCTAAATGGGAATATGATAGTATGTTAGCAAAGTGGTGCATGAGTAAAAGCAAGCCACTGTGGCTGCTGAGAAGCATTAAGGGGGAGTATGGAGTGAAATAAGGCTGGCAAAATAGTAGAAGCCTTGAAGGTCATATAAAGAAATTCTGTTTTATTCTCAAAGCAAAGAGTAGTCCTTGAAAAGTTGAAAGAGGGGGTTGATGTGATTTCCAGATTTACATTCCAGAAAGATCACCCCAGCTGCAGTAAGGAGAAGTGATAGAGGTGTGTTGGTCAGGAAGGTGAGGAAAGGGCAGGAGGAAATATATAGGTGGTCTAGGCTGTTGCAGTCATGTAGACATCAAATAATGGCCCCTTGGATAAAGGTGTTGATGTGACAGATGGATAGAATCAAAAGAGTTCAAAAGATATTTAAGAAGTAAAGGCAACAAGTCATGGTAAAGCACTGGATATGGAGGGTTGTGTGGAAGAGGGAGGTGAGCTGGGTGCTGCCTTTCACAAGACAGCTACCATTGGCAAAGGATCATGTTCAGCTTCAGATGTGCTGAGGTTTTTTCCAGACACCCAGGAAAAGATGCCAGGTAAACTGTTATTTGCTTTGGAACTTAGAGAATAGGCCTGCATCAGATATACAAATTTGTGACTCATTTAGCCACCATCCTTCATGTGGCAACACACACACACACACACACACATACACACACCCCACATGAAAGGTGGGGCACAGAAGTAATTGAGTTTAGAGTGTGTATGGAGTGAGTAGAGAGTGGTATAGGACCAAGATTTGCTTGAATAGCTTCAAATGTGGTAGCGGATAGAGAAGAAAAAGCTTGAAAAGGAAGGGGGGAAGGCATATATGCCTAAAGGCCTAAAATGTACATTAAGTATGATTTAAAAATGCATGGCCTCATACTACAATGAACTATAACTAATGTTCTAATTATTAACCTAAACATGAGTAGCTACAAAACTACAACTAATATAAGGCTACATCCATAGACTAGTTCAAATATTAATGTTCAGTTTCTCTTCATTGAGGTATAGACTGGATCTCAGTATTTTCAGAAAATTATCTCTTTTCTTCACTTCTACAACTTTTCATTATAATCCTTGGTTGATTTTTGTTTTTTTCCCCCCCAGACATTTCCATATATCTGTTCTGGAACCTAATTAGCCATTCTTTTGTTTTGTAAAACTACTATATTGTACACCTGAAACCGTTATTAGACTGTATGTTCACTAACTGGAATTTAAATAAAAACTTAAAAACAAAACACTTATTCCAAATGTCTTCAAATCCAGCATTTTGGTTATATCTAAGAAAAGATAACCTTAGATTTTGTCCTTTCTTTGTTCAAAAATATCACTCATTTTTCTCTTCCTACCTTTTCCAAGGGATCTCACAGACCTATTCTCCTTTAAATATTCTACTGACAAATTCCCCTGTGTACTTTCACCCAGGCTTTAAAAAAAACAAGATAGCTCAAGAAGCAGTAAGTATTAAATTTTAAGCCAAGAGAGACTAGAGCCTTTTGGAACATAAATTGCATATCAATCAGAAAAGAAAGAAGAGAACAATTTACTGGTAGATTTCCTTCACTGAATTGCCTCAAATAATTTTTTTCTCATGCAGTGGTTGCTTATGCTTTGATTTACAATTTACGGTTATGCCAACCCTCCCACAAGGGAACTCTGGTATATAGAGTTCCTTTCTACTTAATGGAAAGGTTTATTACTTTTTTTTCAACAGTTGGGCTGCTCCTTGTCCCTCATCATCGATGACAGCATATTGGCTGCTTATTAACCTTGGGATAAAGAGTCTTCAAATCCCTTTGCCTGTTATATGGAAGCCTTAGTTTTATAGAAGCATAATTCTTTGAGGGAAAACAAAATGTACAATGAACCAAATGCTCTAGAGATTAAACATAAGATTAACTTTGAAATAGTAATATCTTACTTGTCCCTAAATGCCTTGAGAGCACAAAGTATAGAGCGCTTTATTGTTTTATGAAATCTTCATTTCAAATCCAATAATTCGAATATTCATATAGTTGACCAAGATGGCCTTTCCTTAATATTCCCTTCAGCTTGACTAAACTGTAGGCAAGTTTATTCCTATCTATAGTCCCCTGACCTCCCTTCTTAGAACATTTACTTTAGAAAACTTGCAATTGTAAATTCTTTCTCTGACCCTTTGAGGTGCAAATCTTCTAAGATCAAGACATGTCTTTCTCAAGGACCTGGAAGTCATTGCTTTGAAACGTAATCATCAAGACTGATAGTATCCCTTTCTCCCAGTTTCTGTGGAAGAATGGGAATCTAACTTCTATAAATGCCATCAGCAAACACAGATGCCTAATTCATAGACTGAACCCCCTCCCTACAGTGTCCTTCAATACCTTTCCACCCTTCCATCTTTGTTTTGGTGGAATGGAGTTCATTCTTTTTCTTCTATTAAGTGATCTCTCTCTTCTATTGCAATAGTCTTGAATAAAGTTGTCCTTGTCTGTTTAACTGGTCTGGCACAATTTCTCTTTCTATGAGAATTATGCATATATTTGGCTCAAATGGATGGTGATTCAACCCTGACTTGTAGCTTTCATTCACTCAGTTAAGCAGCGCAGATACAAAATTAAATGAGACTGTGATGCTCAACATTTCTTGAATGAATTCATTGGTTCTCACCATCTCAGTATAGTTTTGAAATTAAAATACATTGCATGACCTTGGTCCATATCGTTTTTCCAAATGTAGTTTCCAACCCACGTCTTTTCTTTAAGTTCTTGTATTTAAATTCTTGCCACATCCATGATCTAGTTTTAAAAATTATTCAATGTCCTTTTCTCATGGATACCTTGATTATAGAACTCAATAAATTATCATTTAAATTAAAAATTAAGTCATTTTAACCTCCGGTGGTTTGTCTTTAAAATGCTATAACTATGAAAAATGGAGGTAAAAATGTTATTAAAAAGTTTAGCAAATAAAAGAGAAAGCACAACACATTGGGGAAAAGGACACAGTTTAGTGTACTCTTAAATACGAATATAGTGATCAAATACTTTAAAAATGTAACATAATAGTAATTCCACTTAAGGCAATGGACAATTCTTTCAACTTTATTGAGGCATAATTGACATAAAATTGTAAGATATGTAAAGTGTACATCATGATGATTTGATTGATGTGCACATTGATATGTGAGATGATGCATGTGTTATTCACCCCATCTCTATAAGTAACACATGCATTATCTCACATATTTATCTTTGTGTTGTGCATGTGAATATTTAAGTTCTATTCTTTAAGCAATTTTCAATTATATAATATAATGTTACCAACTATAGTCACCATGTTATATATTAGATCCTCAGAACTTGTTCATCTTATAACTGAAGGTTTGTATCCTTTCACCAACCTTTCCCTCTTTCGCCCCAACCTCTAGTCCCTGGCAACCACTTTTCTACTCTGTTTCTATGAGTTTGACTTTTTATTTACTTTCCACATATAAGTGACATGCTGTCATATTAGTCTTTCTCTGTCTAGCTTATTTCACTTAGCATAATGCCCTCAAGTTTCATCCATGCTGTCCTGTTATTCACAATAGCCAAAATACGGAACCAATAGCTGATTTATGAATTATACAAACAGAAATTTGACAGATACCGTGTGTATTATGAAAGCTCTGAAGACCTTGTAAAATTTCACCTTATATTACCTGATTTTATTCCAAATCAGCACCAGATCTTTAGCAATATAAACATTTAGGTTAATATCTTCTCCATTGCTCCTCCTTGCCTTCCCCCAACCACCAACCATTCTCGGCCCTGCTCTGTGCTCTTGCAGTCTGACCTCTGTGGACTGCAGACTCTTGTCTCTGACAGCTGGACCATAGGGAAGGAAGACACCAGCAGGGGTGAGAAGATGGTGCATTTCTTTTTTTTCTTTTTTTTTTTTAAAAGATTTTATTTATTTGATAGAGAGAGAGACAGCGGGAGAGGGAACACAAGCAGGGGGAGTGGGAGAGGGAGAAGCAGGCCTCCCGCTGAGCAGGGAGCCTGATGCGGGGCTCCATCCCAGGACTCTGGGATCATGACCTGAGCCGAAGGCAGACGCTTAACGACTGAGCCACCCAGGCGCCCCAAGATGGTGCATTTCCTGCAGGGGCCTTTTCTCCACTGCTCTGCCTCCTCTCATAGACCCCTCCCAGGGCCAGTTCTCACAGGTTTCAGCAGCACTGTTCCATTTCCTGCAGCCTCAGGTGACACGGGCTCCATCCCTTGGTCTCATTCACCCTGAACTCACCTCTATAATAATAGTTCAGGCATTAAACTTTCATCAGTTAACTTCTTTGACGATACCATCTGTTTCCTGCCTGATAATAGTATGTATCATATTGAGGCTACATATAAACTGAGTTCAAGTTCCTATCCTGGACAATTAGGAAGGGAGGGAATTAACATTACATTTTGAAATAAGGCCTACTGGGTGCCTGGGTCTGCCTTCAGCTCAGGTCATGATTTAGGGGTCCTGGGATTGAGTCCTGTGTCAGGCTCCCAGCTCAGCGGAGAGACTGCTTCTCCCTCTCCTGTCCCTCTCCCTGCTTGTGCTTTCTCTCTTACTTTCTCTCTCAAATAAATAAAATCTTTAAAAAATAAAATAAGACCTACTTTAATCCTTTCTCTTCAAAGGCAGTAAAATATAACTTCACAGGTCACTGCATGTTCTCTTTATAAATTTGCATTAATAAAATTTCCAATGTATGCAATAGTAGGGTAAAATAAACTCTCATGACTCCCATCACCCTGTTTCAAAAATCATGAATACTTTGCTATACTTGCTTCAGTCTCTTTTCCTTGCCTTTTGGGGGGGCACAGGGGGGTAGGAGTAGGGGTAGGGCTAAAGCATTTTAATACTAATCCCAGACAGCATATAATTTCTATTTCAACATACATCAAAGGCAAAGAAAATGAATCGAAGGCAAAGGGCAAGACCTAGACCTGTGATTTTCTTTTTTTTTTTTAAGATTTTATTTATTTATTTGAGAGAGAGAATGAGATAGAGAGAGAGAGCATGAGAGGGGGGAGGGTCAGAGGGAGAAGCAGACTCCCTGCTGATCAGGGAGCCCGACGCGGGACTCGACACTGCACTGGTTTTAAAATGCAATATACAGTACCTGAAATTCAAAATTTTGTGAAGATAGTGCTAAGTTTTTACATTAAACATAAGTGCATTGTCAATTTCAAAAAGTACAAGGAATTATTGGGCATCAGAATTATACAGGAATGGAGGGGGCGCCTGGGTGGCTCAGTTGGTTAAGCAACTGCCTTCGGCTCAGGTCATGATCCTGGAGTCCCGGGATCGAGTCCCGCATCGGGCTACCTGCTCAGCAGGGAGTCTGCTTCTCCCTCTCCCGTTCCCCCCTCTTGTGCTTTTTCTCTCTCTCACTCTCTCACTCAAATAAATAAATAAAATCTTTAAAAAAAAAAAAGAATTATACAGGAATGGAGGAATTAGCAAACTAAGACAAATTCAGAACTGTAAAACAAAGGAGAAGCTGCTGAGGAAGAAGTACAAGGTGTCTGGAAGTGGTGGTCAGCCCAGGTAATGGTGATTATGAGTATGTTTTCCATGATGGAGGCCAATTGTGCCCGCAGATGCTCCAGGAAGAGAACCTTCCCAAGGTGCTAGGCAGCAGAAAACTCCTCTAGGGTGAATTCCTGAACTTCTGTCCTGTTTCTTGTATCCCCCATTATTGACTTTTCTATTTCTTCAATGGACTCTCTGAGCTATTTTATAGAGTAACATGACTGAAGAATGAAGAACTTTATTTTATTAAACATAGAAAACAGTGTAGGTAAATGGGTAAAAGGGAACAGGAGGTACAGGCTTCCAGTTATAGAATGACTATGTCACAGGGATGAAAGGTAGAGCCCAGGGAATGTAGTCAACGATATTGTAAAAGTGTTGTATGGTGACAGATGGTAGCTACACTTGTGGTGAACATAGCGTAACATATAGAGTTGTTGAATCACTATATTGTACGCCCGAAACTAATGTAACATTGTGTGTCAACTATAATTTTAAAACATTGCTTAAGAAATAGAAAAAATTAATAAAAAATAAAAGTCAAAAAAATATATATTAGCTTCTGGGGCACCTGGGTGGCTCAGTCATTAGGCGTCTGCCTTCCGCTCAGGTCATGATCCCGGGGTCCTGGGATTGAGCCCCACATCGGGCTCCCTGCTCCGCGGGGAACCTGCTTGTCCCTCTCCCACTCCCCCTGCTTGTGTTCCCGCTCTCGCTGTGTCTCTCTCTGTCTCTGTCAAATAAATAAATAAAATCTTTAAATATATATATATATATTTATAATATATATAAATATATATATATAATATATATAAATATATATATATTAGCTTCTAAAAGGGCACACTCTCTTAGGGATGGTCTTTAAGTACTACCAGAATACCATGTGGTCTTACGTCCTGGAAAACTAAAAATAAAACAAGTTTATAATAATTGCCTCAAACCATTATCATAAAATTCGCAGCGCAGGAAAGATTTTAAAAACATAGTAGTATTAATTTTTCATTAAAATGAAATGAGGTTTCTTGCATGTGATTTTCAATTATTTAGGCAATAATGAGTTATGGAAAAGAACATGGAATCTAGTCAGCCAGATTTCCATCCTAAATTCTGATTTTGTCACTGGTCACAGTGTGTTATTTAAACAAATAGTTAAATCACCCTGTTTCTCAGTTTACTTACCTATAAAATAATCACAGAAATGCCTTTATTTTAGGAGTTTTATGAGGTTATAATGTGATAACATAAGTAAAATTTCTCGAGAGTGCCTGGAATTTAATATATATTCTCTAAGTGTTGGTATCCTTCCCATTCTTTTTTATTCCTCTCTCGTGAAATAAGAAAAGTTAAAAAAATCAGACTTTTTCAGAATTTTCAGAGAATAGAAACTTGAGAGAGATATTCAGGTCTTATTACAAACCTTTCATTCTCCCACTAATAAACCTCAATCTACTACACTATAGTCATATTCTCTGTTTCACCTTCCATTATAAGAAATGAACAACTTACATTTCTATCAATACCACTTAGGCCCTGCATCCATGTGCTTTTTCATTGTCTAGAGTTTTGCTCCCCAAATTTCCCTTTCCCTCCCTCTCTTATATTTCCCTTTTATCCTGGATTATCTTTCTTAACATATAATCATGTTGTGTTTTCTTTCTGTCTTAAGAAACAAAAACAAATTTCGCTTGCCTCACATGTCTGTTCCATTTTTTTTTTCCTGTAAGCAGAACTAAAAAAATTGCTATACTTGCTATACTCTAATTCCAGACCTTACCCCTAATTCAGGAATTGTTTTTCTCTGATACCTTCAGATATCCGGCATCACATAAATTATTTGTTTTTATTCCAATGTGGTAGTTAAAAGGTTTTCTAAAAGTAAACTAAAATTTGTCTTCTCAATCCATATTAATTTCTCCTTCAAAAGATAGTTCTAGTTGAAAAGTTCTAAAAGCTTTGATGACAGTCATTATGTCTGCTTTTATGAATTTCTTCTCTAGGCTAAACAGCTTCACTCCTTTTCAAATATTTTTCATACAAAATATAGCCTCCAAAATTGTTCTTATCCTAACATTACTTTTCTACTCCAATAACATTTGTCAAGGCCTCTAAAAAAATTTTGTATTTTAGCTAAACCAATTTAAGAATATATATATTTTAAATTCAATTAAAAGGGGCACCTGGATGGCTCAGTAGTTTAAGTGTCTGCCTTCAGCTCAGGTCATGATCCTAGGGTCCTGGGATCCAACCCCGCATCAGTCTCCCTGTTCAGTGGGGAGCCTGTTTCTTCCTCTCTCTCTGCCTGCAGCTCCCTCTGCTAGGCTCTCTCTCTCTGTCAAATACATAAATAAAAATCTTAAAAATAAATAAATAAATTCAATTAAAAATTAAGCTTTTTATGATCACCTCTTAAAATAAGAATAAATTACATAGTATTGTCATTTTTTAAAATGTTAGGCGAAGCCTAAAGTAGGAAAAAAATCCTACTCAAAATTTCGATGAGTAGAATTCATCTTACCTATACCCTCCAAAACTAACTGTGAAGTGTGTAATGAAGATCAGATAAGCACTGAAGAATTAATGTTCTAGATTTTTCAAAGAAAGGAAAATAGGGGTGCCTGACTGGTTCAGTTGGGGGCACATGCAACTCTTGATCTCGAGGTCACAAGTTTAAGCCCCATGTTGGGTGTAGAGATTATTTAAATAAAACTTTTTTTAAAAAAGAAAGGAAAACAGAAATATGACATCAATACAATGGTTTTATACTTATCAAATTACTTCCATGTAAAATCTTACCCAAAGGGTTGCTCAAAACCAATCATAAAATACACATTATTAATCTTTTAAAAAATAGTTTATTATAAACTAAATGAAGTAATGGGATAAGAAGCAACTAAACAGTGTTCATCATGTCCATCAGAATTTACTTGTGGGATGAATCAGTCCAATTGCCAGATTGACCAATGGGTCAAAGACAGTAGATACAGAAAAACTTCTGGGAGGTGTTAGGAATTCAAATAGGCCTAATTCCTTTGAAATAATAAATATATCTTTCCTAGCCAGTAACTTCAGATGGCTTTCGTACTTCCAGATGATCTAAGGATTTGATGAAAGAGATGAATTGCTTTTTTTTTTTAATCATTCCCTTTGTATCTCATTGAATCTTTCTATTCAAAATACAGTTGACCCGAAAATCAAAGCTGGTGGCATCACAATCCCAGACTTCAAGCTCCATTACAGAGTTATAATCATCAAGACAGAACGTTACTGGCACAAAAACAGATCAATGGAACAGAATAGAGAGCCCAGAAGTGGACCCTCAAATCTGTGGTCAACTAATCTTCGACAAAGCAGGAAAGAATGTCCAATGGAAAAAAGACAGTCTCTCCAACAAATGATGTTGGGAAAATTGTACAGCCACATGCAGAAGAATGAAACTGGACCATTTTCTTACACCATACACAAAAATAGACTCAAAATGGATGAAAGACCTAAATGTGAGACAGGCATCCACCAAAATCCTAGAGAAGAACACAGGCAACAACCTTTGTGACCTCAGCAGCAGCAACTTCTTGCTAGACACATCTCAAAAGGCAAGGGAAGCAAGGGCAAAAATGAACTATTGGGACTTCATCAAGATAAAAAGCTTTTGCACAGCTAAGGAAACAGTCAACAAAAACAAAAGACAACCGACAGAATGGGAAAAGATATTTGCAAATGTCTCATCAGATAAAGGGCCAGTATCCAAAATCTATAAAGAATTTATCAAACTCAACACCCAAAGGACAAATAATCCAATCAAGAAATGGGCAGAAGACATGAACAGATACTTTTTCAAAGAAGACATATAAATGGCCAACAGAAACATGAAAAAGTGCTCAACATCACTTGGCATCAGGGAAATCCAAATCAAAACCAAATGAGATACAACCTCACACCAGTCAGAATGGCTAAAATTAACAAGTCAGAAAAGGACAGATGTTGGTGGGAATGCAAGCTGGTGCAGTCACTCTGGAAAACAGTATGGAGGTTCCTCAAGAAGCTAAAAATAGAGCTACCCTATGACCCAGCAATTGCACTACTAGGTATTTACCCCAAAGATACAAATGTAGTGATCTGATGGAGCACATGCACCCCAGTGTTTATAGCAGCAATGTTCACAATAGCCAAACTACGGAAAGATCCCAGATGTCTATCAACAGATGAATGGATAAAGAAGATGTGGGGGGGTGCCTGGGTAGTTCAGTCAGTTAACTGTCTGCCTTTGCCTCAGATCATGATCCCAGGATCTGGGATCGAGGCCTACATCGGGCTCCCTGCTCAGCGGGAAGCCTGCTTCTCCTTCTCCCTCTGCCTGCTGCTTGCCCTGCTTGTGCTCTCTCTCTGTCAAATAAATAAATAAAATCTTAAAAAAAAAAGAAGTTGTGGTATATATATACAATAGAATATTACTTGGCCATCAAAAAATGAAATCTTGCCATTTGCAACAATGTGGATGGAACTAGAGGGTATTATGCTAAATGAAATAAGTCTATCAGACAAAGTCAATTATCATATGATCTCACTCATATGTGGAATGTAAGAAACATAACAGAACATCATGGGGGAAAGGAGGGAAAAATAAAACAAGATGAAATCAGAGAGGGAAACAAACTGAGGGTTGCCAGAGGTTGAGGGGAGTGGGAGGATGGGGTAGCTGGGTGATGGACATTAAGGGGTCACATGATGTAATGAGCACTGGGTATTATATAAGACTGATGAATCACTGAACTCTACCTCTGAAACTAATAATACATTATATGTTAATTAATTGAATTTATATTAAAAAATACAGTTGACCCTTCAACAACATGGGTTTGAACTGTGCAGGTTAACTTATATACAGATTTTTTAGTAAATATAATAGAGTACTGTAAATGTATTTTCCTTATGATTTTAATAACATTTTCTTTTCTCCAGCTTATTTTACTGTAAGGATAAAGTATATAACACATATAACAGACAAAATATGTGTTGACTGACTATGTTATCAGTAAGGTCTCCAGTCAACAGTAGGCTATTAGTCATAAAGTTTTGGGGGAAATAAAAGTTATATGCAAATTTTTTAACTGTATAGGCAGTCAGCACCCCTAACCCCCACATTGTTCAAGGGTCAACTGTATGATTGTATAGTGGTAAATTTATGACTTCCATAGCAAAACATAAAAAGTTTATAGATTTGAAATCATATTTACTTTTACTTTCTGAATCAGATGTCTATTTTTATATATGTATATATTAGATGTATGTTATATATATACATATGGATATAATATATAAAAGAGAAACCAGAAAATAAGCCAACATATTTAAAAAGGTGGAAAAAACTTTTTTTTTTTTAAAGATTTTATTTATTTATTTGAGAGAGAGAATGAGAGAGAACACATGAGAGGGGGGAGGGTCAGAGGGAGAAGCAGACTCCCTGCCGAGCAGGGAGCCCGATGCGGGACTCGATCCCGGGACTCCAGGATCATGACCTGAGCCGAAGGCAGCCGCCCAACCAACTGAGCCACCCAGGCGCCCCCGGAAAAAACTTTTAAAATCCAAATTCCACCCTAGGTTTAGTGTAATATGGAATGATAATCACATATAATTTATTCCAATTTTCTTTAAAAAGTATCAAATGCATAGCTTTTGATTTAAATTAAAATACACTATTTCTTAAATAGGGTTAGCTAAAAGACATACATATGACTAACATATAGTTTTATTTTTTTATTTTATTATGTTCTGTTAATCACCATACATTAATTACATCATTAGTTTTTGATGTAGTGTTCTGTGACTCATTATTTGCGTATAACACCCAGTGCTCCATTCAGTACGTGCCCTCTTTAATACTCATCACCAGGGTAACCCATCCCCCCATTTCCCTCCCCTCTAGAACCCTTAGTTTGTTTCTCAGAGTCCCAATACAGTAGAAAAATATCTTTTTTTAAATATCTTTAAAATGATACAATTTATGACTAACATATAGTTTTAAATTGTATTACTTTAAAGATATCATTCCCCCCCAAAAATGATATTATTCTACTGTAGTGGGACTCCCATTAGTTATATAGAGAAGACTGTTGACCAGCAGAGTAACATTAGTTTTCCTCTTTTGTTCCCCCAGCTTCATTTATGATCTTATCTTTACCTTTGGTGTTCTGAATTTTCACTCTGATGTGTCTGCAAATGTGTTGCTTTATTTTTACCCTAACTGAGTTTTTGAAATCTGAGCTAGTCTTTTATCAATTCAGTAAAATTCTTAGCTAATGTCTTAGAGACTCTCTTTGTTTCTTATACCTGGGAATTTCCTTTGCAATTGAGTGGCTCAGATTTGAAACCGCCAGTGATTTAACAGCTTGCATTTGCAAACCACTATGAGCTGGCTCCAGCAAACTACTAATAGACTTTTAGGTGGGCAGTATTTTTCTCTCTATATTCAAGCTAATTATTATGCTCTCTTTTGACTTTTGATTTTAAGAAGAAAAGTCTACTGGTAAAAAATGACCATTCATCTGTACCTGATCTGATTTTTCCTCTGGTTGGTTTTAAGATCTTTTTCTAGTGCTTTCCATTTTTACTATAATGTGCCAAGGGGTGGCTTTATTTTTTGTTTATTTTCCTCAGGAACCCTTTGTGCTTCTTGAACATGAGGATTTATATCTTTTATCAACACTAGAAAATTTTAAACCTTTATACCTTCAGATATTATTGCTTTGCATTTCATTTAGTTTCTATTTATGTGATTCCTATTTGATATATACTGAATCCTCCCTCTATATTGAATTTCAGATTTTCTCTCTTCAATTCTCATGGCTGCATTTTAGGCATTTTCCTTCAATCTGCTTTTCATTTTACTAATTCTATCTTACGTTGTAACTAAGTGGCTATTTAACTTGTTCCCAGCTGATATCTCATTATCACTTCCCCACCAAGTGCAGCTCCTTCCCTTGTATGAAATTTGAAACCGGGGTCTCTGGTGGTAGGCTAGTTACCCAGACTTTGTTAGCCAATCAGCATGTTCTGTCTTTCTTGCTCATAGTGGTTGGTTCAGGATTAGTATTATCATCCAAGGGTAAGAAATAAAACTAAAATCAGAATGCTTGATATGCAATTTTTTTCTTTATTTGCATTGGGCTTGCTAGAATGAGGCTTATGAAGTCCTGAGCAGTGAAGGAGATAAATGGTGAAAATGTTGCTAATCCAAAGGAAAGCAGAGGTGACACATAAAGAATGGGAATCCAAAAGTTTATCATTTTATTTGGACCTCTGAGTTCAGCAGCATCTAAAGTTAACATTGCCCCCAGATTTTCATTTTATATGTGCTAGAGACTGCTTCAATTGGATTTCTGCATCTTGAATATGAGCCACCTCTAGTAAAATAGCATAATAGTTATTCCCAGTCTTCTCTCATCTTTCTCTGTCTGGCCAGTGGTAGGAAGTATAAATTTGAATGTAAAAGAAAGAAATAATTTAACTGTTCCATGATGAACACTGTGATGCCTAGCTCAGACACTTCTGGACCGAAGGATTAATTAGCCCGCTACTGGGCATTCTCTTTATAGACAATCCTCAGCTTTCAGCCTGCATCAGTTAAAGTTCAACGAAAGGAACAGAACCAGTAGGAGATAGATATGAGATATTTATAAGGAATAGACTTATGCAATTATAGGGACTGGCAAGGTAAGGCTGAAATCTGTAGGGCAGGCTAACAGGAAGGGCAGGCTGGACCTTCTGGGCACCAGCTGAAGCTGCTGTTCACAGGTAGAATTTTTTCTTTCTCAAGGAAGTCATATTTCTTCTCTTAAGGCCTCTTAACTTACCAGGCCTAAGTAGATTATCACGGATAATCTCCCTCACTTAAAGTCAACTGAAATTACCTTCACAGGAGCATCTATATTAGTGTCTGACTGCAGAACTGGGGACTATAACCTAGTCAAGGTGATACATAAAATACACTATCATGGAATGTTCTTTGTCTTTTCTGGCTGACTTATTTTGCTTAGCATAATACCTTCCAGCTCCATCCACATCTTTGCAAATGGCAAGGTTTTATTCTTTTTATGGCTGAGTAATATTCCATTGCATTTTAAACTAAGGGAAGACCATTGAATGAATTTTTTTTGCCACATTAGAAATGACCAATATCATATATCAATATTCCCCAAATTAGCTTGTGATGCTTTGTTTCAATTCATTTAAATTCTGGTCTGCCGGAGTGGAAATAACTGGGGATTTAATGACACCATTTCATTCAATTCTTTTAGTGTCTTTATTATGAATATAATAGCTTTATTATTGTATTTCTATTATTCCTACTTGAATGGAGGAAGAAGCAAATTATTATAACTTAAAAAATAATAGCACACATATTGCTTCATTCTAGAAGTGGCAGTGCATGAATATTGTTACAATAATGTTGATGAAATGACAGACATGTTTACTTCCTGAAAAAAAAAATGCCAAAAAAGAATTCTGTGGAAATGACAACCTTTAGGTAGATGCATTTACCTCTCTGGGCCATAATCACTGTTAAATTGAACAGTGTTCAATTTTGAGGAGGGCGTATTTACACCATAAAAATTGGCAAATGCTACAAATCAAGGCTTTTCTCCAAAGAGCTTGCTGTTCATATGTACCAGCACACATTCTAATACCCTCCCAATTACTCAAAGACCTTTTTCTAGCAATTTTTCTCTTTGTCTTTATGATCCAATTTTAATCAAATAAAAAATTTTAAAGAAAAATGAAAGAGGGCTAAGTTAACCAAGTTTGTATTAATCTCTTCAAGATAGTAAATCATTTTTCACATATGTAGTGATTACATAACAAAATCATCACATGTGTTCAGACATTAGCATTTCAAGTCAAGGATAAGGTTGTTTTTGCTAAGGAAATTGTAACTTATAGGGAAAGCACACCATATCATTTATTTGGAGAATCAGAACCAGAAAAACATGACCCAATTTTTATTTGTTTCCTTGTTTGTTTATCCTAGCACGTAAAGAGTTTGTTTATGACAAGCGTACATGATGTGAACACTTGTTCATTATGGAAGCAAAGTACGCTGTTAATTCTTCTTCCACACACATCTTTACTGTGTTCAAAACCCTCCAATAGCTACTGTTTTCCTTCAGAGGAAAAGTCTTGTAATGGCCACATTGAATGTAGCCTTTACAAGAGGATGGGTTTTGCTTTGTCTACTGTTACTTAATCAGTCTGTAGAACACAGTAGGTGTTCCTAAAATATATTTGGTCAAAAGGTCAAAATTTAGACTCAGATTACCAAAGATTTTTGGGGGATGATGTGGGTCCCTTGCCATTTTCTTCTTTGATCATAGATTTTCTGTGGACGTTGACCAAATAGTAATCATAGTTGAACAATGGTTACAGAGACTTAAATGTGTTTTCAGTCAACCTGAGGAATTTGCGTTAATCAAAGAATATGTTGTCAAAGAAAAACTGATCCTTTTAATAACTGGAAAATTAAACCATTTCTTGGAGGAAAATCTAAATGAAATTAATACACATTAAAATAGATTAAGGTAAATATAGATAAAAAATTTAAAGAAGCTTATACCTGGAATACTGTATCTTAGATAATCAGAGTAGTAGAAAATGAGCAAAGATTAATATTTATCAAGTACTTATGAGTTGCCTGATATTTTGCTAAGTAATTTGATTGCACTGTCTCATTTTTTTCCCCTCGTAATAACTCTATGATATAGGTGATTTTATTATTTCATATAAGAGATAAACTAACTGAAATAGGCTAACTGGAGGCTTTAATTTTTTGAGAAACCTCCACACTAGTTTCCATAGTGGCTGCACCAGCAGTGTAGAAGACTTTCAATTTCTCTACAAATTTCCCCACACTTGTTTTCTTTTCTTTCTTTCTTTCCTTTTTTTTTTTTTGATAATAGCCATCCTAATAGGTGTGAGATGATATCTCATTGCAATTTTGATTTGCATTTCCCTGATGATTAATGATGTTCAGCACATTTTTACATATCTGTTGACCATTTGTATGTTTTCGTTGGAGAAATGTGTGTCTGGATGCAACTTCACCAAGAAAATTAAACCTCCTGGTATAATTTTTGCATCTATGTATTTATTTTATCTCTCTCTCTCCCAAAATACATCTAAAGGTTAATGATAGTTATCCCTGGGTAATAGAATGATGGGTAACATTTTCTTCTTTATATGAGCCTATATTAAAAATATCATATGCAATGAATATGTTTTATATTCTTTACACAAAACACCAAAAGACAGTAAATATTGTGACTAGTTCAAAATTTTAATACATAAGACATGAGACAGTTGGCCAACTGCTAAGAAAATCTAACAAACAGATACACTTGAACTATAAACTTAAGCAACTAAATAATAACCTCATATAAAAATAACATGCCAAACTGATTAGAGAAAAATCCAGTGATGATCTAAGCAAACTTTACATAAGACTTGTGTGAAAGACACTGAATATGTCACACAGCATCTTGTGGAAAATTAATTTGACTGTCAAAAAAAACTCCTCCTTGAGAGTATGCAAGGGAAATTCCAACAGATTTTTACAGCAATATTGATAGATGGTGTTAAGTAACTCTGTAGAAGCAAACCATGCATATAAAATAACTTGTGCTGTAGAAAATCAGTAACAATTTTCTCAATCTATATATACTCAATTACCTTTTAAAGATGCTCGTTAAAGAATGTAGAAACAAAAGCCATGAATAATTTGTCCAAGCACTATAAGAATAAATTTTGAGGATTCCTTCTACTGACCCCTTGTAATATTCCAATAAATAGCGGACAAAACAGGAATTACCCATTTTTAATGATTCTGCACAACCTAGTGTATCTCAATATTATATAGTAAAAATGATAAAATCGGATTAAAAATGCTATACAACTCTTATGATATCCAGAACAAAAAAGATCCTTATAATTTAAACAAAACTAAATTCATCAAAATAAAAAATGTACCAGACTATATTTTGGATAATGCAATACAATCAAGTTCTATCACTCTGCCTGAAGAAGACAACTTGTGATTTTTTAACACAATATCTACCCAGAAAATACCTATGAAGATGTGAGAAATTCCTAATGGATAAAAATTTTATACGAACAAATGTCATAAAAGGAAAGAGATACTAGTGATGTCAAGAATTCATTTCTAAATTTAGAAGGTAAAAATCCAAATAAAAACTTGGGTTAGTATTCTATAATAAGACTTACATTTATTTATCCTCTTCCCTCTCTTCACCCTGATGGTCCCAGCCTTACTCTTGATCTATACAGAAATATTGGTGAATTGGGGAGAGCAGAAATTTTATAAGTATGTTATTTGACTTTAACCTCTCTAACCTGTATTTCATTACCTCTCTTCAAAAAACACTTTGATATCCAAGAAGTGCTATATTAGAAAGAATACATAGTGTGGATCAGAAATAGGCTGGTAAACTCATTTCTCTACCTGCTGGCTATAAGAGTTTGGACAAGTTTCTCACTGAGTAACTTTCAATTTCTCTGTCTGCAAAACTGAGTTAATAATAGCTACTCTTAAGAGTTGAAATGAAGATGTATATCCATCCATGTCTATCTTTAGATCTGTGTGTGTGTGTCTGTCTGTCTGTCTCTATCTCAGTCTCCATCTGTCTATTTGTATGCAAACATTGTATCAGGCCCTATCTATATATTTTGATATTTGTAGATAGTGCCTGAAACATAGTAGATACTCAACATCAGTCATCTACTCCTCTCCCATGTTCTAATTCCACATTTATTTAAGCCCTTTTCTTCTTTTAAGACCCAGATAAAATCTTTCATTTTCCACTTGAATTTTGCTGACATTCCCACATCATACTAATTTGAGCTCACTTGCCAATTAGCCTTCACTTTTTAACACTGTTTGTCATTTGTTCTGTTGGGTATATAAATAACTGCTCTCTGAACTCCCTTCTAAGCATCTTGAAGAAAAGCATTATGCATTTTTAAATGCATATACCTTAGTCAATTGCAGGAGTTGGATATTTAATAATTAAGAACTAATATAAAGAAAATGTTATTCATTTGTACCAAAGAATCTATATAGAGCTTGAACCAAGACCTATATGGTGTTCTGACCAAGGTTGTGTCTTCCTATATTTACTTTCTCACTTGACCCACTATTTATTCAAATGAAATTAGTTAACATTTACTGAGCTTCTGTGGTGAGCCAAACCCTTTGCATTTATCATCTTACTTAATCATCACAGAAATCCTATGAGCTATTAATTATTATTCCTGCTTTGCAGATAGATAAATAAAAACTCACAGAGGTTACCAAAACTTCTTCAGGTGCTCATAATACTAAAACCTGAATTAGACCCAAGTCTGCCTCACTTCAAAGTCCAGCTTCTTCCCAGCATACTACAATGTCCACTCATACTTAGGTAATTCAAGTCTGTTTCTCCTCCAAGTCTCTCATCACTGAGATTTGCACAGACTTATTTTTACAGTTGTGCAGTTCTGTATCAAGTACACACACAAACACACACACACACACTCACATACATTCTCCAAAAGATAACCATTTGTTCTAAAAAATGATAAAGTAATAAGAAGAAAAATATTTACCTAACGACCCCCAGAGTTTACATGGAATTAGTACTCTAATACTATTGCAAATTATTTGTACCATAGTCTTAGATTCTCATTCTTGTTTGAATTAGTGTTTCCTTGGTCTTGCTGAGAATAAGAAACTAATTAACTGCTAAGCCTCATCCTTCTTCAACAATAAACAAATAACAGAAATTTCTAGTCAAAACTGAAATGAGTGTACTGGTTCAAAATCTTAGTTTCTGACATACTGTCAGGTGAGTGTGTGTGTTGAGGGGGGTGGTTCATGAACTCCTGGCAACCATTGATCTTCCCACTGTTTCCATAGTTTTTCTTCTTCCAGAATATCATATAATTGGAACTATAAAGTATATAATATATTTAAACTGTATTATTTCACTTAAGAAAATACATCTGGAGTTTTTTCATGTCTTTTCTTGGCTTCATAGCTCACTTATAAAATCATTTAATAATATCCCATTGTATGGATGTACCACAGATTGTTTATCCATTCACCTATTGAAGGACATCTTGGTTGTTTCCACTTTGATAATTATGATAAAGCTGCCAAAAACATTCATGTCCTAGTTTTTGTGTAGATATAAGTTTTCAACTCCTTTGGGTAAATAAGTAAAAGTAGGATTGCCGAATCACATGGTAAGACTATTTTACCTTTGTATGAAACCATCAAACTATCTTCCAAAGTGGATGTGCCATTTTGCATTCCCACCAGCAGTGAATGAGAGTTCCTGTTGCTCCATACATTCACTAGTATTTGGAGTTAACAGTGTTTTGGATTTTAGCTATTCTGATAGATGTGGTAAAATGCAGTCTTTGTTGTTATATATATCAATCTATTTTACTCAAAGTGTTTCTCAATGTTATCTCCACTGTTTATATTCTAAAAATAGTTGTCTCTGCTAACATTTTAGGTCCTTGAGTTTCTGGAGTATCTAGTCTTTTTAATTCTTGTTTGTACATTCAGGAAATTCTTTTTTGAGTTCATCTTTCTCTGAAATTCCTGGGCAAACATAATCAACAACAACCAACATACACATTGGCATTCTCTTTCCCAACTTTTTCCCTAAAACTAAGAGATCATTTGTACATGATCTGTCCCTCAAAGTTAGCTCAGGAGACAGATTTACCAAATATTTTGCTACAATACAACATGGATTATTACAATATAACATGGATTGCCTTCTACCCATCCCCCTGTTCCTAAGCCAATGCCATATATTACTTTTTAATTTTCATGGGAATCTCTTACTTCTGATTGTTAGCTCCTGTATTAGTGAAAATAAGCTAGTTTTTTTTTTACAAAGGTCTAAATCAGAATGTTTTAAAGCAAAAGTTTATTTTTCACTCATTAAATATTGTTTTTTTTTAATTGCAAGTTTCTTTATCTCAATTTTTTTTCTCTAAGAAAGGTAAAAGCAAATGTATTAATCAAGGTTTTCCAGAGAAATAAAACCAATAGGACAGATTGCTAGCTAGCCTGATAGATAGATGACAGATAGCTAGGTAGCTAGACAGAAGAGTTGCCTCATTGGCTCATGCTGTTACGGAGGCCAAGAAGTCCCACAGTCAGCTGTCCACAAGCTGGAGAACCAGGAAAGCCAGTATTGTAATTCCATTTGAATCTGAAGGGCTCAGAACCAGTGGAGCCAAGAGTGTAACTCTCAGTCCAAAGCCACAAACCCGAGAACCTGGAGCTCAGATAGCTGCAGGTAGAAGAATTCACCCTTTTTCTGCCTTTTTGTTTTATTCAATCATCAACAGAATGGATGATGCCTGCCTGCATGGGTAAAGGCAGATCTTTACTCAGTGTTACTGATTCAAATGCTAATCTCTTCTGAATACACTTTAACATATACATGGAAAAATAATGTTTTACAAGCTCTTTGGGCATTCCTTAGTACAGTCAAGTTGACACAAAATTAACCATCATAACAAATCATTCCTGACAGGTGCCCTACAAAAACTATGTTACCTAGGCTAACTTTGGTTTGGGCTCTAAGCAGGGAGGTCAACTGCAATTAAAGTAACAAAGTTACAGTTCCTTTTATCTACTTCCTTGTATACTAAAGTATCTCCAGCCCTTTGTAATCTGAAAAGAGATTTCTAAGGGATTGTCCTTCCTTCCTTCCTCCCTTCCCCCATCCTTCCTTCCATTCTCTCTCTCTCTGTGCCTCTCTTTTTTATTCATCAGAAAGGACCTATCAAACAGAAACAGTGTGCCATGGTGGTTTAGAAAAAACAAGAGATAAAACCAGACAATATGAAAAAAAATCAGGACAGGGGAACCTATTAGACATAAAATAAAATAAAGCCCATTGAGTTGCTTCTGCCTGTCCTAAATTAATTTTCCAAGAGCATTAGGGAATAGGAATTGTCCTCTGCCTACTTTATAGGTGTAGAAAGCAAACAACTAACAATTTTAAAACATGTGTAAGCATGTTTTTTCTTTAAAAGAAAACTGAAGGTTTTGATCAAATAGCCACATTTTAATAGTTGCAATGTAATAAAGCGAAACCAAGTTTAGTTTTCAAACCCAAGATACATTGCTTTAATAGCCATGCTTAGTTTAAAACTCGCAGCTGTTAAATCCATGATAACTTACTTTAATAATGTTGGTTGTTCCAAAATAAGAAAATTGTATCAAACTACTTCAATTAATTCACTTGTAAATGAAAATTAGAAGTAAATATTTAAACATATTCCCAATTATAATTCTTTATTCACAGAGGATGCCATTTGGAGAATTTAAGAGAACATTACGTATCTATTATCTGATTTTCTTTTTTCTGTGTCATGTATGAAGCAGCATCCATATTGTTCCCTTCCCTGCAGAACAGTGAGGTTTTGATAAAAAGTAATTCTTCTTCCCTAATATTTATCCTTTCTCTTGTACTCTGGATTCAGGCCTCTCCCAGCTTGCATAAGTTATCCATCCATTCATACATGTATCCATCCATTCATAGATTCTGAAACACTGCACTGAGATCCTACTATGTACTGAGTACTATGCTAGGCATCAAGGATACAATGATCCCAGAAAATACGCTGGAGAAAACAGGAGAAACCTGACGTACAGGAAACCTGGTAATCAGCTCCTGTTCTCCATCCAGCTCCCATTCTCAAACTGGAACAAATCAAAGCTCTTATTTTCTGAAAGGAAGGTAGTGTATGGGAGGGGTTGGAGTCAGACAGGAAATTTTTTTTTTTTTCTGCAGGTATTGGAAGAGATTTTTTTTATCAGTATTTTTCAGCCCCAATTTCCCAAAGGCAAAATAACTAGGAATATTCCTGGAATTTCTTACAATCATCTTCATGTATATTTAAACCAGAGCAGAGAGCAGCTATCAAGTGATGCCAAACACCAGCCGGGACAAATTGGATTTGGATCTTGCAGACGACTCTGAGGAACTCAGGATGGATAGCTGTGTAGACACAGACTTCATTTCATTAATCTTGCAATAGTGACCCCCCATACTAGGTTATTTAATTTTGGGATCCTATTTACAATGTTATGATGGGATAATTTACCAGAGAGACCCTTTTTATCATTGTGACATGATGCAAAGAAGGACTAAGGAATAAATACACATGCTGATAGTTTTCAGCTTTGGTGGCAAGGAACTGATGAAAGTTTCTATCTATTGACTTCTATTTCCTTTGTGATTTAGGAAGCAAGCTTATCTGATGAGAATAGGGAGGCAAATATAAATAATAAAATATACTCAAGTTTTTAACAACTTAAAGAAAAAAAGCAAACATGTTCCCAGTCCGTATGCTTTCCCCCTTAACCCTCCCCTAACAGATACTTCCTTTCCCTCGGCTGCTGAGACCCTTTTGACAGCTCTACTTCCTGATATGTCCATGGCTGTATTTTTATTTAATTGGTTTTACTTGTTTGCTCCAACTCAGCCTGCCACATGGGGTTTCCACATCTCTCAGTTCTAAAGTTTAGTTTCTTAGAAACAAGAATCTGATGGGCCAGGCTGGCTCAACTGGACCCATCTGAAACATTGGACTGTGGCCAAGAGTCACAGCCATGCGATCCTGGTGGCCATTCCTGCATATAGAGACTATGTTTGGAAAAAGGGAAAATTGTAATAGATAGCCAAATAACATGTATCTATGACACACTAAACCCGGCCCACGGCCTCTGTGTCCCTGCTATTCATTTTCAGGAAGTTTCTTCTTGGTCTCCCTGTTGGGCTCTTTTTCCTCCACCTTAAAACCTTGGTGTTTGTCAGGATTCTCTTCATAGCCCTCTTCCCTTCTCACTCTAGACTCCACCCTTGGGTGATTTCATCCTTTCCCAAGGATACAATTAACAGTTATGGGGTGGTGACCCTGAAATCTATACCTCTTTTACAGGTCTCACTCCTAAGTGGCAGGCTAGTAAAACACCACTATGAACAGAGCTGAGCTATGGAAAGAGAGAAAAATCTTGATGACATCAGAAGTGTCAAAACCCTAGATTGAGCTGGGCTGAATCACATCCATTTCTTCGATGTTTTGCAATAAGAATTCTTAAGCCAGATTGAGCTGAGTTTCTGTTACATCCCAAAGCTTATTTGACTGATCCAGGGATTTTTTTTTTTCCATCTGGTTTCTTCCTCAGTGTTTCCTCTTTGTTTGTTCACAGTTCTTTTCTTGGTTACCTCGTTCCTTTTCTCCCAAGGTCAGGATAATAGCAAGCCCACAAACATTCTCATGTTCCTCCAGAAATATTCATACTCTTTCCATTGTCATCAATCTCCTTTCCCAAGTCAACACACACACATGCATGCACACACATGGAAACAAACTCAGAATGCTAGTTATCATTTAGCTCTTAGCTAATAAACAGTTAATTTGAGAATGTGTAGTTATCAAAGTTAATCCAAGGGATATTCTCCATTTTCACTAGAAAAGGAGGTAAGGTTTCAGCATTACTGATAGTGAAACAAGAACTTAAGAAACCTGAGAACTAGTTCTCAGAAATTATTTTAGAGAAATAGAAAATATTTCTGCCTTTTTATTTCTTTTCTAATAAAAAAGTATAATATCTATTCTTCATAGTGTTGTTACAAAAGTCTAATTCATAAGAACCATGAAATGCTTTGATAAATGGGAAATTGTTCTTTAATAATGAGCTTTTAAAAGAGGTAGATATAGATGAGAAAGTGAAAAAAAATTAAGTGATATTAAGTGAATGAGATCTTAAAAAATACCTATGTAAGTACTTAGATATATGCCATTATTATCCTGATGTATACAAGAATAGTTATTATATTTTTGTTTATCCAGACCATTATTTTGTTAATATAACTTTGCAAGTTCTTTTCATATATTTACAAATACAGCAAACTATATGGAATTCATATACATTACAGCACCTTGCTATGTATACAAAGGATTCAATTTAAAGGGAAAAGGACATCACATCAATTAGAGGAAGGATGAAAACCATATGATCATTTCAGTAGATGCAGAAAAAGCATTTGACAAAGTACAGCATTCACTGATAATAAAAACTCTCAACAAAGTAGGTCTAGAAGGAACATACCTCAACATAATAAAGGCCTATATGAAAAACCCACAACTAACATCATACTCTATAGGGAAAAACTGAGAGCATTTCCCCTAAGGTCAGGAAAAAGACAAGGATGTTCACTCTCACTACTTTTATCCAACACAGTACTAGAAGTCTTAGCCACAGAAATCAGACAACAAAAAGAAATAAAAGGCATTCAAATTGGTAAGAAAGGGGTAAAACTTTCATCATTTACAGATGACATGATACTATACATAGATAACCCAAAGACTCCACCCAAAAACTACTAGAACTGATAAATGAATTCAATAAAGTCATAGGATACAAAATTGATGTAAAGAAATCTATTGCATTTCTAGATACTAATAATGCAGAAAGCAGCAGGAAAAGAAATTAAGAAAAACAATCCCATTTACAACTGAGCCAAAAGTAATAAAATACCTAGAAATAAACTTAACCCAAAAGTGAAGGACCTATACTCTGAAAACTTTAAAACATTGATGAAAGAAATTGAAGATGACACAAAGAAATGGAAAGACGTTCCATGCTCATGGATTGGAAGAACAAATATTGTTAACATGTCCACACTGCCCAAAGTAATATACAGATTTAATGCAATCCTTATCAAAATACCAACAGCATTTTTCACAGAACTAGAACAAACAATTCTAAAATTTGTATAGAACCACAAAAAACACTGAATAGCCAAAGCAATCTTCAAAAAGAAAAACAAAACTGGAGGTATCACAGTTTCAGACTTCAAGTTACATTACAAAGCTATAGTAATCAAAACAGTATGTATGGTACTGGCACAAAAATAGACACATAGATGAATGGAACAGAACAGAAAATCCAGAAATAAACCTATGATGTTATGGTCAATTAATCTTCAGTAAAGGAAGCAAGACTATGCAATGGCAAAAAAAGATAGTCTCCTCAACAAATGATTGGGAAAACTGGACAGCTACATGCAAAAAGATGAAACTGGATCACTTTTTTACACTATCCAATAAAATAAATTCAAAATGGATTAGGATCCAAATGTGAATAAGTCAATCAGAGAAAGACAAGTATCATATGATCTCACTGATATGAGGAATTCTTAATCTCAAGAAACAAACTGAGGGTTTGCTGGAGTGGTGGGGGTGGGAGGGAGGGGGTGGCTGGGTGATAGACATTGGGGAGGGTATATACTATGGTGAGCACTAATGAAGGGGGGGGAATAGGAGGGGGAGATGAACTGAACCATGGGAGACTATGGACTCTGAGAAACAAACTGAGGGTTTTAGAGGGGAGGGGGGTGGGGGGGATGGGTTAGCCCAGTGATGGGTATTAAGGAGGTCATGTATTGCATGGAGCACTGGGTGTTATATGCAAACAATGAATCATGGAACACTACATAAAAAAATTAATTAATTAATTAATTAATTATAAAAAATGTGAACCTGAAACCACATAAATCCTTGAAGAGAGGACAGGCAGTAATTTCTCTGACATTGGTTGTAGCAATCTTTCTAGATATGTCTCCTGAGGCAAGGGAAACAAAAGCAAAAATAAACTACTGGGATACATCAAAATAAAAAGCACTTGTCATGATGAGTGCTGGATAATATATGCAATTGTTGAATCACTATATTGTATACCTGAAACCAATATAACACTAGAATTAAAATTTAACAAAAAAAGCAAGCACTAAAAATAAAAAAGCTTCACAGCAAAGGAAACAATAACACTAAAAGACAACTTACTGAATGGGAGAAGGTATTTGCAAATGACATATTGAATTAAGAGTTAGTATCCAAAATATATAGAGAATATATACAACTCAACACCAAAAAACCCCAAATAATCCAATTAAAAATGGGCAGAAGAAGTGAATAGACATTTCTCCAAGGAAGACATCGAGATGGCCAACAGGCACATGAAAGATGCTCAACATCACTCATAGCATTATATTAGGCACATGAAAGATGCTCAACATCACTCATAATCAGGGAAATGCAAATCAAAATCACAATGAGATATCACTTACATCTGTCAGAATGGCTAAAATAAAAAAAAAATTGAAGAAATAACAAGTGTTGGTGAGGATGTGGAGAAAAAGGAACACTTGTGCACTCTTGGTACAAATGCAAACTGGTTCAGCCACTTTCACACTGTGGAAGACAGTGTGGAGGATCCTCAAAAAATTAAAAATAGAACTACCCTACCATCCAGTAATCTCATTACTGGACATTTACCCAAAGAATACAAAAACACAGGGTGCCTGTGTAGCTCAGTCAGTTGAGCTTCAGACTCTCGATTTTGGCTAAGGTCATGACCTTTTGGTCATGAGATCAAGCCCCACATTGGGCTCTGAGCTCAGCGGGGACTATGCTTCCCTTCTCCCTCTCCCTCTGTCCCTCCCCCTGCTCATGCACAGTCTCTCTCTTAAGTAAATAAATAAACAAATAAAATACAAAACACTAATTTGAAGGGACATATGCACCCCTATATTTATTGCAGCATTACATACAATAGCCAAACTATGGAAGCAGCCCAAGTGTCCATGGGTAGATGAATCAATAAAGAAGATGTGGTATATATATTATTCATCCATAAAAAGGAAAGAAATCTTGCCATTTGCAACAACATGGATGGATCTAGAGAGTATAATGCTAAGTGAAATAAGACAGAGAAAGACAAATACCATATGATTTCATTCATATGTGGAATTTAAGAAATAAAAAGTCAACAAAGGAAAAAAAGAAAAACCAACCAAAACACAGACTCATAACTACACTTGATCTTAGCCAAAAGGCCGAGAAGCGATGACTCATAACTATATAGAACAAACAGATGGTTACCAGAGGAGCAAGGGGTGGGGCAGGGTAAATTGGTGAGGGGAATTAAGAGTACATTTATCTTGGGCGCCTGGGTGGCTCAGTTGGTTAAGCAACTGCCTTCGGCTCAGGTCATGATCCTGGAGTCCCGGGATCGAGTCCCATATCGGGCTCCCTGCTCGGCAGGGAGTCTGCTTCTCCCTCTGACCCTCCTCCCTCTCATGCTCTCTGTCTCTCATTCTCTCTCTCAAAATAAATAAATAAATAAATAAAATCTTAAAAAAAAATAAAAAAATAAAAAAAAGAGTACATTTATCTTGATGAGCACTGAGTAATATATGGAACTGTTGAATCACTATATTGTACTCCTGAAACTAATATAACACTGAATGTTAACTACACTGGAATTAAAATAAAATTTAAAAAATAAAGGGAAAAGGAACTCAACCATTATTTAATGCCATACAGACATATTTGTATCTTGATTGAATGAATATTGATCTAGCCAGACATGCAACATTGAACTGATCACAAATGTACCGGTGTTTCTGTATAGTAGATTTAAATAAAAGACTGAGTGCAACATAATAAGATGTTGTAAGCAGATCTACAGCAATACTTTAGAATACTCCTAAGCAATTCCTAGGGCGTCAAGTAAAAATTAATTTCAATACAAATTAAATATAGATAATACATTTTACTTCTAACATATATCTTGCTTATAGCACATATCCCAAAATAACTTGAATTAGACTTACATTCTTCATAGCAATATTAATTAAATATTAATTTCTTTTTTGTTTATGTAAAATATTGTTTAAAAAGAGAGCTTATGGTATTAGGACTGGATAATAATCATCTTGCATCTCTAAGCAAATCCTTAAAACCAATTCCCTTAAGCAAAAGATCTCACTTCTTATTAAATGTATAGCTACCTCTAAAACAATTTGTTATAAATAAGCATTCAAAAGGATAACACTAAAAGAACAAGTAGCATAAAAAATATATAGCAGTGTAGTAGAAAGAATAGAAAGGGAAGAGAATGAAGTCTTAGTATCTAGTTTAGTTCTTGTATTAGATAGATGTGTGACCTTGTCCTAGTCCCCTCCCTTCCTTGGGCTTCAGTTTTCTCACCTGAATAAAGAGAATGTTGATTTTTATAAAGAAGACTCTTATTCATCTTAACTTGCATCTTAAGTATATCAGTTATTATTTAGTACAGTAAGGAGAGAAAATAATAGACACATAATGGAAACATCTTAAGTAACATTACACAGGAAAATAAAGGGTAAACTTTTTCCAAAAAGAAGTCCATGCATCGTCTGAAATTATCAAATGTATTTATGGAAGGGTTAGCTCCAGTTTACTCTTAAGAAATTTGAAAATGTGGTTTGTAGATTATTTGTGATGTTCTGCTATATCTTTCTTTGCTTTACTAAATTATGTGCCTCTTTTGTCACTATTCTTCTAAATAGTTAAGAACTTGGAAAATTGGGCTATAGTTGGGAAATAAGGAAAAGCACTAGTTGACCTAAAATTGTTTGAAATGTATTTGTGTTCCAATTTAAGAAAGACAGTAAATCAAAGAAGAGTAAGTAAAAAGTTGCCTAGAGCTACTTTAACTTATACACCAAGAGCACACACAAGATTCACATGATGCTTTGAATAACTATCATTTTTATCTTCCTATTGAAAAGCAAATGCAGCAGGATCCACTTAAACATTAGTCATGTCAAATTGATGCTGGATTTCTCTTCTTTCCTTAAGGCAGTTATACAAACACAGTATCATTATTATTATGGGAGAAGCTGAAACTAGCTCTGTGCTCAAGATGCTAAAATAATTTAGTCATTACCAAATGTTATAGTTTAGCATTATACTAACACTGCTTTACTTGGACTAGTCTGTCTTTTGAGATTATTAAGAAATAAAACATAAGCCACCTGCTCAATCAACAAAAACAATCAAAGAGAAATGAAGTCAGGCTTCAGTGCTAATAAAGGTTAGGACAATAGTCATCTGGGGATAGAGTAACACTAAGCTCACTACTGAGAATTATTTTAAGAACAAAGAAAGCCAATTTAGTCCATTTAGTGGGGAAAAAAACTCTAATGAGACTTTAATGAGGGAAGAAAATACACATTCCCAGGCTTAAGTGGGGTACTCTGTGAAACTCCTGGCAGTGAATTTTAAAGCTACCCTTCCTTCACACCTGCTACTTTTATTCATTCACATAATAATTATAAAGCATCCATTGTATACCAGACACTTGCTGGTCATACGGAGGAGAAAGATAAGTACCTGTCTGTAGGATGATAATTGCTATAACAGGGTTTGGATAGTATGCTAGGAGACAAGAAGAGTAGCATTTGGCCAATGCTGGAACATCAAGGAGGATGTCCCAGAAGAGGAAATTACTGCCCTAAGTCTTAAAGAATATAGGAGTTAGACCAGGTGAAGAAGTGGAATCAGGCTTTACCAGGGAAAAGGATATCTTTCAGGAAATCATGATCGATTCAGAAAACTTCTGGAAGATCAACTACATGTACAGGAAGTGAGAGATGAAGTTAGAGACAAGAGTCAGATCATGGAGAGCCTTGCAGGTTAAGCCAAAAAGCTTAAATTTTATTTTGAATACTGTGTGGAGCCATTGGTGGAATATGAGGAAGCAGAGTAACAAGATTTTTTTTTTTTTTAAAAAAACAAAACTAAAAACTAAAAACAAAACCTTTGTATGCAGAGTTTCATCTTTTATTCATATGTTCAACAAATATTTGTGGAGCATCTACTGTGATCAACGTACTGTATCAGAAAAAGAAAATGCAACTATAAATCAGAAAGTCAGGGTCTCTGCCCTTCACGGAGATTATAATTCCTCAATAGAGACTAATAGCCAATTGCTTATTACTCAAGAGGTTATTTCAATATACATGGCAAGAAATAAAAGGGGCTCACAATTCAGGCAATAGCAATTAAGGGAGAAAAGAAAGAATACAAGACAGGAATACAAGTAAGAGGATTTGGTTTCCTGGTGACCTAAACACAGGTAACATTTCTAATAATAACTATATAGCTGATAAAAAGTTCTCTATTGACTGGCTGTCCTTTGCTAGGCACTGAAACAAGCACTGTATTTTATTCAATGCTCATGAAAACTCTGCAAAGTATATATTATTTGTCAATTTTATCAGAAAATCAGGATGTATAGATTTCAAAAATGACCTCAATACTTTGCAGCTCTTTCTCTCAGGAAATGGAGCCTATTTTCCCACAAGACTTGATATTCTGGCTTGCTTTCACCCACACAACACAGCATGAGTGACATTCTACCAGTTCAGGGCCTAGGCTTCTGTCTTGTGAGCCCTCCTTCTTCCATATACCCATAATTCAAAGCAAACATAAAAGAAAACAAAACCAATGAACAAAGCTGGGGATGGGATCCAACCACATACAAGCTTTCCTAAATTTAGTGCTGGGGTGGGGTGGGGAGAGGGGGAGGCTTATTTTCAGATTTTTCAAAAAAGATCCTACTCTTTGCACAAGTTTCAAATTTCATATCTTTTATTTGGGGGCATGTCACTTCCTACTTTACCACCATGGCATTCTATTTCTTCAGGCAAACTCAGAGACCATTTTGATCAGGAGCAAATGTTCATTATGTGAATAAACCAAGATATACTAGCACCTATTAGGATTCTCCTCTGTCAAGTTCTTGTGGTTCAAGATTCTCTCACTGGCAGTAATTTCTGACGGTTTTTCATAGACATTTTAAAATACAATTTTCTGATCATGCAATTATTTACTATAATAACTGTGGAGCAAGAATCATGCCACAGAGCCATTCACAAAAAATATATCAGAACTACAGTGGAAACTGAAGAAAATATATTCTAACTCCCTCCTTTCACAGATGAGAAACCTGAGATTCAGAAATATTGTCACCAGTCCAAGGTCATACATTTCATTAGATATAGAGAGGTGGAATCAAATACAGGTCTTTCAAAACTCTGTCCAATGGCATCTCAATTTTAAAAAGCACTGTTTCTGGGGTACCTGCCTAGCTTGGTTGGGGGATGATGCAGCTCTTGATCTCAGGCTTGGGAGTTCAAGCCCCACACTGGGTGTAGAGACTACCTAAATAAATAAATAAACTTTAAAAAAATAAAGCACTGCTTCCATTCAATGATTGGTTAATGGAGGCAAAACTAAGATAGACACTTTTGTCTCCCTAGGAAAGATTCAAGTCCTACAACATTAAAGTACAACTAAAAGAAAGGAATCTAAACAACTAAAGCACAAGAGAACATGGGGGAGAAAACATAATAAAACAGTCTTCTCTTAAGCTACATTTTCAACGCTTTTCTTGAAAAGCAAAAATCAATTTTTATAGAGTTCACTTGAGAGGTAAAATTCAGTGGAGACTATCTTTAAACAAAATTAAATATTCAAGAGTGCAGTTAAAACACACTTTAAAAAATTTTAAAAAATAAATGCTGTAGAGCAATAATTAGTGCCTAAAAAGGAATCACTACAGAAATAAAATGATTGTGATTATTATCTTTCCCAAGGTAATATAAGCTCCAATAATCATTTTATGTTTAAAAAAATAGTAACAAACGTTTGAAGTTTAAATAACTCCTATTTCACCTGAATTTTAATATATACAATTGAACTATCTAAAAATATGATGAATTAGGCTTTTTTTAAAATTCTCAAAATAGTGCATGTGATTCTGTTATTTATTCCCACAATGAGAATTTTGGTAATTTTACAATTATCAGATGAAAGGTTTCAATGACTTGTTTGAAGGTTACATAGGAGACCTGACATAAATGTAAAAACAGAAGAAATCTGGTGATTCTGTAGATATAGTGTGGAATGCCTGCCCAGCCAGCCCTTCTCTGAGAAACATCCTCAGATCTAGACTCTGTTGAAGGGGTGGGCTACCCTCTTATGCCTGTGACCTCACTGCAAGCACAATTGATGAGAATAAAAGTGGGCATATATTCCAAAATAACCTAATCTTAGTCTCTCTCTCAGAAATTTGTTTAGTTCTTGGCTTTGTTTGTAAAGTTATAAGGTGTTGTTCAGTTGGTGTTTGAACCAGTGGCACAGAAACCACATTCACCATGAGTTTCAAGAGTCATGAAGCCAATGTGCAGCATACAGCCTCAGACAAATAGCTCAAGTAAGAGAGAACTCAAATGTAAGAAAGAAAGAGGAAAAGAGAATGGGACAGAGGTTGCCAATATATATGAAATCAGCTGTGTTTCCTACAACTGTGTTCCTTGAGATTCTTCTGGTTCCTCAGTGCTTTGTAAGACATCATATCTCTTAGGGTCATGTAGACATAATAAATTAGGTTCCTAGTTTGGAACCAATTGAGAAACAATTTTAGAAGCATAGCAGAAATCAAACAGCTTTAGTGATAAAAGCTAAGTCTGTTAATAACTCACCCTAAATTCGTCAGATTACCTACCCAGTCAAAACCTTAGAAGGAATAATACAGGTCTCACCCACAAGGGCCTGTACCTGAAAAAAATCACACCATAGAGGCAGAGATAATACAGCTCTCTGTACTCAGGCAAATTTCAAAATGAGAGCAAAAAGAAGCAGGGGAGCTACACACATTCAGTATATATTCAAATTCACCAAACAAGATAAGGCATGTCCACTTGTCTGTGATATTAGTTCTCATCCCAGATATTCTTATTTAATTAGTTTGGGTACTACCAGACATTGAGATTTTTTAAAGCTCCCCAGGTTATACTAATGTTCAGTCCATCTTGAGAACCTCCTTTCTAAGGAAGACTTGCTAGAGAAAGGAGTGGTCTTGGTTGACCTCCTAAGCTTTGTGCACTCTTAGCTATTAGAATGATCATTTGACTTATGGTCAACCTAGATTGTGATTGTGCCTCCCATGTGAGCATATCCGTATTTTTGTCCGAACTCTCCTGCTTCCATACTCAAGAGACTCCAGCCAAAATACCAATGACTTCTTTCTGGACTACATTTAATCCTCTGATGGGTGATGTATATCCCACAGAAAGCTGTGCAATGCATCAAAAAACTATTTTAATTTATCAATTAAATTAACTTCAAGGGTTGCTCAATCCAAAATTGTATACTCTTCTATTTTCCACCCCAAATTATGTTAATTCGTGTTCATTATAGCTCATCAAAGTTACTGCAATAAGATTAAATGACCGAGATATACCAATGATAAAATAGCAGCTAAGGTATGCTCCATATTTGTTTTTGTTTTTTTTTTTAAGATTTTATTTATTTATTTGAGAGAGAGAATGAGGTAGAGAGAGCATGAGAGGGGGGAGGGTCAGAAGGAGAAGCAGACTCCCTGCTGAGCAGGGAGCCCAATGCGGGACTCGATCCAGGGACTCCAGGATCATGACCTGAGCCGAAGGCAGTTGCTTAACCAACTGAGCCACCCAGGCGCCCGGTATGCTCCATATTTGAATACAAATCTCTTCCATAATTATTTCACAAAAAGATATGAAAAAATCCAAAGAACTTTATGTTTAAAATCAAAATATCTTATTCAGATGAAAGAATTTAAAACCTAATGAATTTAAAGTTCTCCCCAATTTCTTATTCCATTTACTCTCTGCAAGAAGAAGTCTTGATGCTTACAGCTATAGTGTCAGTTTTCATCTGTTGGAAAAGCTTTAAATCCCACAGCACCTACAAAGTTGAACCTAAAGTCAAAAACTGTAATGTGCCTCATTAAAAAAAAAAATCAAAGCATTAGCAGGACATTATTATTATTATCATAGCACTGGACCATTTCTAACAAATTTGGAAAACTGCATTTTTAAATCATTTATTAGTGGTTTCTTAAGGACTTAGAATATACATCTTAACTCATTAGAGTCTACTTCAGATTTATACCAACTTAACTTTCCATAAAATATAGAAACTTCATTCCTATGTAGCTCCATTTCCTCCCTATATTTTTGTGCTATTACTGACATTTATACTACATCTATTTTAAAAACTGAACAATATATGGTTATAGTCATGACTTTATATAATCTTCTATCTTTTAAAGAAGCTAAATAAATAAAAGCATGTATATATGTATAGTTTGTTATATGCACTTTATAATTTATTTTTTCTGGTTCTCTTTACTTCTATCTAGTGTCATCTCTGTACTCCAACATAGCTTTGTTCCTGTCCACCTTCTTGGTGCCATTATTGTCAAATATGCTACATTTCCAGATGTTATATACCCAATAATATCATCATGTACATGTCAGATTACACTATTGCTTTTTAATCAGTCAAGAGAAGAAAGATAAAGAACTATGCAATTATGCTGTATTTTCTAATTACCTACATAATTACCTTTACTGGCACTCTTTTTTCTTGTGGCTTTGAATTACTCTGTCAGTTGCTTTCAGTCGTAAGAACTTCTTTTAATATTTCTTTCTTTAATATTTCATCTTAGTTTATCTTGGAATGTCTTTATCTCATCCATTTATCTCACACATTTTTGAAAGATAATTTTGCTAGATATAAGATTTTTTAACAGTTTTTGTTTTTAGCACTTTGAATGTGTCATCCATGCCAGTGCCTTCTGAACTCTATAGTTTGATGTTATGGTTCTTTTTTCTCTTTCTCCTTTCAAGATTTTCTCTTTATCTTTCAACATTTTGACTATGATTGGTATGGTTGTTTTGCTCTTTGTGTTTATCTTACAGTTTGTTGAGGTTCTTGGTTCTGTGCATGAATGTTTTTCATCAAATTTGGGAAGTTTTCAGCCTGCATTTCCTTGATTATTTATTCTCTCCCTTGCTTTTGTTTCCTTCTGGTAGTCCTTTTATATGTATACTGGTGTACTTAATGGTATTACACATTTCTCTGAGACTCTGTTAATGTTTCTTCATTCTTTACTCTGTTTCAGATTATATAATCTCTATTGATCTATCTTCAAGTTCATTGATTTTCTTCATTTATCAGCTCAAGTCTACTGTTGAAACCATTCTAGTGAATTTCTTATTTCAGTTATTTTACCTTTCTTTCACAGAATGTTAACTTTGTTCTTTTTAATAATTTCTATCTCATCATTGATATTCAATATTTTATGAGATGATCATCACACCTTCTTTTAATTCTTCAAGTATGGTATCCTTTAGTACTTTGGACATATTTGCAGTAGCTGCTTTAAAGCCTTTGTCTGCTAAATCTACCATCTGGAGCACTTCAAATATCTACTCTACTGCCAGTTTTTTCCCTACATATGAATCATAGGAAAAACTTTCTCATTTGTTGTCATGTATCATTATTTTTGTTGAAACTTGGACATTTTCAAAAATATATGGTATGAATTCTGGGTACTGGTAAATGAAGCTAGCTGTTGTAACTTTCTTGGTCATTGGCTTATTTGTTTAGAGACTTGGCTGAAATGATTCTATAATGTGTATTTTTCCTGCAGTGTGCAGCCTCTGATGTTGTCACTCATATTTTTCCTCTCTTATTGTTGTTTTTTAATCTTGGTCACTCTTAGGTCGGCATAAACCACTTATTGGTCAAAGGTTACACAGAAGCCTTCTTAGACAGTTAGATTTTTACCCTTTACTATTGGACATGTGTGTGTAGTTTGGAGACTATCACAGTTCAGGGATTTTATATTTTTCCCCATGTTCAGGCAGAAATAGTACCTTGGAGGTTCTTTCTGATCATTACTGAGAGAATGCAGCCTTTGGCATTCATATAGTTTTTGAGGCTGCCAGGGATGACTATAAGATTATTTTAAAACTTGGCTTCTTAAGAAGTCACCTCTGGGGGCATCTGGGTGGCTCAATCAGTTAAGTGTCCAACTCTTGGTTTCAGCTCAGGTCATGATTTCATGGGTTGTGGAATTGAGCCCTGTGTCAGGTTTTGCACTCAGCGGAGAGTCTGCTTGAAAGATTCCTTCTGCTCCTCCCCCACCCCACCGCCCACTTGCTCTCTCTTTCTCTCCCTTTTGCTCTCTCTCTCAAATAAAGAAATCTTAAAAAAAAAAAAAAAAAGTCACCTCTGGTCAGAGTAGCTTATTGTTATGCCAATGTCCAGTTAGAGGTTGTGTTTAAGCCCCTTTGCTGTGAAGCGTCAGACATTGCTGATCTGTTTGAGGTTTGGGTAGTGCTTTCAAGTCTATCCCACATCTTGCTCTGACTGTTCCTGAGCAAGTTCAGCCTAGAAATATATGTACACTGGCTTTCCAAACCCTAGAGTTGGTTCTCTTTACTAAGCTTCTGGCTACTCTGTCATTTTATTTGTATGAGAGCTACTCACATCTTAGCCTTGAGGCTTAACGATAATGTGTTTTTCTACTATCACAACCTTGAAAGAAGGACTATTCTTTTTATAATAAGGAAATTGTTTCCTTTTATTTATTTACTTATAATATCTGATCCTTCATTGTGAATGAAATGACACATTGAAGCTCAGCTATCTAAAGCTACATTCAGAATTTAGTAATTAATAATTCCAGAGCAGGTTGGTGGAAGGTTCTCTTGACTGTGAGGCAGTCTATCTAGCATGGTATGCCTGGCAAGAACAATTTTAATCTAAAACAAAACTTGGGTTCTATAGCACCAGGTGGAATTCAACTCTCTTTGTGGATAAAAGGCTAGGCCTTGGCTTATATATTTAGCTAAGAAAGACAACTTAAGCAGCTGAAAAAGTATTTCTTACTTTGATATCTAAAGGTCCATTTAGGAATGATTCCCTGTGGTCGGCAGACTTGGTAAGAATAAGATATCCCTTCCTCCTGCCTCAAGATTTCCAGCCCCTGCTGTACAAACTTTCTCCTAGTTATTCAAACACTAATGTGTTACTATGAATGGACTTAGCAGATGTAATTAAAATCCCTAATCAACTGGCTTTAAATTGGGGATATTATCTTGGTGAGTTTGATCTAATCAAGCAAGTCTTTTAAAATAAAGTGAAGTGGCAGGATTTCCTTTCCTTTATTTTTTTTTTAAAGGCTAAATGATATTCCATTGTATGTATATACCAGATTTTCTTTATCTATTCATCTGCTGACAGACATTTAGGTTGTTTCCATATGTTGGCTATTGTGAATAATGATGCAGTGAGCATAAGAATGCAGATGTCTCTTCAAGATATTGATTTCAATTTTTTTAGACATACATATAGAAATGGGATTGCTGGATCATATAAGAATACTATTTTTAATTTTTTGAGGAACTTTCACATGGTTTCCATAGTGTCTGAACCATTTTACATTTCCACTAATAGTCTATTTCAATTTCGCCACAAATATACCAACATTTGTTATCTTTTTATTTCTTTGTTTTATAATAACCTAGATCCTAACAGATGTGAAGTGTTATCTCACTATAGTTTTGATTTGCATTTCCCTGAAGATTAGTAAGGTTGAGCACCTTTTCATATACATGTTGGCCATCTGTATGTGTTATCTGGAAAAATGTCTATCAAGTCCTTTCCTGATTTTTTAATTGGTTGTGTTTTATTTGTTTTTTTGTTTTGTTTGTTTGTGTGTTTTGCTAGTGAGTTGTAGGAGTTTCCTATATGTTTTTAACTCATCAGATATATGGTGTGCAAATATTTTCTCCCTTTCTAGGTTGTTTTTCCTTCTGTTGACTGTTTTCTTTGCAGTGCAGAAGCTTATTAGTTTAATGTAGTCTCATGTGTCTATTTTTGCATTTGTTGTCTTTGCTTTTGATGTCATATCAAAGAAATCACTGCCTAGAGCAATAACATGGAAACTTTTCTCCTGTTTTCTTCTAGGAGTTTTATAGTTTCAGATCTTATGTTTAAGTCTTTAATCTTTCATCCATTTTGAAATGGTTTAGTGTGTGGTAAAAGGGTCCAATTTCATTCTTTTTCATGTGGATATCCAGTTTTCTCAACACCATTCAACAAAGTGGATGAACCTCAAGGACATTACGCTAAGGGAAATAAGGCAGTCACAGAAGGAAATATATGGCATGGTGTCACTTACATAAGTATCTAAAATAGTCAAACTCAGAGAAACAGAGAATAGAATTTGTAGGGACAGGAGGGAGTGAGAAATAGGGAGTTGATGTTCAACAGATGTAAAGTTTTAGCTACTCAAGATGAATAAGTTATAGAGATATGCTATACAACATTATGCCTGTAGTTAACAATAACGTATTATGTCCTCAAAATTTGTCAAGAGGGTAACACTCACATTAACTGTTCTTACCACAATGATAGATGATAGATAGATAGATGATAGATAGATGATTGATAGATAGATAGAAAGAATAAGGTCAAGTGTGAGAGACATTCTCCTATTGGCCTAGAAGAAAATGGAAGCTGCCACGAGTTCGATAGCTGCAAAGACATGAATTCTGCGAACAAACTGAATGAGTTTGGAAGAGGTTCTCAAACTTCAGATAAGAATGCTGCCCCAGCTAACACTTTGACTGCAACCATGTGAAACTTGAGCAGAAAATCTACCCGATTCCTGACCATGGAAACTGTGAAAGAGTAAATTTGTATCGTTTTAAGCTACTAAGGTTGTGGAAATGTGTTACACAGCCACAGAAAAGTAATCCATTCTTTTTCTCTATAACTGAATCCTTGCCTCTGCGGTGCCTGATCGCTAAGGGCAGTACTGTCTACCTGCATTTGCTAATGCTGCTGCTCTAGTCCTGATGATTTAAAAATAGCCACTTGCCTGAATAAAAGTCGCTCATCTAAATGAAAATTGCCACAAGCTTGCGAATAAACCCTTCACGAAGTGTGGTAACCTGGCAAGTTCGTAAACTCATGTGGCCAGTCTTTACAAGAGGCAAAGTTCAAAGCAATCTCCCCAGGTTATCTGGTAAAAAGTCAACCACAAAACAGGACACACTAACTCAAGAAACACATAGGCTGCTGAATATAATTAAGGTCAAACTGTACCACAGCTCCCACTTGCTAACCTAAGGCTTAAAACCACCATCAAGCCCAATCAGAAGATTTCCAGACTTCGAGAAATACACAAATTTTGGGCCTAATAATACAATAAAACAACAACAAACAAACAAAAAACTGATCTGTACAATTCCTAAAGACTGAGTTTTCAGTTTTAAAACACACTTCATGTGTGTGAATGTACATATACGCGCGTGTGTGTGTGTGTAACTCAGTAAATTCATTTAGAAGGAAATAACTGCTGTATGTATAATTGGGCAACAATTTCTAATCTTGAGATCAGATACCTTATTAACCATTCCAGCAGAGTATCCATTAGATTTTAAATTGACCTCTGAAGAAACCCATTTTACTCAGCTTACATATAAAAAATAATTTGGCAGATGATTTCTTTGAACATCCCTGTAATATAAAAATGTTCATTTTGTTTCAAAGAAATAGTCCAACTTTTGTATACAAAGAATGCTATCTATACATTATCAAACTTCAGAAAAATTAAAATATATGAAACATTTAAACTTCTCTTTCTAACCCTCTTTAGAAATTTGTGATATCTTCCCTTCCTTGATAATCCTGACATTATTAATTGGAGCACAAGCTAAGCTGCTATAACAAAGAAATCCCAAAATACAGAAACTTAAAGAAAATAGATGTTTATTATCTCTTTCATAAATCCTTATGTCTCCAGAGGTAAAGAGCCTGAGATCAGAAGGTATTTGTATAGTCCTGAACACATGACTTCCATCTTCAGGTCCACAGATGCTGTTCTTATCAAGTACTCGTGGCCTGCCACAGCAGGGAATAAGAAGAAGGCAAGTGAGCACAAGTACATTTCTTTTTATGGGTATTACTACAAATAGCATTATTTCCAATTATGCCCTATTGTCCAGAACTTAGTCACATGAGTACACCAACTGCAAAGAAAGTGGGAATGTAGCCTATAAATGATAACCATATGTTCAGCTAGAACTTGGGAGCTTTAATATTAAAGAATAAGATAAGGCGGTGCCTGGTGGCTCAGTTGGTTAAGCGTCTAACTCTTGATTTTGGCTTAAATCATGACCTCAGGGTCATGAGATTGAGTGCTGCATCAGGCTCTCCTGCTCAGCAGGGAGTCTGCTTGAGATTCTCTCCCTGTCCCTCTGCCCCTACCTCTGCTTGCTCACTCTCTCTCTAAAATAAATAAATCTTTAAAAAAAAAAAGGATATTGTTGGACTTCTGGTATTTGTCCTTAGTTCTTTACCACATCATATCACACAATAACCTATTGTATTTACCTTCTCCTATTTTCAATGACTATATTCCAAAATTACTTTTCATTCCTTTCTCACACCAAATTCAATTTACCAATACTTTAATGGTCAGGTCTAGTGTAAGTATTAGAAAATATTTTGATTAAGTTCAATTATAAAATGGGAAGATTTAATATTATATTATACTTTCCAGGATATTTTCATTTTAAACAAGAGGATACCCATTATCTTTATTTTATTAGAGGATACTGAAGATTCTAAGACCAAACTTTGATCAAAACAAAGTTTGATAATGTATGGACAAGATTTTTGTATACAAAAATTGGGGGCAGTAATTAGGAAGATATGAATCAACCATAACGGAATTGAGTCCAGCTTCCCAAATCCATTCTTCCCATTACCATGAACAAGAACAGCACTTCTATGAATGGACAGATTCTATTTATCATGAGTCTTGTTATTTCCCTGTCTTTAGCAGTCTGGGACTGCATGTTCTTTTAGCATAAAACATCCTGTCTTGGAGATTAGCATCTACTCTCTGTGAGTAATAGAGTTAAGGGCAAAAAACATAATTGCTACATAAAAAGCATTATATAAAAAGTAATTGCTTTGGACTGTTAGGAACACATTAGTGTTTTTCCAACAATACAGTTCCACTTCAAGGATATAAACTTAATATTCCGATACTGAAAATACAACAATGAATCCACCAAGGTATAAAGGTAGAGAATTATTTATATATTCATTCCTTTGACTTACATGCAAATGAAGTTTATCCAACCTGGAGCTTACTTCTACAACAACCTTTACCCTGAGTTATTCTTAAATAACCCCAAAATGAAGTGACTGGGTAGCAGCAAATACTATGTAACTAAGAAAAAATTTAATACTATAAATGGCTGCACTAATCATGACCTCATCACCAAGAAGGACTCCCTTAGCTCAGCGTGGTCTTAGATAGTATCATGACACATTTGTGTATCGTGATTTGTTGTGAGGTAAGTAACACATTATTTGCTAATATTAAAAAAGTGCCAGAATCTGCAAGCCATTTATTATTTTAAAAATAGAGCATAAAGTTTAAAACTTCTGTTCTTCATAAAAAACTATAAAGATAATGAAAATACAAGCCACACATTGAATGAAAATACTTATAAATCACTTATCTGATAAAGAATTTATACCCATAATATATAAAGAAACCTCAGGACTTAGAATTATGAAACCAAAACCCCCAAAATAAAAAAAAATGTGCAAAAGATTTTAACAGACATATTACCAAGGATACACAGATCTCTAGCATACACATACACAAAACACTCAGCATCATGAGTCATTAAAGAAATGCAAGTTAACCACAATGATATACCACTACACCTATTAGAATGGCTAAAGTTAAAATAATTGACTATAATGCTGATGAAGATGTAGAGGAACTGGCGTCAGAATGTAAAATAGTATAACTACTATGGAAAAGAGTTTAGCAATTTCTTAAAAGGATAAACAGATACCTACCATATGATCCAATCATTCCTAGGTATTTATCCAAAGTAATGGAAAGCACATGTCCATATAAGTTATATACATAAATGTTCACAGTAGCTTTATTTTGTAATGGTCAAATACTTGAAACAAATAAATGTCCACCAGCAGGGAAATGGATTAAGAAACCTAGCAATAGGTGCTCGGGGCTCAGACCTTTGGAGATCACTCTCCTCTGAGCCCGCCAGCATTAAATAAACTTCCTATCCTCTAAGATCTCTGGGTGCCGCTTGGTTCTTCTGTCAGACAATCCAATCCAGGTTCCATAACAAGATCAATGGATGATAACTGATACTTCCCATAGAAGCACATTACCTAGGGTACTTGTTAAAAATGTAATGAATGGCTGCCTGAAGGTGGGGGACAATCATTTCAATATCATCAAAGGACTACTGGCAGCCTTGTATCCCCGAATACAGAAGGCTCCACAGAGTGTGGAGCCCAACAAGCAGCTTGAACTCACAACCCTGAGATCAAGAGTCAGCTGCTTAACCAACTAAACCACCCAGGCACCCCTGGACTAATCTAATCTGGGGAGGTCTCTTCTGATTTGTTTAGTGTATATTTCTGGGGTCATTGTTACCCTGTTAGCATTTTGTTCTCTCATTCATCTATTCTCCTCTGGACAAAATGACAAGACGGAAAAGCTCACCTCAAAAAAAAGAACAAGAGGCAGTACCAACTGCCAGGGACCTAATCAATATGGACATTAGTAATATGTCAGAACTAGAGTTCAGAATGACGATTTTAAAGATACTAGCTGGGCTCGCAAAAAGCATGGAAGATAGTAGAAAAACCCTTTCTGCAGAAATAAAAAAACTAAAATCTAACCAAGTCAAAATCAAAAAGGTTATTAATGAGGTGCAATAAAAAATGGAGGCTCTAATTGCTAGGATAAATGAGGCAGAAGAGAGAATTAGTGATATAGAAGACCAAATGATGGAGAATAAAGAAGCTGAGAAAAAGAGAGATAAACAACTACTGGATCATGAGGGCAGAATTCGAGAGATAAGCGATACCATAAGACAAAACAATATTAGAATAATTGGGATCCCAAAGAAGAAGAAAGAGATAGAGGGGCAGAAGGTATATTGGAGCAAATTATGGCAGAGAACTACGCTAATTTGGGGAAGGAAACAGGCATCAAAATCCAGGAGGCACAGAGAACCCCCCTCAAAATCAACAAAAATAGGTCAATACCCCATAATCAAATAGTAAAATTAAACAAGTCTCAGAGACAAAGAGAAAATCCTGAAAGCAGCTTCGGACAAGAGGTCTGTAACCTACAATGGTAGAAACATTAGATTGGCAACAGACCTATCCACAAAGATCTGGCAGGCCAGAAAGGACTGGCATGATATATTCAGAGCACTAAGTGAGAAAAATATGCAGCCAAGAATACTATATCCAGCTAGGCTGTCATTGAAAATAGAAGGAGAGATAAAAAGCTTCCAGGACAAACAAAAACTAAAAGAATTTGCAAACACCAAACCAGCCCTACAAGATATATTGAAAGGGGTCCTCTAAGCAAAGAGAGAGCCTGAAAGTAACATAGACCAGAAAGGAATAGAGACAATATACAGTAACAGTCACCTTATAGGCAATATAATGGCACTAAATTCATATCTTTCAACAGTTACCCTGAATGTAAATGGGTTAAATGCCCTAATCAAAAGACACAGGCTATCAGATTGGATAAAAAAACAAGACCTATCGATATGCTGCCTGTAAGAGACTCATTTTAGACCCAAAGACACATCCAGATTGAAAGTGAGGGAGTGGAAAACCATTTCCCATGCTAATGGACACCAAAAGAAAGCTGGGGTGGCAATTCTTATATCAGACAAATTAGATTTTAAACAAAAGACTACAATAAGAGATGAGGAAGGACACTATATCATACTTAAAGGGTCTATCCAACAAGAAGATCTAACAACTGTAAATATCTATGCCCCTAACATGGGAGCAGCCAATTATATAAGCCAATTAATAACAAAATCAAAGAAACAGATCGAAAAAATACAATAATAGTAGGGGACTTTAACACCCCCCTCACTGAAATGGACAGATCATCTAAGCAAAAGATCAACAAGGAAATAAAGACTTTAAATGACACACTGGACCAAATGGGCTTCACAGATATATTCAGAACATTCCATCCCAAAGCAACAGACTACACATTCTTCTCTAGTGCCCAAGGAACATTTTCCAGAATAGATCACATCCTAGGTCACAAATCAGGTCTCAACTGGTACCAAAAGATTGGGATCATTCCCTGTGTATTTTCAGACCACAATGCTTTGAAACTAGAACTCAATCACAAGAGGAAAGTTGGAAAGAACTCAAACACATGGAGGCTAAAGAGCATCCTACTAAAGAATGAATGGGTCAACTAGGAAATTAAAGAAGAATTAAAAAAATTCATGGAAACCAATGAAAATGAAAACACAACTGTTCAAAATCTTTGGGATGCAGCAAAGGTGCTCCTAAAAGGAAAGTATATAGCAATACAAGCCTTTCTCAAGAAACAAGAAAGGCCTCAAATACACAACCTAACCCTACACCTAAAGGAGCTAGATAAAGAACAACAAATAAAGCCTAAACCCAGCAGGAGAAGAGAAATAAGAAAGATCAGAGCAGAAATCAATGAAATAGAAACCAATAGAACAGTAGAACAGATCAACAAAACTAGGAGCTGGTTCTTTGAAAGAATTAATAAGATTGATAAGACCGTGGCCAGACCTATCAAAAAGAAAAGAGAAAAGACCCAAATAAATAAAATCATGAATGAAAGAGGAGAGATCACAACCAACACCAAAGAAATACAAACAATTATAAGAACATACTATGAGCAAATATATGCTCCCAAATTAGATAATCTGAAAGAAATGGATGCATTCCCAGAGATGTATAAACTACCAAAACTGAACCAGGAAGAAATAGAAAACCTGAACAGACCTATACCCACTAAGGAAATTGAAGCAGTAATCAAAAATCTCCCAACAAACAAGAGCCCAGGGCCAGATGGCTTCCCAGGGGAATTCTACCAAACATTTAAAGAAGAATTAATAACTATTCTTCTGAAACTGTTCCAAAAAATAGAAATGGAAGCAAAACTTCCAAACTCATTTTATGAGGCCAGCATAACCTTGATCCCAGAATCAGACAAAGACCCCGTCAAAAAGGAGAATTACAGACGAATATCCCTGATGAACATGGATGCAAAAATTCTCACCAAAATACTAGCCAATAGGATCCAACAGTACATTAAAAGGATTATTCACCACGACCAAGTGGGATTTATTCCTGGGCGGCAAGCTTGGTTCTACATCTGCAAATCAATCAATGTGATTCAATACATTAATAAAAGAAAGAACAAGAACTATATGATCCTCTCAATAGATGCAGAAAAAGCATTTGACACAGTATAGCATCCTTTCTTGATTAAAACTCTTCAGAGTGTAAGGATAGAGGGTACATACCTCAATATCATAAAAGCCATCTATGAAAAACCCACAGCGAATATCATTCTCAATGGGGAAAAACTGAGAGTTTTCACCTTAAGGTCAGGAACACGACAGGGATGTCCACTATCACCAGTGCTATTCAACATAGTACTAGAAGTCCTAGCCACAGCAATCAGACAACAAAAAGAAAGAAAAGGCATCCAAATTGGCAAGGAAGGAGTCAAACTCTCACTCTTTGCAGATGATATGATACTTTATGTGGAAAATCCAAAAGACTCCACCCCAAAGCTGCTAGAATTCATACAGGAATTCAGTAAAGTGGCAGGATATAAAATCAATGAATAGAAATCAGTTGCATTTCTATACACCAACAACAAGACAGAAGAAAGAGAAATTAAGGAGTCGATCCCATTTACAATTGCACCCAAAACTATAAGATACCTAGGAATAAATCTAAACAAAGAGGCAAAGAATCTGTACTCAGAAAATGATAAAATACTCATGAAAGAAATTGAGGAAAACACAAAGAAATGGAAAAATGTTCCATGCTCATGGATTGGAAGAACAAATATTGTGAAGATGTCAATGCTACCTAGAGCAATCTACACATTTAATGCAATTCCTACCAAAATACCATCAACTTTTTTCAAAGAAATAGAAGAAATAATCCTAAAATTTGTATGGAACCAGAAAAGGCCCTGAATAGCCAGAGGAATGTTGAAAAAGAAAAGCAAAGCTGGCAGCATCACAATTCCGGACTTCAAGCTCTATTACAAAGCTGTAACCATCAAGACAGTATGGTACTGGCACAAAAACAGACACATAGATCAATGGAACAGAATAAAGAGCCCAGAAATGGACCCTCAACTCTATGGTCAAGTAATATTCGACAAAGCAGGAAAGAATGTCCAATGGACAAAAGACATTCTCTTCAACAAATGGTGTTGGACAGCCACATGCAGAAGAATGAAATTGGACCATTTCCTTATACCACACACAAAAACAGACTCAAAATGGTAGAAAGACCTAAATGTGAGACAGGAGTCCATCAAAATCCTAAAGGAGAACACAGGCAGCGACCTCTTGGACCTCAGCCGCAGCAACTTCTTCCTAGAAACATCGCCAAAGGCAAGGGAAGCAAGGGTAAAAATGAACTATTGGGACTTCATTAAGATTCAGCAAAAGAAACAGTCAACAAAACCAAAAGACAACCGACAGAATGGGAGAAGATATTTACAAATGACATATCAGATAAAGGGCTAGTATCCAAAATTTATAAAGAACCTATCAAACTCAACACCCAAAGAACAAATAATCTAATCAAGAAATAGGCAGAAGACATGGACAGACATTTTTCCAAAGAAGATATCCAAATGGCCAACAAACCACTGAAAAACTGTTCAACATCGCTTGGTATCAGGGAAATCCAAATCCAAACCTCAATGAGATACCACCTCACACCAGTCAGAATGGCTAAAATTAACAAGTCAGGAAACGACAGATGTTGGCAAGGATGCAGAGAAAGGGGAACCCTCCTACACTGTTGGTGGGAATGCAAGCTGCTGCAGCCACTGTGGAAAACAGTATGGAGGTTCCTCAAAAAGCTGAAAATAGAGCTACCCTATGACCCAGCAATTGCACTACTGGGTATTTACCCCAAAGATACAAATGTAGTGATCTGAAGGGGTACGTGCACCCCAATGTTTATAGCAGCAATGTCCACAATAGCCAAACTATGGAAAGAGCCAAGATGTCCATCGACAGATGAATGGATAAAGAAGAAGTGGTATATATATACAATGGAATATTATGCAGCGATCAAAAGGAATGAAATCTTGCCATATGCAATGATGTGGATGGAACTGGAGGGTATGATGCTGAGCGAAATAAGTCAATCAGAGAAAGACATGTATTATATGACCTCACTGATATGAGGAATTCTTAATCTCAGGAAACAAACTGAGGGTTGCTGGAGTTTTGGGGGATGGAAGGGATGGGGTGGCTGGGTGATAGACACTGGGGAGTGTATGTGCTATGGTGAGTGCTGTGAATTGTGTAAGACTGTTGAATCACAGACTTGTACCTCTGAAAAAAATAATACATTTTATGTAGAAAGAAAAAAAAGAAGAAGATAGTAGGAAGGGGAAAATGAAGGGGGGGAAATCGGAGGGGGAGATGAACCATGACAGACTATGGACTCTGAGAAACAAACTGAGGGTTCTAGAGGGGAGGGGAGTATGGGGATGGGTTAGCCTGGTGATGGGTATTAAAGAGGGCATGTACTGAATGGAGCAGTGGTTGTTATATGCAAACAATGAATCATGGAATACTACATCAAAAACTAATGATGTAATGTATGGTAATTAACATAACATACTAAAACTAAAAAAAAAAAACAGTGAGAAAAATAAACCTCAATGAGATACCACCTCATACCAGTCAGAATGGCTAAAATTAACAAGTCAGGAAATGACAGATGTTGGCAAGGATGCGGAGAAAGGGGAACCCTCCTACACTGTTGGTGGGAATGCAAGCTGCTGCAACCACTGTAGAAAACAGTATGTAGGTTCCTCAAAAAGTTGAAAATAGAGCTACCATATGACCCAGCAATTGCACTACTGGGTATTTACCCCAAAGATACAAATGTAGGGATCCGAAGGGGTATGTGCACCCCAATGTTTATAGCAGCAATGTCCACAATAGCCAAACTATGGAAAGAGCCAAGATGTCCATCAACAGATGAATGGATAAAGAAGATTTGGTATACATATACAATGGAATATTATGCAGTGATCAAAACCACGAAATCTTGCCATTTGCAATGACATGGATGGAACTAGAGGGTATTATGCTAAACGAAATAAGTCAATCAGAGAAAGACATGTATCATATGATCTCACTGATATAAGGAATTCTTAATCTCAGGAAACAAACTGAGGGTTGCTGGAGTGGTGGGGGGTGGGAGGAATGGGGTGGCTGGGTGATAGACACTGGGGAGGGTATGTGCTATGGTTTGCACTGTGAATTGTGTAGGACTGATGAATCACAGACCTGTACCTCTGAAACAAATAATACATTATATGTTAAAAAAAAAGAAGAAGAAGAAGAAGAAGAAGATAGTAGGAAGGGGAAAATGAAGGGGGGAAATCGGAGGGGGAGACGAACCATGAGAGACTATGGACTCTGAGAAACAAACTGAGGGTTCTAGAGGGGAGGGGAGTGTGGGGATGGGTTAGCCTGGTGATGGGTATTAAAGAGGGCACATACTGAATGGAGCACTGGGTGTTACATGCAAACAGTGAATCATGGAACACTACATCAAAAACTAATGATGTAATGTATGGTGATTAACATAACATAATAAAATAAAATGTAAAAAAATGTAAAAAATTAAAAAAAAGAAACCTAGCAATAAAAAGTAATGACTTATTTATACCTACAACAGGATGGACGTACAAAATACCTACTCAGTACAAAAAGCCACATCCTTACTTCCCCCCAAAGAGTATCTTCTCATTCCCTGATTTCATTTGTTTAAAATTTTAGAAAATTCAAACTTATCTCTAGTGATAGTAACCAGACCAATATTAGCTCAAGGATAGAAATATATGGTGAAGAAGAAGAAGGGAGGAATTACAGAGAAGCACAAGGAAATCATTAGAATTGTTAGATATATTCATCATATTGTGATCATTTTTCAGATGTATACATATGCCAACACATTAAATCATACACCTTATGTATGTGCAGTTTATTGTATATAACTGAATTCAATTCAGGTATATCACCTGAATAAAGATGTTTAAATAAATGAACAAGAGCAGATTCAATAGGTTCAATGAATTTTAAAACTTGACAGAGAAGGGGTGAAAGTTACCACTTGGACATGGAATAGCTCATAATCACACGTGCTTCTTTAAGTATGTGTTATAAACATGACTGTCATCTGTCATTTGTGTCTCAGTGGGAAAAAAATGGAACCTCTGTTTAAGGCTATGTTTGGACTTGAGACCATAGGATAAAACATGGTCCCTGTGCTATAAGACTCTCAAAAGGAATTGCAGGCGATGCAACTTTTCTCATTCTACATTTCTATTAAATTGTGAATTCCTGAAGGAAGACAGTATTCTAGACTCATAAAATATTAGAGAAGAAAGCAATTTACGTTCATGTAGTCAAGCCTAACTATTTTCAGAAGATGGAAATGAACTAGCACATTACCACACAGAAATATATTGTTATAGTTGGGACTAAACCTCTTCAACTCCCTGCCCAGAGTTTTCTCCATTACATCATTACATCATTTCCCTTTTACTGAACACTGTACCCTGAGTATCGCCAGTCATTGAAAAATTTGCTTACTAACTGATGATCCTAATTTTGTCAATTAGGAAAAGAGTCCCTTCACAGTTAATTATATTCAGAAGGTTGAGGGAAAAATAGTTTACAAGAATAAGAAATGGTGGAAAAATCTGAATCTTCCTGTTTATTCCTCTTTTTCTCTTTCTTTAAGGTTAGTTATATTTACAAGTAAGTGTTCTAAGACTATTAATAACCAATTCTCTACAAACAATAAAAAATTAATTGGGACTGTGGTGGGAAAAATCCAGAAAGAACCGCTAAAATGTCAATTTATGAATTAAGACTATTAGTAAAGATTAAATCAGTCTGGTGAACAATCAGTGGGAGACCTTTGAGAAACCCCATGCTATTTATAGTAAAGGCTCTGAAGACTCGCTGTTCATTTATATTAGGTAACAAAATTACTACTGCAGCAGAAGCACTTTGTAGGATCTATGGCACTTGGCAGGAAAAGAGAATTGATTCCAAGCCAAGGAAATGACAGCACAGTATAGCTGCTGCTGACTTGAAAGAATTAAAAAAAGAAGAAGAATGGATAATAATAGATGCATATGGGCAGTGAGGAGAAATGCAATCAGCTCAGATTAATTATAAGCCCAATACATGTGCAAGAGACAAATTTTGAAGGAGACCAAGATAAAAGGGGATAGGCATTTAAGGTGGCTGTAGGGAGTTGATACATCCAGGCAAAAAAGAACTCTACATTCATATCAGCTAGGACAAAAAACCTGTCACAAAAGGAATGTCATGAATGACTCTGTAAGCAGGAAGAAGTAATCACAGGCCCTGGCACTATTCATAGTTCTCCTTGTCATTAGGTGATGTTCATTTTTCTTAGGTCAGTTTGGGAAATACATCACAGTGAGCAGGAGCACTGATGACTTATTAAGAAAACAAATGCTGGAAAATATTAATAAAAACATAGGCTACAAACTTTAATTTCTAATTAAATCACACTATCATATCCCAAGGTTGCACATTCAACAAATTCACCCTTATAGATCATAGTCCATAATTACATATGGGAAGAAAACAAAACCAACGAAAATTCCTTGTCCAAAACAGATATCACAAAATCTATGAACTTTGATCACATAGAGGTATTTCCAGTATTCCCTCATTTATAGTATGACTCTTGATTTGGATTTGATTTCAGTAAGAGTGTGTTCTCCAACAGCAGATATATAACAGCAAGTTCAGGGAGGAGGGCTGTTATAAATAGGTTAACAGCAGGAAAATGTATGTAAAACCATATGAGCTAAGTGGAATCCATAAATTATAAGAATAGACAAAATAATAAATTTTAATAATCAGAGGTCAAGTAATGTATGAACATACATTTCTACACTTCAGTCAATCACGATGTCAACACATTCTATGATAGAAGATGATTTATGTTCAGAATGACGACTCCTTATCATTGGAAGAATGAAAAATCATATTTAGTACACTATACAACAAAGATATAAAAGTGAAAAGTATAATATAGAAATGCCTCCATGCAAAATTATTAAAATGAAATAATTATTGCCTTGAGTATAGAAATTATTGGGAAAATTCCCTTATGTGAAACACTTTATTAGTCATGAGACATTTTCTAGAGAGACCACAGTAAACTCCCTGGCAAAAGAAAGAAATAGGTATTTGTCATATCTGTTTTGCTTGGAAGTGAGAGAAATCCAACTAAAATGATTAAAGCATTTTTCAACTCATGACCTGAAAGCCTAGTGGTATGTCTGTGTTCAAATGTAGCTAGATAGAGGTACATAAAGTTGCCAGGAATCTACTGTTCTTAATTTCTTGACTCAATTTCTTTTTGCGTGTGCTTTTTTAACTTTTGATTTCAAAATAGTCTTAGACACATAAAAAATTTGGAAGAATATTACAGAGTTCACATATACTCATCATTCAGTTTCCCCTAATGTTAACAATTTAGGTAGACATAATACAATTTTCAAAACCAGGAAATTAGCATTGGTACAATATTATCAATTAAACTACAGTCCTTCTTTAAATTTCAGCAGATTTTTTCCCCTAAAATCTATTTTTCTGTTCCAAGTTCTAATCCAGGCTGCCATATTGTATTAGCTGTTCTGTTTCTTCAGTCACTTCTTATCTGTGACTATTCCACAGTCTTCCCTTGGCTTTCATTATCTTAAAACTTCTGATGAGTAGTGGTCACTTATTTTGTGGATGTGCCTCAATCTGAATTTGTCTGACATCTCTTCTTGACTGATAACTAGGTTAAGTGTATGCACTTTTGGCAAGAATACCACAAAATACTGATTTTTTTTCCTCTTTCAGCGTATAATATTGAGGAAACATAAAGCCAATACATCTTATTTCTGATGTTGACCTTAATTGCTTGGTTAAATTTTCCCTGCCAGATTTCTTCATTGTAAAGTTAACATTTCTCCCTTTATAATTGATAAATAACTTGGAGGAGACATTTTGAGACCATGCTAATATCCTGTTTCTCCTCAAACTTTCACCCAGTGATTTTAGCATTCATCAGTGGACATTGTTTGAAACAATTATTCTGTGATGTTTGCCTAGGCGCTGTTTCTTTTTCATTAGCTTTAGTCCCAAAGGGATGCTAATAAAGAATAGTGACTACAAGTAGCTCTAGTCTTAAATCCAACCAGCTCCGCAATCCCAATGAAAAGAGCACACCTCTTTCCCCATTCGCAACAGAACGCCTAGTGCTACTGTTTCCTTTGTTTCAGTCATGTATTAATTGCTGAGTTGATTACAACAGGGATAGAGAAAGGGAAGGCCACTGTCATAGATGAGGCATGGCTTACGTTCTCACTTCTGGAGCTGGAGGATGGGTTGTCTCACTGTAGCCACATGAACTGAGTGAGAACGGAGGAGAGGCGATTTCCCAAGGAAAAAAATATGAAGTTCTTATCCAATGAGACCATAGATGTTGCACAGGCTAAATCAACAGATATCCACTACACTAAGACATAACGAATTATTCCTGGTGTGTTTTGAGATCTAAGTTTGAGAAAAACAATTGTTAAACCTATCAATACTTAAAAATACAAGCAATACAATCATTTACCTTATTTATCACAATGTGGAAGACTGCAAGTTCTTGGTTATTTGTTGCAGTGTTTCCCAGCCTTTACAGTTGCTATAATTTAAGATTTCCTTCTCCTCTGTCCTCGATATAAACAGAAAAAATAACCATAATTGCTTCTACAATTAAAATAGAGCACTTGATATAGTATATGACACAGAGACATAGACAACTGCTCCAAAATATTGTCGTTGTTATTATGATAATTACTATTATTAAAATATTCCACTTGACACATATTTATGGAAAGCTTGTTATATATAAGATACTACCAGATTATAGGAATTCAGTGACGAATAAGAAAAGGTTCTGATTTTAAGGGGCACAGAGACTAGTGCAGAGGATAAAATATGTGCAAAACTCTAATGCCTCAGGCAGAATGTAACAAGTTTTTGTAATAGATGCATAAGTGCTATGCATATAATACATATTTATGTGTTTTATATATTAAGTACCTACTTAATCTCTTCTTCAGGCAACACAAAAACAGAAAACGAAGAACCACATTTTCATCCAGCCTTTTCTTAAAAGATTAGGCTCTCCAAAAACACTTAACCTTTTGGATGTAAATTGGATGTCACATTAACCAGCAACTGAACAGAGTGAAGGACAATTGACTTCATTATTATTAATGTCTTAGTTAAAAAGACTTAAAATAAAGATCACAACAAATAATTTAGTCAGAATGTTATTTTTCAACATTTAATACTATAGTTTCTTTATGCACAACAATAGACCTTTTCTCTGCATTTTTTTCTGTCCATGAAAAAAAATCAGATTACTGGATTTCTTTTTCATAAAAGGCTTTGTAATTTGGAAGTTGCTTTTGAATTAAATGACCAGAATGTTGCTAAGCAACGGTGCAAAACAATTCTTAAATATGAAGACATGTCTAAAATATGAGCATATAAAGTCTCTGGCCATATGTCTGACATTTTTGTATATTCAGTCCATATTATTTTCAAAATAGATATTTTCAGTGTTCTCTTTCAAAAATGAATTATACATATGTGTGTGTGTATTCAAAAAAGTGGATGGATTGAATGTGAAATAGAAAGCAAAATCTCAACCCAACTGAGTTAATTTTAAATAATTTTTCAGTTCTGAATTGGCCCTGTTAGCCTGCCAAGACACAGAATTTTTCTAAATACTTTTGTGTTTTTTGTTGTAACTCTTAAAGCACTTCTGAAACACAACCATTCAGATGTTCTGGATCAATGCACTCCGCTCTGGAAATAGAGCATTTTACAGATATTATTTCTGGGAAAATACCAAGACAAGAAGGTATTACCTGACTTGATAACATGTATTCCAATTGAGAAATTATTACACAATTAATATAATTTTATTATGAGAGTACAACATTAAAAATCCAGTAAATTTATTACTTAATTTTAAATGTAGGTTTTCACTAATACTACAAAGGCCAAGAATACTTGTCACTATTTTTTAAGATTTTATTTATTTAGGAGGGAGCAGGGAGCCTGATGCAGGACTCTAACCCAGGACCCTGGGATCATGACCTGAGCCAAAGGCAGACGCTTAACTGACTGAGCCACCCAGGTGCCCCTATACTTGTCACTTCTTAACCAAAAAGAGAAAAAACTTACTTTCCATATAAAGTTACAAGTGGTAAATTTGGTCCTTTGAAGCCAGAGGAAGAGGCCCTTAAATTATTTTCCTATGAAAATTCTGCTTTACTTTTACAGAGATGGCTTTACCATAGGATGAGTTCGATAACTAAGGAAGCTATCGTTCTGTGAGGCTTTGTTGCCCACCAACCTCAGGACGCCCCCTCCAGTCCTAACAACAGAATGGCAAGCCCTCAGATACTACAAGTGAACCATTTTTGCCTCATTTGTTAAGAATATTTCATTCAAAAAAATGATTCGGACAAGGCCAAAACAAGAATTTCCATTAGAAAGGAAATGCCTTTGACTAATTATCCTGCTAAGCTACTTTCTGTAGAGGTTAAGTCCTATGGAGGCTAGTATCAGAAAAAAAAAACAAGACAGGATTTTTTTTCTTGTAAGATTAAGTGTATGGAGACAAAGAAAGAATTGCCAGAGTGAGTCAGAGACGGTGTGTAGCAGGAACATCTGTAAGAAGTATCCAGTAGAAACTATTTACTTTCTAATTATTTCCGTTGCTTCAATGTACAGCCTCTCTTCTCTTAACTCCAGCATCCTGTCATCATATGCATCCCAATCAGTATTTAATGGAACTTCCTTAGTCATGAGTGATTTTTTGTAGAATATTTTTCTTGACACACTGTGAATAGGAATAAATTACTTCTGAGTTGTTTGGGGTAAAACCGCATGTACAAAAGCATAAGCCCAAAGGCAGAAGAACCATAATCACAGAAGCTCCAGTAAATTCACAGTGTTAGAGAAAGGGCTTAGGTTTCCACAGGCTATGTTTGGAGGTTTGAACCTGTCTTAAGTTAGTTCACAAGAACAGGAGACTCCATCCAAAAGATATCTGGCTTATTGATATAGTAATATAAATGAGTTTGTTGTCTTGGGCTATTTCATCTGCTGAGTTTGTTGAATTGCCATTCTAGAAAATTATGTCTAACAAATATAAGTTGTCACATATAAAACTCAGGCAGTATTATGTTTGCTGCAGGAGTGTTTTATGCTTCCTGCATCTTCGAGATGTGGATCACTGCTGTTCAAATCAAATAAAACCAATCAGAACTCTAATTTCATAATTACATAATTCTCTAATTATATTAAGGTCACATATACATTGCATTTTACAGCACCAATCTCGGTACTAGTTAAGAGGGAACTTTATATAAAATATAAACCAATTGAAGCAGTGTTCAGTGACTAAAAATAAAATAATATTAGACCCATGGCAAAAAAAATCAATAAACAAGAAAAAATAGGACACTAATTTTCAAAAAGACAAAGCAGCCCACTTTTGAATAGAACAGCTTATCCTACTCATACATTTCCTAACACTGGGTATTCCTTTGCTTTTACTCTTTCCAGACCCAGGTATTTCCTCATCCAGAAATCAACATGATATAGCAAAGATTAGTTTTAATCATAAAGTTTTTTCCACTGGAATCACACTCCAAATTGAAGACAAATTGTAAGGAGGAATAATTAACTGAAATGTCTTGTCAGAGTACTAAGGGAGTACTCACACCTTCGTAGATTACGCATCATTAGCTATGTAGTCTAGCAACCAAATCATGTGAGGAAAGATGTAGCAATTTTTAGTATTCCAGCAAATATGAAAAATTATGAGGTAGACTTTTTAAATTTAATTTAGAAGTAAATTTACCACCACATCACAGGGTATATTTTTTTAAATGAGTTTAGTGCAAACTGTATTCATAAAGTAATATCTTCTACTTGGCTTAATTCTGCAAATTCTACTTGGCTTAATTCTGCAATTTACTGTGACTCTTGGAAACATCTTCAAATACAATGTGTTCTGAGGTAACTGTAACAAAAGAGTTATGTGTATTTAATTTTATAGAGAGCTGTAAAGTTGCTCCAGTGATATTGTCCTTGAGTTTGATGATATGAAAAATAATGCATGTTCTTACTTGGACATATTTATTGGATATAGCTAAAGGTCTTGGGAATAAACTTTTGTATGGCTATATTAAATCTATTTAGGGAAAGAAAAGACATTTCCCCATGAGGTTCAGCAATTTAATACAGAACAGCAGTTTAGCAGAAACCCTAGAATGTGCATAGTGTAAAACAAAGAACTGGATGATATAGGGAGAAATATAAGGGTTATACCCAACAGTGCACACCTAGGCACACATACACACGCACACACACGCACTACACACTTAATATAGTACATGACAGTGCAAAAATAATAGTGATAACTTAAAAGATCAAAATATCTTTGGTAAGTGATGAACAAAAGAATTTCATCACTGAGAATTATGTATTACTTTATAAATATCCTCTCACATTAGAATGCATTATAGAAATGGTCTATAATATATAACTTAAAAGAATAATAATATAAAACAATTAGAAAATTTTACCCAGGTCCCAATTCCGTGGGCCACAAATTTGGTTTGAACTAGATATGCTGCACAAACTGGGTTTCCTTTGTTTGCTTTTAATGTTTGTACTTCCAGCTTGCTATACACAGAATGACAATGCTCATCCTTGCTTACCCTATTAGTAAGATTTATCTTTACAATGTGTATCAACTGAATAAAATGACAGATACTCTGGGCAGTATTTCCTCTTGTTATGCTATTCTTCTCGACTGTGCAGATGCTAGTGGGATTAAAGCAGATACACAGGCCTCAAAAGCTGCATCGAAAGATGTAACAAATATTTGACCTTGACACCTTCAGTGAAGCTCTGACAAAGAGCCCGTTATTCTATAATCTCCTTAAGGGTGGAATTAACACCTGTGTTTTTCATTGTTTTATCCCCATTACATACTAAAATAAGTACATAGTAGGTGCAAAATAACATTTGCTGAATTGTTTAGGAATTTGTCTACAGATAAAAAGATGTCAACTCCAAAGAAGTAGAAAATCATTTTCCTATATATCTATTTTGAGATTTAAAAAATATCAAATTCACATTTATTCATATTGAATGTTTAATAAATGAACCATGAAAGATATTCAAGACAATTCCACTTTCTAATTTTAGCAATCTCAACAAAACGCCTTTGGAACTGAAGGCAAAAGACACCTTCTTGCAGAAATACCTTATCAGTTGAGTTTCCCACTCTTTACTAGAAGTTCTAATGGCTGAGATATTATATTAACCACCTCTTCCCTAGAACTGTTAACCTATTCAGGTACTCAATAAGAATTTGAGTGGCAAATGCTTTTTATTAGAATTTTATACTTCATTCATATTTAAGACAATTCCAATTTCTCCAGAGTTGTCTGACTAATGAATAATAAGGGAATATGTGTGGAAGTCTTGAAAATGTTCCACTGTCTCAGATCTGCTGAGAAGAGTATAATGGACTCACAAACCCAGATGCTGCTTCTCTAAATTTCCATCCTCTCTGTAACCTATTATTCTGCTCAGCTGCAATAACACAATACTGATGACTGAGTGGCGTAAACAACATAAATTTATTTACTCACAATTCTGGACACTGGAAGTCCAAGATCAAAGTGCCAACATGGTTAGTTTCTGGTGAGGCCTCACTGGTGGGCTTGCACATGTCACCTACTTGCTGTGTCCTCACATGGTCTTTTTTTCTGGGTATTCATGGAGAGAGAAAGAGAGTGAGTGAGCTCTGATGTCCTCTGCTCATAAGGACTGCAGTTCTATTGGATTAGGGTCCCCCCCTGATGAACTCACTTAACCTTATTTCCCTGTTTATAGGCCCTATCTCTAAATACAATCACAATAAGGAATAAGGCTTTAACAACATATAAATTTTGGGTATACACAATTCAGTCCATAACAGCACAAGACCCCCCGGTGTGCACTATGCCTCAAGAGACCAACTGGTCACATGGAAGACCAACTATCTGGGCTCTTTCCATGCTGATATGGGCTGTGGTTCATCCTCACGGGAATAGACACCTGTTCGGGGTATGGGTTTCTTTCCTGCCTTCTGAGACTCAGTTACCAACCACTATCCTGAGGCTTACAGAATGCCTGATCTACAGACATTGAATCCCTACACCATAGCATCCAATCAGCAGACCCCACTTTACAGCAAGGAGGTATGGGTGTGGGCCCAGGACTATGGGATTCACTAGTTATATCAGACATCTCATCATTTAGAAATAGCCAGCCTTATAGAACAATAGAATAGCCTTCTAAAGGTACAGCTGAAGCTCTAGCTTTGAGGCAATATTCAGAAAAGATGGGATGATATCCTTCCTGTTATTATGTGTGTATGAGATCAGAAAACTCTATTATGATGCTGTGTCCCCAGTGGGAAGATTACATGGCTCTGGGAACTCAGGGTGGAAGCACTGAGAGTCCTTATCATCACTCCTCAAGACCTAGTGGAGAATTTTCATTCTTGTCTAAATCATCTCTGGGATCTCTAGTGTTGGATGTTGTGGTCCACAAAAGGGGCATATCCTTGCCAGGGGACACAGCTAGGGACTCACTGAACTACAAGTTAAGTCTGCTATCAGACAATTTTGGATTTCTTATATTTAGAACCCAGCAGGTTCTAAAAAGAAAAGAAATCACTATGGTGGCAGAGATACTTAACTATGGTCATCAGGAGGAAATAGGATGCTTTTATACAATGGAGGCAGGGAGGAACACATATGGAACCTAAATTATTCATTTGGTGCCTCGGGTATTCCCTGACCCCACTGTAACTGTGAAGAAGCACATACAGTGACTTTTGTCTGAGGAGGGTATAATTATCAAGAGCTCAGACTCCCCCGAAATGCAGGTTTGAGTCACACAATTAGGCACGCCCCTAAGACCTGATGAGGTGATAGCTAAAGATGAGGAGTATTTAGAATGGTTGGTAGAGAAGAGAGAAGATCAGATGTGGCCTCTAGATCAACAGCATGGATATGTTCATACTACTAACCTCCCCCTTTTATATTTCTCCACAGGTTGAGAGACCCACAAGTACCATGAGGATCTGCTCCTGGAATGTGCATGGAGAAAGAGATATGTACTGCATAATGGGTAGATCTTGGTGACCTTGATAATGAGCCACACAGAACATAATTGATGGACAGCCCATTGGCTATGTCTCTGATCTGCCATTGCACTGAAACTTTTAGAATTGCCCTATAGCTTGAAATTCTTCATATCCAATTCTTTTTACTCCTTGTGCTCCTTTACTAGGATCAGACCTGCATCATGATGTGAAGATTCTCTCAGTCCTCTCTGGCTCTCTCCCCTTATCCCAGCACAGGCATTTCCCTCAATAAATCTCTTTCATGTCTAGTCCCATCTTGGCAGCCATGTCTAAGGAGATCTGAAACAACACATAAGGATATGTAGACACAAAATATCTAATTATAAAGGGAAGACATCATAACAGACTGGAAGAAAAGGAGTAAGTATTGATAATTTAGAGATTATGGGGAATTTTTATATTTCTATAAATACATTTTTACTTTTTACAAAATTATCTAGGGTGAGCAAATATTTTTGTAATCAAAAAAAGCAAACAAAATTGAAATGCTTAGAGAAGGATTGAATGGCATATTTGAAGGCAGTATGGGCAGGAGACTCCTGGGTAGAGGGGAAGGAAGATCCTAGGAGACAACTTCACAGCCAAGGACTTCACAATCTGCCAAGACTGTGATCCAGACAAACAGCAAGTAGAGCAGTGTCCAGTGGCTCTTCTGCCGAGAGCAAAAGAAAATGTTCTTCCCTCTCCCTTCTGAAAGCCACAAAAGCCATTGATCAGATTACCTGGATTCAAAGCCTAAGTCCACACTATCTCTGAGCTCTTCGCCCCAGTCTCCTCATTTGTAAAATGGAACTGATCATAGCACTGCCACAGAAGTTAGTTTTAGGATTAAATGAGATAATCCATCAGTTTGCTTAGAAAAGTGCCTAGCATATGATATGAACTCAATTAATATTATTTTTTCTGCATGGTTTATCACAACTATCTCTCATGTACTTTTTTTTTTAAAGATTTTATTTATTTATTTGAGAGAGAGAATGAGATAGAGAGAGCATGAGAGTGGGGAGGGTCAGGGGGAGAAGTAGACTCCCGCTGAGCAGGGAGCCGGATGCGGGACTCGATCCAGGGACTCCAGGATCATGACCTGAGCTGAAGGCAGTCGCTTAACCAACTGGGCCACCCAGGTGCCCGTACTTTTAATAAAATATGAGGTCAAGTCATAAAATAGTTTTATTATCAGATTTGTAGTAAAACAGGAATAAAGACTAAATAATATGGAGTTTGGAAGGCAATTTCATTCTAATGCTTTTCTGATTTATATGACCATATTGTGCAACTCTGGGTTTCAGGGTTTTGATTGTTTTGTTTTTTTTTTCAAAGATTTTATTTATTTATTTTCAGAGAGAAAGAGAGAGCACAGCAGGGGGAGCGGCAGGCAGTGGGAGAAGCAGGCTCCCCACAGAGCAATGAGCCTGATACAGGACTCGATCCCAGGACTCCGGGATTATGACCTGAGCTGAAGGCAGACGCTTAACCGACTGCACCATCCAGGCGTCCCGATTTCAGGGTTTTGAAACTAACTTTAAAATAATACAGACAAGCAAAATATATATAACTTTCAATTAAGAGGTTCAAGTAGAAAGTACACAGTGTTTTCAAATGAAATCATTGAGATTTGCCAAACTGAAAAGTAAATCTTACAGAATGCCTTATTGGGCATACATTTGAGCCTTCTAAAACTAATGGATGTATTTCACAGATACAAATTTTTGCATAGAAAACAAAACAAAACACTGTCCCTGAGTGAAGAAAACACTCAACGTTCCCAGTCCTCCTCCACCAGCTTCTGGAGAGTAGGGGAAGAAGACATTCCCAGGAAGTCTGTCCACCAACTCAGTAAAGCATGACTGAGGTTAATACCCAACATTGTTTGCATTAGCTGTTGTACTTCATTTTTATTACATTCATTAAAAAAATAAGAAAAAATGTTGATTGAGAACCTACTGGGCACCAGGTTCTGTCACAAAAACAGGAGATAAGGCATTCAACATGACAAACTGGTTTACTCCCTCAATGAGCTTACATTCAACCAATGGAAACCAAACAGTACATAAGTAAACTAATAAATAAACAAACTAATTAATATAATCTATATAAAATAAGGAAAAGAATGATGTGATGATATGATTGGGTGGGGACATAGGGAAGTAGTCTGTTATAGACATTATAGACTATTGTTCATAAAAGGCCTCTCTCTTAAGAGGTGTACTGAAGCCAAATTTGAATAAAGAGAAAGAGTCAGACATTTGAAGACTCTAGGGGAAATTTTCATGAAAAAGGAGGAGGAAGTGCAAACGCTTGAGAGGGAACTAATATTGGTTATTAAAAGAATAAAAGAAAAATTGGGCCCTGAGAATGAAAGGAAAAATGGCAGGAGGTGAAGACAGAGGAGCTAGTCAGACATCAGCCTGGGGGAGAATTATATCATGATACAAAGTTTGGATTCATTTTGAATTCAGTGGGAAGCTTTTGGAGGGTCCTAGGCAATAGAGATGCAGTATCCACCATTTTAAAAAAAGTGCATTTCCCCATGACAACTTAACCTGGAAGCAGTCTGATTAAATATAAGTTCCATGAATGGTATTTTAAATTCTAATACATGAAATAGCAAGAATAAACTCAGCCACATTGCAATGAAACAACATAAGAGTATTCAGAGAAAAAAATTGGTGAAATCAACAATCATTGTATTACATGCAAAAAAAAAACTAATTGTAAAAACGATGTCAGCTAAAGTAGATGTCTGAGTTTCTTATGAGAAGTGATTGATCTAAGAAAGAGTTTAAGCCTCAGAAGTTTAATGAAAACTTGACCTGCTCATGTTGTTTTCTTTATCCCTATCTGTATGGAAGAACAGAAATTGTTCTCTACTTCAGAAATGTCTAGGTTTGGAAGGTCAAATTATTTCTTCGGAAGTCACATCTCACGGGACTATTTTGAGTCTGGTAAGAAGCAGAGATTGAAGAATGTCAGCATCTGAGGCCAAACTTTACAAGTTTTCTGCTGGTAGACACAACCTAATTCCAGTCCATGCATTTGTACTTCAATGTGCTTTCAATAAATATCACCATGTGGTCAGAAACAACTCTAAAATTAATCCCATCTGTGGTAATATGTCTTTGAATTGGACAGGATAAAGGCTCTCATAAAATTTTACCTGATATTTGAGTATCAGATGTGACCATTCAATGTAATTAGGAACTTGTTAGTTGGAGGGGTGTTGATGTATGTGTAATTTATTTATAAAGTAGTTTTAAGAAGATATACGATGAAAGACATATGCCATATAGCTAGGTAAGATTAAATTCTAAAATGAGAAGAAAAAGGAGACAAAGAGAAAAAGGATGGGGAAATGAAATGGAGTCAGCATGAGCTTAACACAAAATAAATACCATTAACCTTTTTGGGGGGTTCACAGATTGGCTCCAAGCTTTCCAGTAGAATGGCATTTATTCAGTTACATTCTCAGAAACTTTAGATAAAATCAAGTAGTTTCTCAAGGAAAGCTATAACTTTCTGGTTCTGAGATCAAAGCAAAATGTATCTTGTGGACTCTCATAAAAGACCCTCTTTAATGACTAAATGATATCCTCAATAACATTCTTAAAGTAAATGTAAGCTTCGTGGCATTGTTTTTATAAGGAAATGAATGAGTAAGTCTTCCATATCTACACATGCAACCACAACATTTCTTATTTCTTATTTTAAACTGCTTTTAGCATTGAGAATAAACAAATAGCTTAGACTGGGGCTGCAAGAGATTGAAAATAATGTCCATGAACAGGCCCCAACCTCTCTAAATGCTCTTTGCTCAGATGTACACTTAAGCAAAGAAAGGTGTAATCATATTTATTGAATCTGACTAATTCTAAGGGAGGAATGGTTGGGATGTGAGAGGTGTGCAGAAGAAAAAATTTACCTCCCTAAATTTCTATTATTGGTGGATGAGAAAGTCATGGCTCTGAAACAGCATAGAAAAATGCCCTAAGGGTGCTTGGGACCAAGCACATTTCTCTTATAGAAGAGGTTCTGAATCAGAAAAAAACAAAACAGAAACGAAAACATAAATTTTCATATATATTTTCTGGGTCAAAGACGCCTTTAAGATTCAGATGAAACCATGTACCTCTCACTAGGAAAAAGCGCTTACATTCTAATGTAGCAAACAGCTTTCAGCCCATCCAAATTTTAGAAAAATTTTGATGTATTCTATAGCAAGCGGAAAACATTCCCAGGAATTTTATTTTCTTTGTTTGTCAATCTTCAAAATAAGAAGTGAACTGCCAAGTTACAGATGCATACATATGGAACATGTTTTGTCTAAAGATAAGAGTGTAAAAGTGTGAAAGTGTCTACTAGTTTGAATTAAAATGGCGACAAAGGTGACAATAGGTCTGGGAAGGATATTGGCAAGGGCTAAAGGAAACTCCAAAAAGTATATTACGGGTAACAAGTACAGAAGGACTGGAAGCATCCTTGGCAGCGACCATGACATTGGCACAGCACAAGGGGGCAGAATTTGCCTCGACAGGGTATCTTAAGCTTTTGTCTTTGCCATGCCAGAAATTCAAGTACTAGGAGGCACAGGGAAGAAAGGGTAGGTAATGGTGTTATCCCATCTTACATTGGAGAATGCAGAATGAGCTGGCTGGCGTATGTAACAGAGAGGAAGGTGAGAAGAATGGTTGAGATAGTTAAATGGAGGAGCATAAACTCTTAAGTCTTTAAGCTAAAATCACCTTGTTGATGCTAGCTCAAAAGGTTTCTTAAAATTAGTTTTCAGTATATAAAATTCATATATCATATAAATGTCTACATTTCTGGCTTCTCAAAAACAAAACAAAACAAAACAATCCCAGAAGATCTGGCAATGCTAGACTCCAATTTTTGGATGCAACAGTCATTCCCTCACAGCACCAAACCCTGTCGTTTTTCCAACACTGAAACCAAATGATCTTCAAGCTTGAGCAGTGTTTCTTTCCAGTAGCCAGTCTGCCTACTTTGTTCATTTATATTATCTGACTCATCCCTCTAGTTTGAGTTTGTAACCTACTCCTCTCTACCCCCTGAACTAATGTGTTATATTTTATTCACCTAATATGGCAGCATAAGGACGCACCTTGCAGACCTCCAGTTCTAAGGAGCCTAACTGACCAAAGACATTGGCCGCTACACTCTGAACCCACCATCACATTTTTCACCAAGGCCATACTTCTCACTGACTGCTCCCTGAATACACATGGATCCTAAGGTAGGCTCCAAGACTCTCTGATAATTTTGCTGAAACTTTTAAGATTGCAGGGCAGACTAGGATGCTTCCATCCAAACTTTCTTTAGTGAGGGTCAAACTTGCCTCCCACCCCAGGTTTCTCCAGCTCCCTCACATTTTCTGTCATAGAGGCATAGAGGCATCTTTCCTAATAAAACCCTTGCCTAATTAAGCCCATCTTAATATTTACTTCTTGTTAGATCTAGACTAATAGAAGTGATAGCAGAAGTAATCTGAGAAAGTAGGCAGTAGGATGTGGATTTGGGACTGGCTTACCACTGCCCCATAGGTAAAGAAACTGTCATTCTGGTTGATAAATGAGGCATAGATAGTCCCTGGTACAAAGTGGTGATGTAATTGCTGACTTGAAAAAAATAAAAGGGAATAAGAAATCAGTCCCAATGGAAAGGAGTGTCATGGCAGGTGACACGATGAAGGCATTGAAAAATTTAACAGGGTTGGGGGATGCTTACAAAGATAGTGGGGTTGATTGGCTACTGCTATATTGTATGACCTGCAGAAAGATAATGAGAGACTTTAGGCTATTAACAAGCAGTTAATGGCCAAGTTCTAGAGCCATAGGTCCTCTTGATAGAGGACCTTATCACCTGTACTAGAAGGACAGACATAGTCAAGAATCAATTTGAAGATTGTTGGAGATACAAAGCTCCAGAGATATTAAATGCTCAATAAAGACAAGTATGTTTTATTATAAAGTTCAGGGCAGGGTAAAAAAACCCCGAGATGCTAGAATATGGTTCAGGATCATGTGAATGGAGGTGCCTGACCTGCTCAGATTCTCTGTCTAGCAGAGAGGTGGCCCATGATTCTCTGGTAAGAGCTAGCACTTCAATGTCCCAAAATATGCTGCAGAAATCTCTCTGTCATGAAGCACCAAGTGTCCTTCCACCTTCTCTCCTGGCCACCAAGCTGATAACTAGAGTTGAGCCCAATAGAATCCAGCTGGGGATGTGCTCTAAGGGCAGATAAACACTATATACAATAAGGAACTGTAAGAATTAGCTGGCATTTATCAGCAGGAGCCTGAAAAGCCCTTCTTGGATTTGATTTTAAGTGTGTTTGGTCAAGAGTGCCAGAATGTAAGACTGAATAAGCAAGAATTCATTGACTTGAAGAGATAGGGCATTTTCTTGGGACATGGATTAATACTCTACCAAGGACACCATTAGATGGAGGAAAGTTGTTGGTGGAGTGATTCTTAGAAGCCGGGGGAAAAAAATGATAGCCAACACTAAGTGAAGTAGAAATGTCTGAGTTACCCTGGCAGATGACAGAGAAAGGAGTTAAGAGTCTAAGAGAAGTAGGAATGCTGGAATAGATATATTATGTAAGGACAAAAGACTCACCAAAATAATTATGATTCACGAGAAGATCCAGAGAATATACAATTCAGAGAATATACAATCATCAAATCCTTCAGGAATATGTGGTGATAGGGGTACCATCCTTGGGGATCTTCTCTATAGTCCAGGGAAGTAGCTGCTGGTGTTAACATTCTTGGGATAACAGGGGGCCTCAAAATAATAGATGTTATAGATAGTACATAACTGCCAGAAACTAAGAGACAGTAATTACTGTAACCACCAGTAAGGTCAAAGGAGCAGACAAGGGGATTGCTCTGCAGAAAGTTATGTAGATGATTAATAGACCATGATGTCTGTAGAAGAAAAATAGATGAGCAGTTAGCAAAGGTGAAAAAAAAAAGTGCAAGCTGAACAAGAATGGAAAAGCAGGAGGATGAGTCACAATAAAAATTACAATTCCTTGCTCAGTTTCCAGACCTGAGCCCATTTTCACATCTGGAGCCAGGTAATTGAAGAGGTGTTTGAATCTCTGGGAAAAATAACCTGGCAACACCATGGCAAGTGTATAACATGGTTACTCTCAAAGAGACTCACATATGACCATTTACTCAGATAACTATAGCCTAGTTAAAGGGAAATAACCAAACTTTTCAATGACTATTAGACAAAGGTTCTGAAATGACTTTGACACCCAAAAACTCATGGTTTTATTACAGTTCTTTTTGGCAGAGTGGGAGTCTATAGGAAACAGGTAATGAATGGAGTCCTGGCTAAATTCTAACACGCTATGTGCCCATTGCACCCAGAAACCCAACTCAGTGTTTGTTTTCCCAGTCCTCGAGGGAATATGTAGAATTAGTGTAGAGTCCATAAGAGTCCCTAGTCTGGAATAAGAGCAATAATATTAGGAAAGGCTAAAGGGAAACCTCTGAAACTGTGCACCCTCCAATCATCCACTTCCAGCCAAGATAGAAAATTAAAATCAACATCATGTCCCAGGGGTTACAGCAGAGATAAGTGCTATCATTAAAGACTAAAGATGAAGGGTGGTGCTCCATATCTTAATTTAACTCAGAGTCTAGCCCCTGAAGAAATGGAATAGATACTGAGAATGGTTATAGACTATTTCCAATCTAATAAAGGAATAGCTCTGATAACAGCAGCTGTTCTATTCATGGTGTCATTGTTGGAACAGATTATTAAAGCCACAAGTATATGACTGGTGGTTGTTAATTCAGTTTTTTTTTTTTTACTATTTTTACTATTCTAATTAGAAAAGAGGATAAGAAATCACTGCCATTCTTATGGAATGGACAATTTTCACTTGTATATTTGCCTCAGGGCTGTGTTAACTATGTTACCCACAGTCATAAATAGTCTGAGGAGACCTGTATCACCTAGATATTCCACAAAGCATCTAACTCATCCCTTACATTGATGAACATCATGTTGATTGAACAGGATGAGCAAAAGGCAGTTAGAGTTCTAGAGGCAGTGGTAAGACACATGTGTTCCGTAGTATGGGAAATAAATACTAGGAAGTTTCAGAAACCAGACACTCCAATAAAATTTTCAGTAATCCAGTTGTCAGAGGTATGCTGTGTTTTCCACAAACTAAAATACAAACTGCTGCATTTTGAATTTCTTATAGAATGAATGAAGCATGTAGCTGTAGACCTCTTTATGTTCTGGGGCCAACAGGTTCCACAGCTGGGGATTTTGCTCTGGCTCATATAGTGGACGAAACATCAGGCTACCCACACCGAGTAGGGCCTGGAGCATAAAGGGATGCTGTAGTAGGTCCAGGCCTTGGTGCAGTCAGCTCTGCTGCTTGCATTACGTGATCTGGCAGTTGGAGATGTCAGTGATGAGAAAGGATAAGATGTGGAGAAAAAGATGTAAGCCACTGTGACTCTGAAGCAATACCATGTATCCAGAGGAGATAATCATATGCTTTTGAGGAAATAAGCCTTAGGGCCTGATAGAAAAGAAATGTTTGACTGAGGGGACTCCAAGTGAATGTGTGTCCAGAACCAGTCATGGTGAGTTGGCTTCTTTCAGACCTGCTGTGTCATAAAGTTAAACATGCCTAGAAGCAGTCCATCAAAAAATGAAAATAAAATAGCTGGGATCAAGCCCAAGCTGGTCTAGAGTGGTCATAGTGACAGATATGGAGAGTACATAAATGGACACCAAAATTATGGACTCCACTTCTCAAGGCAAATTTACCTACTTATGCCTCTGAGTGTCTAACTTGTCAACAACAGACATCAACACTGAGCTCTCAAAATGGCATTATTCCCTATGACGGCAAACCAGTCAGTGAGCGTCAAATTGGCTTTAGCAGCCTCCTTCCATCCTAGAAGGACCAGTTCATCCCCTCAGAAGGAGATACTTACTGTGTGTTGGGTTTGCTTTCCTTTCCTGCAGAGACTCAGCCAACACCACTATCAAGGGGCTTACATATCTAGTAAGATAGAACTAGTCTATCTAGTTCATAGACATGTAATCCCACACAGCATAGCTTCTGGCCAGGGCAGTCACTTCATAGTAAAGGAGTTATGAGAGTGAGCCCATGACCATAAATTACACTGGTCAAATCTTGAACCTCACCATCCAGAAGTAGCTAAGCTCATACAGTGCTACAGCAGTCTTCTAAATTGTAACTGAAAGAAGCACTCTGAAAAGACAATGCATTTTCTTCAGGATACCATAGTCATTAAATCATAGACCAGGGCATAGGGCTGTATCCTCAATAGGAAAGATACACAGGTCCTTCCAGGAAGCTGGAGTTATCCCACTTATTATCCCTTCCAAAGACACGTTGGAGAATTTTGTGCTTCCTGGCCCCATCACTCTGAGCTTGTCAGTGCTGGAAGCCTCAGTGCCCAAAGGAGTCACACTCTAGTCAGGAGATACCACTAGAGTGATCTATTGAGTGGCCTATTGAATTATAAGTTGCAGCTGCTGTCAGAGCTTTCGACTTCCTCTCTCAAGGAATCAGTGGCAAAAAGAGGAGTTCGCCATCCTCCCTGGGATACTGACTCCCATCAGAAGTGGGTAGAGCTGCTTTTACAGAGTGAAGACAGGGAAGAATCTGTGTGAAAATCAAGTGATCCACCTGGGGGCCTTCTGGTGCTCAGTGTCTCATGGTTACTGTGAACAGACACATAGAGCAAACCTAACCTGAAAAGGGTGTGATTACAAGGGCTCAAAATCTCCACTGACTCAAAGAAAAGCAACGTATGGTAATGGCCTATATCATAGTGGAACTGATCTCTAGTCACACCTGATCCCTTGAATCTGCTGACCTTATTCTGATCTCACACTTAGTAAGCATTTGCCCTGTACCTGATTTGCTCTTTCCTAGGAAATTGACACAAGTGTTTTCTCACCTCTTTTTGTCTTTGTTCAAATATCACCTTCTTAGTAGGAGTTCTGTGACTGCCCTATTTAAAACTTCACCATTGCTTCTCAGTTATCTATACCCTATTCTGGCTTTATTTCTCTATTGGGCACTTACCATCACCTAAAATACACAATTCGCTTTTTCTTTGTGTATTCAGTATCGCCTCTCAACTCAAATGTAAGCTTTAAAAAGATTGGGACTTTTGTCTGTTCATACACTGCTGTATCTCCATCCACTAGAACAGGAGCTGGTGCACTCTAGTTCTTATTGAAGGAGGTGACAAATGGTTATCGTTATAGGCAGCAACTGTTACAGCGTGAAGAGACATAGGTGAAAGCTGGATTGCAGTGGTGTTATAGTGTAAGTGGACACTGATAAAACAGGATCATCATCATCATCATCATATTATCCCAACAACTGACATCTACTTAATGCTAATTATCTGCTAGATCCTTCACAATCTGTTTTACATGCATTAGCTTATTTAATCTCCCACACTCTATGACATGGGTTTCAGTGTTATTCCCATTTTCTGGAGGGCTTAGAAAGGTTAAGTATTGGGTGCCTGGGTGGCTCAGATGGTTAAGCGTCTGCCTTCGGCTCAGGTCATGATCCCAGGGTCCTGGGATCGAGTCCCGCATCGGGCTCTCTGCTCCTTGGGAGCCTGCTTCTCCCTCTGCCTCTCTCGCTCTGTCTCTCATGAATAAATAAATAAAATATTAAAAAAAAAAAAGAAAGGTTAAGTATCTTAACCAAGATAGAGATAATTAGCAGAGGTGTTATTCAAACTGTATCTGACACTAACGCTTTAATTCCTAACCTGAACTCCCTGGTGAATTCAGAAATCACAGAGAACAGTTTCAGAACTTTGTAGTATACCCAAGAAGTAGAAAAGGACAGAGAACTATTAAAGCAATAACAAATGCAAACATTTCCTTTTTTAAAAGTATGATTTCATAAGAACGTGGATAATATTTTTAGAGAAATCAGAAAAAAGTCAATTTTAATGGAAGCTTAGTTAAAAGATCTTACAATATTAGAGCAGAATCATCACAAAGACAGGGAATAGCAATATTCTAAGTCCAGTAAGGAAAAACAGATTTTATGGAGGCATAGGTAATAATATGTGTTTTAGAACCCTAGATCACTAGCTTTAGCCCATACTATTTAAACACACACACACACACATTCATGCACCAAATGGCAGTTTATTGTGCTTTTTCGAATTTGTCTTTTGAGGTTTAATTGAGACCCAGGCGCAGGATATCATAGAAAAGTCTGTTATCTCATAAGCATACAGCTAAACAGTTACTTTAAAACATTTGCTTTTAAAACATTCAAATTCCAAGGACGTTGTGTTGCTTGAATGAAAAGTAGGTGAAAACTCTACAGAAAAGTAGAAAATCATAAAAGAACCACGGATATGGAAAGCCCTTAGGTCAAGGCTAAGAAAAAATAGTAGATATATGGATTTGCGTACAGACCAGTCTCTGTTACTACAAAAGGAGAGGACATATTTCCTTTGAAAATTCTCATTGCATTTGTTGTTTTTATCTATCTTTTCACATTTGTTGAAAGCAATCTTCACCACATGAGAAATTAAAAGAAACATTTACTGTGCTTTGATGTGCACATAGAATTTTAATTTTACTGTAACTGCTAGCTTATATGTTTATCTCTACACACATACACACACACACATTAATTAAAAACCTTTTAGGTACTAGATATTGTTAGGGTTTGCTGCAAGCATAAACAAGAATTTTTCCTTGCCCTGAAAGGCAGGTGGCAGAAATATACACATACACTGAAAATTGCAATACAACGTGAGAAGTGCTATGGGTCTAGGTGGAACCATGGTCCTGGATGAAAAACAGCTGATTTGAAGGGAAAGATTCACAGATTATGTAAATTTTCAGGAGTGAGGGATATTAAAAGATAAGTTTGGTCATGAAAAACGTGAGGAACTAAAGAGGCTCAGTGAAACAGGTGTTCATTGTGACTAGTACCCCAGGTTGCGGCAGTGAGGAGAGGGGCAGAGATGGTATTAGAAAGTGAAGTGTTTGCATCAAGTAACAAAGGGAAGGCAAAGCACATTTTATTTTCTTTTTTTTAAGATTTTATTTATTTATTTAACAGAGAGAGACATAGCGAGAGAGGGAACACAAGCAGGGGGAGGGGAGAGGGAGAAGCAGGCTTCCCGCTGAGCAGGGAGCCGACGCGGGGCTTGGTCCCAGGACCCTGGGATCATGACCTGAGCCGAAGGCAGACGCTCAACGACTGAGCCACCCAGGCGCCCCGCAAAGCACATTTTAAACGGGAAAACAATGTAATCAGTTTGATTATATAGAAGACCAGTACATGGTATTCAGAGTGTACTTGAATTATTAGAGATGGAAAGCTGAGACAGTACATATTATAGACTAGACAAAGTGAAGATATGGTAAACCAATTGTGAAAACTAGTCTAAACCAAGGTGTGACCTGTTTGGGTTGGTATAAATGCAGTGAAATTAGGCAAATGATATGCATAGGGTTCATAAACACATTTATTGCCTGATATTCTTCTTTCTTTACCTGTATGAAAGAAATGTTAATAGCACAATTCCCTCAGGTATTTAAGTTTGTGAGATCTGGTCTAAATTCAGGAGTAGCAAAAGAGTTGTCAAGAAAGGATCAGAAGTCTTTGCTTTACTGTCTCAGGTAAAGCTGATTTTCCAACAGGTTGTTTGTGATGCTCTCACCATTAATAATAACACATTAATGCTTTTCATAGTTTGGATAAAAATTTTGAGCAATATTAGAATTACGAATGTCTGTGACTAGAAGTCCATTTTTAATCATAAGGGTTTCCATGAAAACTGCTAGTCACAGTGTTATGTGTTGAAGATTATCAATATTTCATTATATACCACACATTTTCTTTGTGGGTTCATTATTGATGTCTCCACATCCTACACAAACTAGCATTTAACGTGTAAGTCACATTCTCTGGCAAACAATTACTAGAAGAAGCACAGAGAAATGTATCACAATCAATGAACCAATTTCAGGTCAGGCTGTGAAATCCAAATATGAGAAATCAAGTTCACAGTTGGAAGAAAACAATGGAAAGCCTGATGCAGGTACATTTTTATAGTAACTACAATGAAAAACAGCTAAGAACTATGGTGGTCATCATCAAAGGCACAAAATTTCATTCACCATGCACACGTTTTTAGAGATACTGATTTGATGTAAAAATTCCACAGCATATTTTGAAACCAAAACCTTCCCCCAAATACCTTATCCGATCCATTCAAGACATGGAGTGAAATGAAGTAATTTTGTGTGTGATCTCTAAACTGACAAAACAATTACCCAGTTATTTTCTGTGAGACCTTCTGTAATTGCAAATGCCAAAAAATCTATTTTGCTTTTTGCTCTTTTTTGATCTTCTATTGGAAGAGAAAATTGACCTATATTTCCATTAATATTTCTGCCTTTAACAAATACTTTGACAGTATCGATGAACAAATTAAGGTGTTTCAGAAAAAGTTGTCTTTTCGCCAAACATAAGATGAAAAGAATATTTCAATCTAAATTAAATTGCTAAGTGTACACCTTATTTGTTCTAATTGCAAAACCCCTATGTGAGGAAGATATAAAAATATATAATTGGGAAGAAAAGTATGAGATAACTAGGAGCTAAGACAATTTAGCATACAGTGTAACTAGATCTGTGGCATAATTAAATGCTTTTTTTTCTTTTTTAAGATTTTATTTATTTGCGAGAGAGAGAATGAGAGACAGAGAGCGTGAGAGGGAGGAGGGTCAGAGGGAGAAGCAGACTCCCTGCTAAGCAGGGAGCCCGATGTGAGACTCGATCCCGGGACTCCAGGATCATGACCTGAGCCGAAGGCAGTCGCTTAACCAACTGAGCCACCCAGGTGCCCTAATTAAATGCTTTTGAAAGGGGGTTTAATGAGACTGACTTCTTACAATTAAAAAACATGTGTAATTATTAAGCGGGTCATTGATATACAACCAGTCCTTACAATTTGTTCATAAACTTTGATTATATAGCGGTTCTTTTTTCTAGTCACTGAATAACTAATTAAATCCTTCCTTCACTTTATATAGATATGACCTAAAATAACAGACATCTAGCATTTTAAGGCTTCAAAGCATTGTTATTTTACAATTAAAGAAGCTGACATGTGGTCTGCTGAATGTTAATACTTAATATTTATTGAAAGCTTTCTCCGCGGCCGGCTCTTCACATGTCCTATCTCATGTAAGCCTCATATCAACCTCTGATTCAACACCATTATTATCCCTACTTTACATGGGAGAAAATTGAAGTTACAAAACTTAAATAACTTACAAAAGGCACCAAAACTTAAAAACAGCACAGTTTGGGGCACCTGGGTGGCTCTGTTGGTTAAGTGCCTGCCTTTGGCTCAGGTCATGATCTCAGGGTTCTGGGATCAGCCCACATTGGGCTCCCTGCTAAACAGGGAGTCTGCTTCTCCCTCTCCCTCTGCCCCCACCACCACACCCCCACTCATGCACTTGTGCTCTCTCTCTCTTTCTCTCTCTCAAATAAATAAAATCTTTTCTTAAAATATGGCACAGTTAACATTTGAATATTTGAATATATAGTTTAACTAAAAAGTCTAAATTCCTAAATGCTGTATCATACTACCTCCCAGCTCACAATGAAAATTACAACAAAAAAGAATTCAGTAACATGAGGAAAGTATGAAAATGCTATTTGAAATCCTTGTCACAAAAAAATTTCAACTCATCAACATGTACTACTGAAAAGACTTATGAATGACAGTTTTTATTTAAAATTAACATTCACTCATTTTTTAGTAACCCTATGAGCTAATTAACTAATTGGAAGTTATGATTTTTATTCATGGATCTGTCTTATGCCTCATAGCAAATTCATTCTATAAAGAGGAAAGCAATCCATTTCAAGTTTTATTCTTTTTATGCCATGTTCATCTAACAAAGGTTGTTTATGTCTTTTTAAAAATTTAACTTACATAGTTACACAAATGCAAGGTACAAAAATTTTATAAATGAAGCAATATCTACCAAAGACATGCAATTATTTTTGAATAATTAAGGCCCAAGGAGCAGGATGGTGGACACCGCAAGTATATACTTTCTGCAGAGCCCTTTCCTGCTGGATCCCACTCAAAGATTCTGGGTTACTCAGTGAGTGGGTCAGAGTGGCATACTGAAATGTGGCCTCTATTACCAGCAAAATCCAGACAGGCTCTGCAGGTGCTGTGCCTCCTTATTCATGGGTGAATTGTGTAAGGTATAGAAATGCTTTTTTCTTTAAGAGAGGACCCTGACATGCTGCAAACTTCTCAGCCTCTAGAATCAACACAGATGTGGCAGGCTTCTAAGTTTCATGGAGTTTATCTCTCATTCTCCGGGACTCGTATGTTACTAAACACTTGGGTACCCCTACTTCTTACTTACCAGATCCAGTGAATCTAGGGATGGAGAGAAAATAGAGAAAGTCAGCAGACCCTATAGGACTATTCTCATGGAAACAAAATTAAAATATGAGACTATTTGAAAGGGGGAATGTCATGGTACTTTTACTATAACAGAAAAATCAGCAATTGATTTGATATCTTACTTTAATTGGTTTTCTAAACAAACCAGGATGAATATTGTCCGGCTGTCAGAAAAACAATTTCAATATTGGTGCACTGGCTCAAATGAAATATTCTGCTTTCTTTCTAGATCAATAGAAATGCCTGTAGCTAATTTGTGTCTTGTAGACCAAAGGTTGGTTGAAAAGAACCACTGAATGGTACCACTGATGAATGGATTATGATTTGGGCTACATTTATATATATATATTTTAAAGATTTTATTTATTTATTTGACAGAGAGAGACACAGCGAGAGAGGGAACACAAGCAGGGGGAATGGGAGAGGGAGAAGCAGGCTTCCCGCGGAGCAGGGAGCCCGATGTGGGGCTCCATCCCAGGACCCTGAGATCATGACCTGAGCCGAAGGCAGACGCTTAACGACTGAGCCACCCAGGCGCCCCTGGGCTACATTTATATTTTAATGTCAGGTAATTTTTACATGTCTGACAGTGTTCCCTAATAAGTTTTCCCCACTATTCCCCTAAGGTAATGTATAGCACAAATTAGTAGAATTTGATGGAAACTAATTCAATACAGGAAATGAATCATTTTTTTCTTTTTCTTTTTCTTTGCTGTTTGGAGTTTTCTTCATTCAAACTGATATGCAGCCTAAGTTTGCCAGACTAATATTTCATAGTGCTGTTTTGATTCTTCAAAAACAGGTGTGGTTGCAACTACATTTCCATTATATAATATGCCTAACAATAAGAACTTATATTATAACTCATAAATTTGACTCAAAAACAATTTCAAAAAGGTGCTCTAAAATATTTAATATGACATAAATACATAGTCACCAATGGTGATTATTTTTGAAGAGGAAATTCACGATAGCTATTTTACTTCAATTTAAAAGTCTTATGACTTCACTTCTCACCTTGTCTGCTTCTCCAGGAAAGAAAAAACTCAGGATCACAAATAAAATCATAAATGATTGTTGAAGAAGGCTGATGATGCTTATAATGAGTGGAGTCATAAGGATTTGTTAGAAGACTGACCATATATATGTGTTCTATACATGGTTTTCCTGATAGATATAAAAATGTAATAACCAATGCAAAAGAAAAAATCATAGTTCAATTAAGTTAGTTCTCTTATTATAAACTTGATTTTAAAAACAATTTTTAAAAGGTGCTCAAAATATTTTAAATATGACACCATTATTTACATAAATATATAGGAAATAACTTACAATTGTATAAAGTGTAACCTCATAAAATCCAGGACTCTTAAAACATTTTCCAGGTAAATAAATATACATTTAGTATCAGTAAAAGGATTACTATATGCGTGGTATCATTTTTGTAAATTAAATGTTGTAAAAAACACATCCAAAATATATAAAATAACCATAAAAAGTCAGGCAAAACATTCAAATAAACTTTGCAATAAAATACCATTAATATTTTGCAACAAGAGTTGCTCATTCTGTTATTTTCTTTCAACTTCCACTTTGAGTTTGGGAGCTAGCAGGACTCTATTTTGAGCTGGCCAAAGATATCTTTGAATTATATATAGAATAAGCAGGCATATGACTTAAATGAGATATTTCCTTCCTATAGAATAATATAGAATAATGTGTGCCATTTATAGTACTTCTTAAGATCAACTTCAGTTTCATATTTAACAATATTCTGAAATCTGGAACACATTATAGCATTATGTCCTCTTCTATAAAGGACATGTGAGGACAGAAATAACAGTTGGAATAAAATCTGTTTACAGTGTCTTGGCAAATAAATTGTTTGAAGAGATCATTTTTATTGGGTTAATTTGCATCTTCAGGTTTGCCAATTATTTTGTAAGATAGTAATTAGTTTTTCAACATGAAATCAAGGTATACAAATATATTTTTCATAAGAAAACTGTATACAACTTAAGAAAAATAATTAGAAGCTAAAATATGTAAATGTGTGGCTCAGTCTGGGACATATCACATTCCACTATGAAAGGAATTAACTTGAGATAGTTAATTTTTCTTCAACTTTATTGACAACTGTATTTCCCAACTATAATCAACAAATAAAATTGTATATATTTAAATTGTTCAATGTGATTATTTGATATACATATACATTGTGAAATGATTACCATAATCAAAATCATTAACACATGTATCACTTCACATAGTTATTTTGCATGTGTAAGGGTGAGAACATTTAGGATCTAATCTCAGCAAATTTCAAGTATTACAATGTACTATTATTAATTATAGTCACCATGTTGTACATTAGATCTCAAAACTAATTCATCTTATAACTAAAAATTTGTACCCTCTGACCAATATCTACCTATACCGCCCCCCCCCCCCCGGTAACCACCATTCTATTCTTTCTTTCTCTGAGTTCATTTTTTTTCTAGATTCTACATGTAAGTGATACCATACAGTATTTGTCTTTTTGTGTCTTATTTATTTCATTTAGCATAACACCCTCCAAGTTCATCCATGTTGTCACAGGTGGCATGATTTCCTTCTTTATTATGGCTGAATAATATTCCATTGTGCAAACATATTACATTTTCTTTATCCATAGTCAACAGATGCTTAGGTTGTTTCCATATCTTGGCTATTGTGAATAATCCTGCAATGAATATGGGAGTACAGATATCTCTTCAAGATAGTGATTTTGTTTCCTTTGGATAGATACCTAGAAGTGGGTTGTTGGATCATGTGATAGATCTATCTTTAATTTTTTGAGGAAACTCCATAATGTTTTCCATAACAGCTATACCAATTTACATTCCCACCAACAGTGCACAAGTGTTCCCTTTTCTCTATATTCTCCCCAGCACCAGTTGCCTCCTGTCTTTTTGAAAATAACCATCCTAACAGGTGTGCAGTGATATTTCACTTTGGTTTTGAGTTGCATTTCCCTGATGATTAGTGATGTTGAGCACCTCTTCATGTACTTATTGGCCATTTGCAGATCTTTGGGAAAATGGCATTGGAGCTAATGGGGAAAGAAATATTTTCAGACTTAAGAAATAATAATAATAGGGCACCTGGGTGGCTCAGATGGTTAAGCGTCTGCTTTCGGCTCAGGTCATGATCCCAGGGTCCTGGGATCAAGCCCCGCATCGGACTCCCTGCTTGGTGGAGAGCCTCTTCTCCCTCTGCCTCTGCCTGTTGCTCTGCCTACTTGTGCTCTATCTCTCTGTCAAATAAATAAATAAAATCTAAAAAAAAAAAAAAGAAATAATAATAATTCATTTGTATAGTGACTTGGTAACAAGTAAAAAAGAAACAAACATATTGGAGAGAGGGCATTTCCGGAACAATGATACTGAGTAGGTGACAGAGATAGGATTTTGAGCATAAGCGGAGGTGTTATCTTTAAATAAAAACAGTATGAACTGATATCTGGCAACAAGTAGGAAGACTGGAGTATGAATGTGCTAATACTGGTAGCTGGTTAGATGTAGTCATGCATTTCTGTAAAAGTTTGCTGATGATTGCTAAAATTTTCTCAGTGAAATAGGAAGTAAGGTGAGGATAAAGAGATATAAGAGTTTGAGAAGGAAAGAAAAGAAATAGTCATTTAGAAGAGAGGAAATATGAAATGATTAGGGATACAGAATATGATTGCTGGGTAAAATGAAGATTTATTTGTGATTCAAAATCATGAATTTAAAGTGAGTCAAATTAGCATAGTTGGGCTTTTTTCCTAGCCTTATGTTGCACAGGTGGAGCTTGGTATAGGAGAAGAGTTTAATTAAACAAGATTTGTGTTTTGCTCAGGAGGTAAAATAAAGCAAGGATAACATAAAGAAAAGGCTCTAGAGAGTATATACAAGAAATTAAAATCAGAAATCAGAAATTTAAGCTGCGTGGAAGAAAAAGACATGAGGGGGTGCTGGTTAGATTGAAGAAGACTAGGGCTCTGGGTCTTGAGGTAAAATAAGAAAGAAGAGGAGGATGTGGTCTAGAGAGTGGGATACATAAAACTGAAATTTGGAGTGGTTGTAATTGTAAAGGACAAGTCTCTAGGGTATTTCCAGGGAAATGTATGGCTGAGACAGGATGGAGGACAATATCATGGAGAAGAAAAGGTCAAAGCCAGAGAGTGTAGGGTGGTGGAAAAACTGTCTACATGAATATTTTTAAATGCTTAAAATTAAGTCACAAGGGAGTGACTGCAAAAGAGGAGATAAATTCTTGAGAAATGATTTTATTTATAATAAATTTATAATAAATTCATTTATAATATATATTGTAATGAAGAAAATGGTTGATATAAAATTTGTGTTCCCCAATAATCATCTTAATTTAAACCTTTGTTGTTGAATGAAAAGCTGATTTAGTTACAATATTTCTGGATCTTATCTTTAAATGGTATTAAACAAAATTATTTGATTTGTGGAATCAGCCCCCAAAAGGATATATTATATTTATAGAGCCAGGGTGGCCAACTGAAATGAAACAGAAATTTCTCCATGCTACAAATGGAGGGAGAGGAAAACTTCTTTTCCTAGTGAGATCAGAGCAACTTCTCAAAAGATTGATAGATCCTTTTATTACAAGCAGTAATGTGAGTAGGTATCAGGTGCATCAACATAGGCAAGATGTTTTTTAATTTTAAGAGTCAAATCTATGGTCAGTGGTGGCTCCCCTTAATGCTAGTTGCTAAGGTCATATGAGAATATGACAACTCAGACAAAACCAGAGAAGATATGAATGTGATTTGAAAGAGAAAAGTGATAACGTGGAAAACGAGGTACGACTTCTCCTAGGAGTAGGAAAAAAGGATGAGAATTGTGGGGAATGCAATGTAATGACATAACAATATATGACAATGGGAATAACAAAACTAATGTGCTCCAGTAAGCTATTTCAATAGAAATTTTAACAAATTATAAATCACTCAAGATCCATAGGGATATATTCAGAAGAGAAAAATAATGTGTTAGCACAGGCAAGTCTGGCTAAATTACGCTGCAGTTATCAGTCCCCAAATCTTAGTGCATTGACACAATAAAGGTTTATTTCTCCCTCATACTACATGTGCAAAGCAGATCAGCAACGAGGCTGTTCAAGGAGGGCACTCAAGGTCCCAGGCTAATAGTCTCAATCTGATACTCACATAATAACACCCGGGAGTTATACATATTATATCTGCTCACAATTTGTCAGTCAACAAATGCAGAGAAACGGAATATTTGTCACTAGCCCTGATGGCCACAAAAAAATTATAAGAAAATAAACCAGCTAAATAAACAACAAAATAACAACAAATAAACAGCAATTTTTTTCCAAAAATAATATGCATGCATAAAAAGGGAGAAAGAAGAAGACTCAATTCAACTAAGCAGTTAAAATCTCCAGTTTCTAACAAATCTGTAACATTGTCTTATGACTTGCACCCTTTAAAAAAAATCTAGAAATTGGTACCAAGTCAGTCTATCCCTCTAGCTCACCATTCTCAAGGGAAGAAAATTGTCCCATGCATAAAATTGAATGTAAAATGCAATATAGAGGATCTTCCCAGTCAGGCAAAAAGGATTAAATAAGGCTTCTAGGCCAATATTCTTAGAATAATTTTAGGAACATCTCCCTTACCCTGCAGTAACCCTCCTTTTTTTTCCTCTTATTCTCTCGAACGACTCTCAATTCTTTATTAGATATAATTTGATGGTTTCATAATATGAGACATAAAACAAAATAAATATCTAAGTACACTGATAAGAAATGGATGTGATTTCAGAAAGAAGCTGAGATCTTCCGCCCAAACTTTCAAAACCTTAGTTGTTTTTCCTTCCGGCAACACTATTCATCTTCTGCTGTGTGAGGACCAATGGAAACTGTATATGGAAGTGTTTTGGTCATGCACAGCTACATTCAGACACTGTTAGCAGAATGTTGCTATTGAGGAAGATAATATGGGTCAACATCTCCACACTGATGAAGACTTTTTTTGTAAAATCAAGATGACTTCTTTTAAAGAAAGGCTTGGTCCTAGAAGAGTTAACATATCACTGAAGGATTCTTTGTTTTGATGGAAGTGACAGGGAAGGTAGGAAAGAAGCCAAGAAGAGCCCAATAACTATCCAACTGTCACACAGCTGAGAAGTCCAATGCTGAGAGAGACAGGAAATCAATTTCCAAATGGATCACGTAAGACCAGAAGTTTGATGCCATAACCTCAGATACATCAGATGAACCCAGCACACTCTGTGTGATTGTCAAGACAGTCTCAGAGAAACTGCATTTCTGAGAGTTCTTTGGGAAGAGTTGGGAATGACAGAAATTTAGGTTGAGGAGAGTAATTGAGATAAAGTCTATTATGATGGACAAAAAAAAAAAAAAAGACTTCTCTGTCATTTATGTTTGGAATACACAGAATGGAAAATAAAGAGTATATTATGTCATATCTATGCATATGTATTTTCTTTAAAAGCTATATGATGTATTTAAAGATAATATTTCCAAATTAAGGACAAAGAAGTAGTTCTTATTAAATATTGATAGCTTACATAGCAGAATACTTAGGAACATAGGAACATGAGTGCATCCAAACTCAGCCTTTGCTATTAATATGCTGTGTGAATTTTCACAGGTTACTTATCTTTCTGTGATTCGGTTTCTTCATCTACAAAATGGGATAAAGTTAGTAGGCTTTTGTTGAATGATTAAATAAGTTAATATGGGTAAATCACTTAGAAGAGGGTCTGTCCATAGTTTGGCTATTGTGGACATTGCTGCTATAAACATCAGGAGCCAAAATGTCCACCGACAGATGAATGGATAAAGAAGATGTGGTATATATATATATATATATATATATATATATATATATATATACACAATGGAATATTATGCAGCGATCAAAAGGAATGAAATCTTGCCATTTGCAACGACGTGGATGGAACTGGAGGGTATTATGCTGAGCGAAATAAGTCAATCAGAGAAAGACATATATCATATGACCTCACTGATATGAGGAATTCTTAATCTCAGGAAACAAACTGAGAGTTGTTGGAGTGGTGGGGCGTGGGAGGGATGGGGTGGCTGGGTGATAGACATTGGGGAGGGTATGTGCTATGGTGAGTGCTGTGAATTGTGTAAGACTGTTGAATCACAGACCTGTACCTCTGAAACAAATAATACATTATATGTTAAAAAAAGAAGAAGATAGTAGGAAGGGGAAAATGAAGGGGGGGAAATCAGAGGGGGAGACGAACCATGAAAGACTATGGACTCTGAGAAACAAACCGAGGGTTTTAGAGGGGAGGGGGGTGGGGGGATGGGTTAGCCTGGTGATGGGTATTAAAGAAGGCACGTATTGAATGGAGCACTGGGTGTTATAGGCAAATGAATGATGGATGAATCATGAATCATTCCAATGAATCATGGAACACTACATCAAAAACTAATGATGTAATGTATGGTGATTAACATAATAAAATTAAAAAAAAGAAGAGGCTCTGGTACATAGTGAGCATTCAATTAACTTTCATTACTGTTATTATTCAAGTTAATAATATCTTATTTGAATAATATGTCCTCTAGGAATCTGGCAAAGTACTGAAATAATTTGTAGGTTAATGTTGAGTTATTCTCAGTAAACTGCCTCTAGAGAGAAATAGCTACTGACAGTAAAATATTTTAAATATATCCATTGGAAATATGTCCACTTGTACTACTTATATGAATACCTGTATATAGTATATGAATTAAAAATATTTCTCAAGGTATGCCCCTATTTTGCTTTAAAAATATATATTTAGGTGGGGCACCTGGGTGGTTCAGTTGGTTGAGTGCCCAAAACCTGTCTTCATCTCAGGTCATGATCTCAAGGTCCTGAGATCAAGCCCTGTGTAGGACTCCACATTCAGTGAAGAGAGTCTCCTTGAGATTCTCTCTCCCTCTCCCTCTGCCCCTCCCCCAACTCGCACTCTCACTCTCAATCTAAAATCAATCAATCAATCAATAATATATTTCTTTCTATCTATCTATCTATCTATCTATCTATCTATCTATCTATCTATTTACCTATTTATGGGTGCCTGGGTGGCTCAGTCCATTAAACATCTGACTCTTGATTTTAGCTCAGGTCATGATCTCTGGGTCATGAGATTGAGCTTTGTATGGGGCTCCATGCTGAGCATGGAGCCTACTTCAGATTCTTTCTCTCTCCTTCTGCTCCTCTACCCTGCTCATGCTCACTCTCTCTCTCTCTCAAATAAATGAATAAATAAATAAATACTTAAATATGTGTATTTATTTATACTTGCAAACATGTAGACTATTATTTCAGGAAAGCTACAAAAATCTGTTCATGGTGATTACCTCTGAGGAAGGAGATGTGGCTATGTAATGGAAAGATATTTAATTTTTATTGTATTATCCTTTGTGCTAGGATTTTTAAATCTAACAGCATTTCAGTAAAAAGTACATAAAAATATCTCCTTTCCCCATACAAAACAATTTATTTTGCTCATCACATGTATATTCTGTTTCAGTGAAATATTTTTCTTTTGCTACGATAGGCACAGTGCTCAGAAATCAGAAGGCCCGTGTTGAATTATGCATGAATGTTAAGGGAGATTTTTAACTCTGGCATTAGCAGAACTTCCTACCAGGGTAGGGCAGGAAAATACCCTGTTCATTGATGACCTGCCAGAGCAAGATTAACACAAGGGCACCTTGCCAAAAGTAGTATTCTCTATTCCAGATTAAAGTATGTAGTCTTCTGAACCAGAAAGCTATATTGGGATCCCATTACCATTTTTATCTTTGACAATGAGTCAAAGAATATTTGGTACAAATACAATTGACATATCACAAAGTTATAATGGAAGATTGTGGTTCAAGAAGACAAAGGATTCCTAAATGAAGAGTATAGTTTTATTCTGAAGAGAAAGGAAACAAACAAACAAAAAAAATTGCAGAATTTTCCCAGTACAATTTCTAGGAAAGTTGTGAAATAACCTTCTTTTTATAAAGTGTTGAAACTGTTGACTATGTATATTAAAGGAACACACATTTCCTTCTTTTATTTTTAACTCCTTGCAACAACTTTTATATAATTTTAAACTTGTCATGCAAAGTTTCTTCAAGGATAGCTATTTTAAGTCATTAGAGTTAGCACTAATATTGAGGGATATTTTCACTTTTACCTGTAGCCTATAAAAAGTAACTGAACAGACATAAATTACTATTTTAATAAATTCATTAGCTGAAATATTTTGCAGAACCTGTGTGCAGAATTGATTGCATTGTCTCTTTCAGAAAAATCAGGCCATGTTTATTCATTAAAAACATAATGAAATTATTGCAGTAATTTTATAATTATGACAATGCCAGGAAAAACACTGTTTTCTAATCATATAGATTAGGTGGGTGGCTCAGTCAGTTAAGCGTCTGCCTTTGGCTCAGGTCATGATCTCAAGGCTCTGGGATCGAGCCCCACATAGGGCTCCCTGCTCAACAGGGAGTCGGCTTCTCCCTCTCCCTCTGCCCCTCCTCCCTGCTCGTGTTCTCTCTCTCTGTCTCTATCAAATAAATAAATAAAATCTTTAAAAAGAAAGAAAAGTTAACAGTCTAATTCATATTTTTCTATACTTATAAGAAAATGAAATTTATTTTAAAACAAACTACTTTTTAGTAAGTACAACATAATGGTTGAGCTGTAATTAACTTTTTGGGTTTTTTAAAGACTTTTTTAGGGAAGTTTTAGGTTTACAGCAAAATTAAGAGGAATGTACAAGGATTTCCTATTTACATGCATAGGCTCCCCATTAGCAACATCCACTACAAGGGCAGAACATTTTCTACAACTGGTAAACCTATACTGACACAACCTTTTACCCAATTCCATAGTTTGCCTTATGGCTCACTCTTGATTTTGCAGAATCTCAGGGTCTCAACAAATGTATAATGTCATATATCTATCATTACAGTATTATATAGAGTATTTTCACAGTCCTAGTGTAGTAACACTTTACTCTGAAAAGTTTGGTCATGAATAACTCACATCTGACAACACTATTTGAAATGCAAATTCCAAACTATTATTTACTTAATCAGTATCTTTCCTCTAACACAGTAATGATGAAATAATTAATAATATCAAATGAAATGGTTAAATGTTAAAATCTCCAAACAATTGCTTCTGGACAAAAGTTACTGGCGTTAAACAAGAAACCCCATAGCACTGAGCAATCTAATCCCAAATTTAACTCAGACTTTAAGCAGGAAATTACTCTTCCTTCCAAAAGAGGTAACCCTTTAATCACTAGGGTCTGCATAATACTAATCACTGAGAAGAAAATAATCATTAGTGCACTTATAAAAAAGATGCTAATCTATGTATTGTGCAGCCATTAAGATAACAAGTAATGCAAGCCATTACTATTTTTGTATAGACAATTGGAGGCATGTTGTACTTCTATAAAGTCTGTAAACTTAAACTTAGTTCTTTTACTGCAACAAAAATAGATAAGGTGTTAACTATAGGGAAATACCTCCACCATGGTGCCCTGGTTACCTTGCACATATCCATACAGGCAGAGGTTTGAATCACATCTTATCTGAGTCTTGGCAGGATGCCTTATGATTCTCTTGGAATAGGGGAGGATGGGCAGCCTGTACGGAGCTGTTATGAGGCCCTGTCCTATCCTCACTTTTTTTTTCCCCTCAGAGGCTGTCATGAAACAGTTTTTCATAGTCTCTGGGGTCTGATGAGTTATGGAAATTTCTAGCCCATCCTCCACAGAATAGTGTCAGAATATAAAGCTACTTAGCTGAAGTCTGTATTTGGTTCCTCAGCAATGAGCGGTATGTCCGACAGATCTCATTGCAATCTCCAGTCCTTTTCATTTCAGTATCATCCTTTTTTGGTGTCTGGAATAAAAATAGGGAACTGGCACCTTTGGCTTAAAATTCTTGTCATTGTCTATATAAATAACAAACTGTCTAAATCTGTAAGTGGCTCATTGTATCCTCGCCAGCTCCATCGGTCAGGCCTTGGGCTTGGCCTTGCCAATCTGTGTGCTTGCTTCACAATAACAGAAGCTCCACATTGAGTAGGTTACATTAAGGTCAGAACATGAGATGCCATGAGGCATATAGAGGGAGTCCAGAACTGACACAACAAAACGGTCAAAGTATTTTGGATGGAGATCCATTAGTTGTCTTATAATTTATTCCAGTTGATTATAACCATCATTTTTTAAAAAAAGATTTATTTATTTATTTTAAAGAGAGAGAATGCACAAGTGGAGGGAGGAGATGAGGGAGAGGGAGAAAATCTCAAGCAGACTCCCCGCTGAGCTCAGAACCCCATGCAGGGCTCAATCTCACAACCCTGAGATGATGATCTGATCTGAAATCAAGAGATGGACGTTTAAGTGACTAAGCCACCCAGGTGCCCCTATAGCCATCATTTTTAAATACTGAAATAGAAACAAAAAGAGAGAAAAATGAAAATAGAATAATATAATTACAGAAAAAATCAGAGTTCACAGAATTTAATAATAAGTAGCATATAAAAACAGTTTTGTGACACTTATATTTCAGTTATTTATGTGAGTATTCCCTGTATCAGTTAATTATGGCCACAATAATTCTGCACTTTAAAAAAAAGAAAAAGAGAAAACGCAATCTCAGCAGCATACAGTAAAATTTTATTTAGCTCATAAGTTGGTGGGTGGGCTAGAGTTTGTCAATTCTAGTCTAGGCTTCACTGAATGCCTCTGCTGGTCTCCACTGGGCTCATTCACTGAAAAGGATGGGGGTTGATGGATCTGTGGTCAACTTGGCTCAGGTCGGCTCTGCTCCATGATCTGTCATCTTCCATCTGGGACCAAAGAGCTGGCCCAGCATGCTCTTCCCATGGCAGTAGTTGAGGCACAAGAAAGGAGGCACAATCACACAAATACTTTGCATGTCTCTGTTTACATTATATCAGCTAATATCTGGCCAAAGCATGGCACCTACTGAAGACAGAGCCAAGAGATCAAGAGGGACAGTCTTCCTACAGTGGAGGGGCACTGCAGAGTTACATGATAAAGGGTGTGGACATATCATCTTATTACTGAAGCGTTGCAACAATAATCCAGTTAGCCACATTCTCCCTAGCTGAAGTTTCTCTATCTGAACATATGCTTCAGTGGAGTGCAATCACGTGTATTCAAAATTCTGCATCCAAATCTAAAAAGCATTCTAATAAATCTATACGCATATGCTGACAAAAATATTTTAGTTACCTGTGAGTCTCAGAAGAAAATCTAAGATCAACTTGTCATCATAGTTCAGATTTTCTTCCAACAGGATCATATTTTGCACTTCTGTCATTTAAATGTGTTGTATATTATGGTTACAATCTACCCCTCATTATTAACTTAAAAATATCTTCAAAAAAATGGTAAAAGGTGTCGAATAAGATAATTGTATTCAGAGACCTAGTAAAGCTCATGCATTGAAGTTATAAACCATACAGTAGAGGAAAGTATATAAAAGTTGTAAACCTGGACAGAGGTACACAAAGAAACAAAACTGATGGAAATGTGTTTGATTCTAGAAAGTTTTACCGTGTTACCAGAGTATAATTTAATCTTTTTGCAGTAACTACAGAATATCTTGTGTAATGGATTAATGGCGACAATTAACATGGAATGCCATCAAGTATCACATTCATACTACAAAATATGTTGTACATACTAAAAAATCTGAGGAAGAAGGAAATGGAGAAAGGTATTGATTTGGTGAAGGAGTTGGGTCTCAATAAATACTGGATGGATCAAATGACCTAAGAAAAATGTGCAAATCTATATAATTTGAAGATCATAGGTGAAGTGTTTTCCATGGATAGTGAGGCAGAAACAATTTTTCCCAATGGATTGCAGTAAACCTTTGATAAAGTGATTACACTACAAAGCAAATTTGCCTGCTTATTATTGAGACACTCAGTCAACTTAATTTTCGCTGTCGATCTAAAGATCCAGGAATACTTGACATTAAATCTTAAAAGAAAAAGAAAATATTATAAAGACAAAGTCATTTAAATTGCCATGAGAATGAGCATGACATAAGCTGAAAGCTTATTATTATTTTTTTTTTTTAGAGTTTATTTATTTATGTGTCAGAAAGAGAGAGAGAGAGAACACAAACAGGGGAAGTGGCAGGCAGAGGGAGAAGCAGACTCCCCACTGAGCAAGGAGCTTGATGTGGGACTCCATGCCAGGACCTTGGGATCATGACCTGAGCCAAAGGCAGATGCTTAACCGACTGAGCCACCCAGGCGACCCTGAAAACTTATTTTAAAAATGCAATTACAAAAGAAAATCTCAGCTTCTCAGGCCTGGTTTAAGCAGGCAAAGCATCTCAGAAAGATATTTTTGTTTTTCATTGTATTGCTTTGTCTAAGTCTTCAGATGATAGATGATGCATAGTCATTTTCTTAAAGAATCTTGGGACCCAAGAAGAAAAGACTGTCCACTAGGTCTTTGAATTTGGTCACAGATGGAACTTGGGTATTTACTCTTGTTTGCTCCTTCACTGGCTCTCTCTTGCCCATCCCTCAAATAGCAATGATTACTATCACGTCTATCTCCACCTCTCACCACCAAATCCTACCTTCCTTCAACTGATAAGTAGCTATCACTTTAAAAGTTTTTAATTTTTTTATTTTGCCAAAAGTATTTGGCTTCATTATGAAGTTTTAAAATATCATGTCATTAATTGTTTTCATTACATTACATTACACACCCCTTGCAGTGAAAAATGATAATGTAATTTGTATATAATATTGCAGAGTATCATTGAGTTTTTCCCCAAAATATGCCTACAAATGAGTTCATTAAGTGTTACATTATTCCTTAATTGGACTTTTAAGTGCTTTGTATTATACATAAACTCCTAATAGATTTATATATATTCATTTGAATTATTTGTTTTAATAACATTTGGAAAAATCTGAGGGGACTTTTGTAAGGGCTGAGAAATCATTGTATTTTTTTTAAATGATAAACATTAAGGATCCTCCTATATTAAACATTTTATATTAAACAAGTTTACAGAAACAGGCTAAATTTCAATAATGAGAGATGCCTGTATTGTGTGTGTGTGTGTGTGTGCGTGTACTTGATTATATGAGTCACTATCAGAAAAGATGGGAAGCCCCTAGTGAGCTCTTTTACTCAAGGCATCCCAGAAGAAGTATTAATGCAGGTCTCTAAAAATAGGGGGGAGGGGACAATCCACACTGAATTCCATGATCTCAGAACTCTATTTTATCCGAAAGTTACAAATTCTTTTCCTCCAATGAAGGGAAAAGACCAGAAAGAATATAATAAGCATTTACTGGATACTTTTCAAATATTGTAGTTAATCCCCACAGGTACCTTACCATTAATTCAGCATTGAAGGCAATGAAATAGCCAGCAGGAACTAAGAGGTCTCTTTAGCCAGGACTCACATAAATGAAGGATCTCAAAATTAGAATTTTGCAGTTATAATTGGTTATAATTGGAATCATACTTTTTGGTTTGTAGTTACTTGTAGTTTGTTTATGCTTTGGAAAGTTCATGTGTAAACAGAGCAAAAGTTTCCCAATATCATTTATTTAAAAGTAAATGTTTAAAATACAACCACAATTTTGGTAGTTCTACTATACGAAATTGGGTTTATAAAATTTGGGGTTCTTTGTTCCTTTTATAATAGAATCCTCAGAAAATGGATCTTAGCCTGGCCTCTGTCACCCTTTGATATCTCTTTCTTGGGAGTGGTTATCAGCCAATGTTAGATGGAAGGAAGATGAGACAAAAGGGGGGTTACTCACCTAAAGAAGTAATACAGCTCTTAAGCAAGAGGTACATGACTCAAAAGCAGAGATTACAAATTCTAAAATCCATGCATCTCTCACTACAAATCATTTTTTTAAAGATTATTTATTTATTTATTTATTTGAGAGAGAGAATGAGAGACAGCACGAGAGGGAAGAGGGTCAGAGGGAGAAGCAGACCCCCAGCAGAGCAAGGAGCCCGATGCGGGACTCGATCCAGGGACTCCAGGATCATGACCTGAGCTGAAGGCAGTCGCTTAACCAACTGAGCCACACAGGTGCCCTACAAATCATTTTAATCAACTTTAGGTGTGCTGGAGTTTTTGATAATCTTACAAATTTTGTTCGTTTGGAAAACATCTTTTTTTCATTGTTGTAGCTATACTTTGCAGCTTCAAATAATCAATGATAAAACTGTTGCACTGAAACACTATTTTCTGTAAAGCAAAATGTAATCAATTCAAATGATATTCTTTTACTTACCATAAGGATACAATGATATATATTGATAATCTATTTTTAGGTCCAATAATATGCATTATAACTTTCTATAATCTATTTCAAAATGTGACGATAACAAAGTCTTTGTTCATCAGACTCAAGGAACAGAACTACAGAAACTTGTCCTCAATATATCTTTCATAGCAGTTTAAATCATATTTCCGCTAAAAATTTCATTAATCTACATAAACCTTTAGTTTTCCTCCCCTGTACTTAGGCACTAGATGACACATAAATACAATAGAAAACTTCTCAGCCATGTGTCTGAAGTGCCTCCACGATGCCCGGGGCTGCTGAGGCCTCTAAATTCTATACCTTTACAGAACTGTACGATTGTATAGTATTCATAACAAAATTGCACTAGTAACTTTGGATCAGTAGTCACTTTATTTTTGTGGAATTTTTTCACAAAAGTAATAAAGATGATTAAGATTCATCTATCAATATTCCTTCCAACACAGCCCTTCAGGGACCAAATTCAGGCAGTCTACTCAGCTACCACCTACAGCCCAGGCTGACTTTTTCCCTACTCACTAATGCTTCCAAATCTTCCATCAGTCTAATACAGGGCATTGTAGGTACCTACAGTAAATACAGTGTTCTTACCAGGACTAGATTATTTTAAAATTTCTTACAAACTACAGGGAATCTGCTCAGGATATAAAGGAGGAGTTCCTTGTCTTCACTCACTATTTCAGAATTTGTATGGTAGTTTCTTACAGCCTGTTTATGCTTCATAGACCTCACGATCATATAGAAAGAAAGGTTTTCAGTATTTTTTAAGCAGATGTTAAGGAGAGATGTTTAAGGGTACAAACTTTCAAGTGGTAGATAAATAAATCCTGGAGATCTAATGCGTGGTATAGTGAATATAGGAAACAATATTACATTATAATCATCAAACCTGCTAAGAGATTAGATCTTTTTTTTTTTTAAGATTTTATTTATTTATTTGATAGAGAGAGACACAGCGAGAGAGGGAACACAAGCAGGGGGAGTGGGAGAGGGAGAAGCAGGCTTCCTGCTGAGCAGGGAGCCTGATGTGGGGCTCGATCCCAGGACCCTGGGATCATGACCTGAGCCGAAGGCAGCCGCTTAATGACTGAGCCACCCAGGCGCCCCAAGAGATCAGATCTTAATTATCTCACCACAAAACAGAAATGATAATTATGTAACATGACAGAGGTGCTAACCATCCCTACAATGGCAGTCATATCACAATATATAAATGTATCAAATCAACATGTTGTGCACCTTAAATTTACATGATATTATATGTCAAGTATATTTTAATTAAAAAAAAAGCTATAAATTGGTTCTAGCAGAATCTCAGCAGCAAGTAGCAAAACTAAGAACTAAGGTCCAAAGATCAACAAGCACATTTTTTTCTCTCTCTCTGGCTATGAGCAGAAGTAAACTAAAAAAACAAAAATGCTATGAATAAAAATTTCAAGCATATTAAAGTGTTCACATTCCCCAAGATAATTTCATTCAGAGCATTATAATTTGTATCTGACCATTTACCTCTGAGGATTTCTACCTGTAGTCTCTTAACCTAATAATCCACTTGCTGAAAGCTGAGAGTATTGTTTGCCCTACTGACAATCACTTCATCCCTAATAAACACCTAATAAGTTATTTTCTCTAATTGAAAACATTATCTAAACTCTCCCAAGACCCAAGCTTGAATAATGGGGAAAATTATTTTAATGCAAGAAATTTAGAAATTTTAATGTTAATCTCTAATTTTAAAAAAAATAGTTCTAAAATCATTATTACTTTTAAGACTACTTTTGGAGGACAAAAAAAGTAAGTCCCATTCCTAGTTGAAAAATAAGATGCTCCCCAAACTATATAGAAGCCAGTTAGAAATATGTATTTGTTTTTCCTTATTTATAGAAAGCTTCTCAAAGTTGAGCTCTCACACCATTCAAAAAGTTATGTCCTTTTCACTTAAAGAGAGGTTAACTTTAAATGTAGTACTTGGAATATTCCACTTGTTCATGTGATATATGGCAACTAAGTATACTATGCTGTTTGTCTAGCCGAATAAAGCTATGTAAAATCAGACAAATGGCAGATGGCTGTACATGGGTTTTAATGGGTTTTGGACTCACTGGACTCTTCTTTAGTACCAAAGCAAAAGCAAACAAACAAAAAACTGTGTTCGCAGGCTAGTTACTAGTAGAGACTATCATCTCCTATCCCACCACCGGTATCTAATGAAAACAATCTGGATTGGAATCTGATTCTTCACACTTTTCACAGTGGGTGACATTTCTTTTGCTTTCATGAACATAATAATAAGAGAAAATTCTTTATTGAAGAATATACACACTCAACAAAAATGCAAATGAAGTAGCATATCCTATGATGTATTGAAGTTATTCATGTCTGAGAAGAGATCCTGCTGTTAGCCTCAGAACCTTGATCAGTGCTGCACATAATTAGCATTCAGCACTTAATTAGCATTCAATGGATGTTAGTGGAATTGGAAATGAGCCACTACAACTCATCATTTTTTTTTAGCATGATGATGATAATACAGGAAAAGGATAGGATTTAGAGTCAGAATATCTAAGTTTGAGGGCCAGCTCAGGTATAGTAAGTAAGATAAAGGGATTTCTGAGTAGTACTAATATATTAAGGCAGCAAGAACATATAATTGAAATAAAATACATGCATTTTAAAATATTACAATCCCTTCTACATTGTCACGTAAGTATTAACATAAGTAGCTAATTAGGTTAGAACTAGCCAAACCAACTGTGTACCATGGAATACTGCTGTTTTCCTGAAAATCTTTAGCTAAGTAAATACTGTTTGTAAATAAAGCCAAGAATAGAGCAAACTGTAAGTTCAACAGTCTTCCAACAGCCTTTAATGTTGATCTTATCTGAAGGCTATTTTAACATTTGATGTGCTTAGAAATTATTTTTAAATTCTGTTTATAAAATATTTCATTTGTACTATACAACTTACCAGGAAATAACTCCTATAATTATAATCATCTTTGCACTTATTATTCCTTAATATTTTCCTTAAAGTACTGTAGCTTTGGATTGCACATGGCTGGTCCACTGTTTTTAGTTGGCTGCACTCCTGAATCTCTGCAGTCACTCAGTCACCAAGTCCTGCCAGTTCCACACAGTATCTTTCTGTTTGTCCACTGAACTGAGAAATCTGCTTCTAATCTTATCACTTCCCTCAACCCAACGCATCCTCCAAAGTGCAGCTAGAGTAAAGTAATTCTACAACCCAGTTCTAAGTACTGCACTCCACTTTGATGTCTCCTGGCTATTGTTCACTGACTTCAAGACAGTCCAAACTTTCCAAATGCTGTACAACCATTCCCCTGCATACAGCTCAGCCCTCTTCTCTCTCCATTACCTGTCACTCACTCTCAAGTCCCACCCATACCTACACATATATTCTCTGCTTCAGTAATTCTCCATGCTCTTCCTAATCTCAAGCTTCTACATGTACTTCTTCCATTTGTTTAAAATGCTCTTCCCCTGTTTTGTCTAGTTAATGCTCATCCATTACATCTTAGTTTAGGTGTCACATTCTCCAGGAATACTAAAAATTAGAGTGGGTCTCTTTTTTTGTTTGTTTTTTTAAAGATTTTATTTATTTATTTCACAGAAAGAGATAGCGAGAGCAGGAACACAGGCAGAGGGAGAGGGAGAGGCAGAAGCGGGCTTCCCGCTGAGCAGGGAGCCCAATGTGGGGCTCGATCCCAGGACCCTGGGATCATGACCTGAGCCGAAGGCAGACGCTTAATGACTGAGCCACCCGGGCACCCCTAGAGTGGGTTTCTTGCCTGTGTGCTCTCATCAACCCCCCACTTATTTACCACAGTATACCCAGTATAGCAGAGAGACAGTAAAATTGTCAGTTAATAGACACTGAATAAATAAACAATAAAGAAGATGAATATTTTAGATAAAATTAAGTGTCACGTATAGCTAGTCAAAATGTGATTCTCACTACATTTTAAACTACAACATTTATGAATCACTTTATAAACTCACTACTCTATAGGATTGCCTAGTGATAAAATATGAAGATATGTAACTGAGCAATCCTCAAGGTAAAATGGGAGATCTTTTAAGGGAGAGATAAACCACAAAATTTGTTAAATATGTAGAATTGTTTATGATGCTGAATAAATGCAGCCAACATGTTGACAGAATTTTAGTGTCAAATGGGCATTGAGGAAATAATATACATGGCTCAAAGAGAAGCTAAGAAAATATGACATATAGATTAGTGTTAATCTGAGTGAAGAGGAAATATGTTGGAAAAAGTTTGAACATTGAAACCAAACAAATCTAGATCAAATTCTAATTCCATCAGTTATTAATTACATGATTTTGAAGGAAGGAAATTATTTGAGCCTCTGTTTCCTCATCAATAAAATGAGAATGATAGCAATACACCATCCTATGTAAAATTTGGGGAATGAAATTTCCAAAGTACATACTGCAATATCTAACACAAAGTGGAAATTCAATAAATGTTAGTAATGTAGTTAAAATGGAATACCAGAATAAATGAGATCACTATGAATTATGGTCATGAGAGAAGACCTCATGTAGAAGATGATTTTGATCTGGGCTTTGAAAATGGGTAAACATTAGGAAAGTGGTAGAAACAGAATGGGCAGGCTGGAGTCACACTTCATTCACTTCTTTACTATGGAACATTTATTAGAGACTAGCTTGTGCCATTGCTATTTGTGAATTAACAAATTTCCTCTACTATATCACAGATTTCTAGAAGAAAGGGAGCATTTTTTCACCAAGTCTGCTAACTACTTGGCAACTAGCACATAGTAAGTCCACAATACTTTATTGCTGTTATTCATTTAAATAGCTGTTTGGGTAACTCTAAGGGAAAAAGTCTGATCATTAAGGCAAAGCTAAATAGTTTGAGTGAGGTCCTGATATTATGGAGGACCTTCAAAAAACTCAACTTTATTAAAAGTCTTAAAATAAGTCTTAAGTAACTGAAGAGTTATACAATAAAACGACGCGGTCCTCCTAAATTAACATAAAAATCACATAGAAGAACTATGCAAGGATTGGCAATAATATTTTTTTTAAAAATGCTGAGAGGAAGTACATATTAGTTCTTAAAATTTGTCTTAAAGTAAATGTAATCAAAGCTATATGACTTATACAAATAGATGGAATAGTCTAATATTCTAATAGTCTAATAGTAATAGAGATGCAGATTCAAAAGTGGGCTATTTTAACCACATTCTAAAAGACTCTGAAGGTCAGAGACTAAAGGAAATCCTTTCAGCAAGCAAAATATTAGCCATATATTTCATTGTCCACTTTGCCTGCAAAGATAAGATAGCCTAAAACAAGGAGCTGTAGCAATTATTGGGCTGTGGCTACTGAATACTTGGCTAGTGATCAGTGGCTTGTAAGAAATAAGGTTAGACTTGTGACTAAGAACATTAGGGAGGAAAACTCAACAGAAGACTCTCACAGTGAAGTAGACCATTAGTAAAGAGATGCATATGCTCATCTACTCTGGATGTAGGTGAGCCACCTTCTCAGCAACCTAGTGCTTGCTCAGTGGGCTTGTAAACAAGATGGATGGCCATGGTGGCACCGTATAGAATATGTATGGGCATAATGCTATGGGACTGTCTTCATGAAGGCTGATCTGTCTACCACCACTGTCATCCAGTTTTTCAGAAGTGGTAACTAACTCCAGTCCCTCAGCAAGTTATCAAGCTTCAGTGAAATCAGCCAGCTAGACAATGGCAGACAGGATTACTACATTGGATCTCTTCCATCATGAAAAAGGCAGTAAAACATCCTCAGGGAAATAAACACTCATTCTGCTTTCGAATTTGCTTTCCTTACTCATCATGCTTTTACCAGAACCATCTGTGGACTTGCTAAATGCCTAATGCATCAACATTTTGTCCCAAACATCATTACTTCTAATCATCAGACAAACGGCAAAAGACATAGACAAAGGGCTAGTGTCCATGGGATTTATTGGTCTTACTCATAAAATGGTAGAAAGCCTAGTAAAGACTCAATTATGTCCCTATCCAGAGGAAAAATATCAAGATCTTGCTATCTCACTAACTTTTAGTAATTATTTACTCTGTACCTCTAACAGAATTATAATCTGGATAGAGATTCCTTAGATAGGAGATTTATTCAGGCCCATTTCAGATGCTGAATTTATATTCCTCAATGCAGATCTAATCATAAGAATGACAAGAGTAAAGGAAAATAGCATTTATTCAGTACGTAATATGTGTTGTGCATAGTGTTAAGTCTATTTTACAGGTGAGGAAGCAGGTTTATGGAACAAGAATTTTATCTGCCTTGTATACTATTATAGTCCCGGTTCTTCAAATAGTACATGGCACTTGACAAATACTTTCTATGTATCTATTATGTTAATGAATGAATAACGCCAAACTCTAACGATTTTCAGTCAACTATCTCTCATCCTTCCACAGACTCCATCCTTCTGCAAATTGAGATTCAAAGAGTAACTATCTAAGGGGCTCTTTGGTGCATAATAGACCAATTTCATCAATCTTATGTTAGGTTACAGTTGAAAGACTTCCTGGTTTGAGCAATAACTCTAGATATTTAGGAAAATGAATTTGGAATCATTAGAAAACACTGAATACTAGTAGCCTGTGATCATACTACTGACTGTCCCTAGAGAGCTGTGAGATCTTGAACAGGCAATTCAGTGACATGGGTTTTGTATTTTCTTATCTCAAAATAAATAGGTTTAAGAAGTTGATCTCTCAAAACATCTCTGTAATCTAAAATTCAATGAATCTAAGAATTACATTGTCGATTGTTTTGTTCATTTTCCAGACAAGTGGGATATTTTCATTTAGCCTATAATTTAACATGTAAAAACATTATGGAATAGGACATAGCTATTTGCATCTTAGTATTCATTTATAGTACATAACAGTAAAAATATATAATATATAAATATAAAATATGAAAATAGAAAACATAATAGTAGAAAATGGTAGAAAATGTAGCATAAATTTAACTCTACTGGCTAAGATAGTTAGCTTTTCTTTTTTCTGATTATGTATTTTAGGTGCATATTTTGTAGCTTCCATCCAAAAAATTACTGCACAACAAAACTGCCTAAGACATTCAATTTTCCCTTAAAGATAAATTAAGTAGTATTTATTGCACAGTAGCCGGAAGCAAGGTCTTTTCTATACATCTTAGGGAAACACAAAAGTACCTTCACTTCAATAGACAAAAAGCTTGATTACTCTTATTTAATTGCTAAACTGGTAACATTTAAAGGTCCATGGTATTCAGTTTTCTTAAATAAATTAAGAATACATAGGAGATACTTTGTTTTTACCGCTTTACAGAAATCCCTGATTAACATGCCAGATACCAAAGCTCCTCAAGCCTGATGAAGGCTCCCTGGAGTTAAGGTCCTTTCGGCAGTTACTGCCAAAGGACTGAAGCACATTGTGCAAATTCTGCATAATCATATGATTTTACTCCTATGGTGAACTACTGCTACAATAAAAATCCACTGCTTTGATGAAAAAAGTGTAAAATCATAAAATAACTGGATAATAAAAAAATGTAGATGCAAGTTAGTGGTATGATATCCTTTGGCATTCTAGTTCTAACATCTATATTTCAATTCCTTCTAATTGAAATGAAAATCATACATTTTATCACCATGGAACAAAAAAGCTCTACAGCAGCCTGGCTAAAGAGAGAGATGCTTTGGTGGGTGCAGATTGTGTTCGTGGATGCTATAAACAAAAACAGAAGATAAGGAAAATTAAATTGCTTGAGAAGCTTTATTTTTTAATTGAATTTGCCCATTCCTTTAGGTTACATATTCACTAATTAGGGCTATCATAAATAATCATGGACATGAACCAGCCGATGAAGCAGCACATTTACAACCGAGCACAGAGAGCCACAGAATCCTATTTCACTGTGCCACTTGAGTCAAAATAGCTAACTGTGGAAGATACTGTTAATTCTCTTGCCAGTATCCATTCTCCCCTTCACTTTGCTAACAGAATCATGATTTTTTAGGGAAGCTACTATATAGCACCCCAGTGATGGATCATGATAATCAATCATAATGATGTTTTCCCCTGATTTCCCAATCTCTCTTAAAGCCAGGATAGCTTTGGGATCTGCCTCTGGATTAAAAGACTTAAAAGAAAGTCTGCTGAAGAAGTTTCTGGAAAAGCTTTTCTCTTCATGATAAAACAGAACACATGTACCTAGTACAACCTTCTTCCTTTCAGCCATTATCCTGCATCATTTTTTGTTTTTTTGTATTCAGAGGGAACAAGTATGAGATTTCCCAAAGAATCACAAAAACACTGGTCCTCACATCACTGAATTCCTGAACCAATATTAGCCACCATCTACTTCCAGGCATCTGTTTGTGAGAAAAATAAACTAGACATTTATCACTGCAAGCTGGGTTTTCTATTACTTGCAGCCAAATGCCTTTCTAATTAATATATTCAGAATTGCATCCCATTCTAGCTATTCTTATTAACAAACCTACATCTCTTGCCTGGATCAGCCATCTAGTTAGTCTTAAATTGCCTCCAGTTTAATCCTCTTGCCATCAGATAATTTTCTATGATCCAAAACTTGTCCATCCATCTCCTCTTTAAGATCCTTCAGTGGTTCCCCAATTCTGTCAGGATAAAATTCAAAACCCTCATCATAACTTAAATGACTGGCACACAATTGCCTCTCTTAGCTTCATTAATTCATTTATAAATTTAACAATTATTTATTGGTTCCTCATTTATGTACTACAGGTCTAACAAATATCCTACAATCCTACCTCTATATAGTTTCCTTTTTATCATGCTTTCCCATTCTGGGAATGACCACAAGTATGAACATTGCCCTGAATTCCATGTTAGAAACTTTAAGAAGCCAGCTGCTCAGCCTCTAGTCCCAACTCATTATGTGTAGATTCCTGGTCTTTTATGCCATGGAACTCAAAATAATTGCCAAAATAATTTTCAACTATTTCTATGACATATAAAGATACTGAAATCTAATCATGACTCATCAAAAATTACAGAAGTGAGCACTGAGGGCCAGCCAAACCTATGTTCCTAGGGTTTTCACTTGAATCTTCATTTCCTTATGAGAAGCCAAGAGGTTGTATGTAGAACAATTGTTCACTTATTTAATTAGCTAGAAACATAAGTTACTAAACTTTGACAGTAAGTATGACTGCTTTTAGAATTGACATTAGTAAAGCAACAGGACTAAAGTATAAACATGCCACCAACAACACATTCAGTTGAAAGGAACAATGGCAAATCTATCTTGGTATTAATTGAAGCAAACCATTCACAGAAATGCACATTGGTAATGCCTCAGCTAACTTCAAGCAGTCAAAAATGATACACACACACATCTAAATCAAATTGTCAATCAAAATTGACATTAATACATATATTTTCAGTAATTTAAAATTGTTTCACCTATATACTTGCATTTCAGATAATGTGCAGTTCAGCTAATACTCTCATGCTCTATCTTAAAGATTATTTTTCTCTCATAAGTTTTATATATGTAGAAATCTTCCAAAAATAGATTCTAGAGGTGCCTAGGCGGCTCAGTCATTAAGTGTCTGCCTTCAACTCGGGTCATGATCCCAGGGTCCTGGGATCCAGCCCCACATCTGGCTCCCTGCTCAGCAGAAGAGTCTGCTTCTCCCTCTCCCTCTGCCCCTGCTCATGTGCTGTCTCTCTCGATCACTCTCTCTCTCAAATAAATAAATAAAATCTTTTAAAAAAGATTCTATATGCAAGAAATAAATGTATATCTGAAATATGTATAGAAATCCATGCTTTTGTAGAAACGTACAGACTAGGAAACTAATGTGTATTAAAACTCATTTTGTATACAAAAGGACAAAATCCACTCTGTTCAGCAGTTTTGTCCCTGAACAAATACATATTGACCATCCACCCCAAGACTTATAAAAATCATACCAGGTCTTATATTGCATGTTTCTTTGAAGTTGTGAAAGCTTTGTTTGCACTTGCTTTCTCATTTATCCTTACAACAAATCTGTCAATATAGACAATCTTTTTCCCTTTAGAATAGACTCCCCAAGCAGTTTAACAGAGGTTCCAACTGAACTGGAAAAAAATAGCATCCCCACATTATGGACTTAACTTTATTATGTTTGTATTTGGTAGTTTTGTATAATGTAAAATTAGTCATTGGAGTCACGCATACCCATATCTGAATTCTGGTTGTGAAATATTTTTTTTCAGTTTTTATTTTACTTCCAATTAGTTAACATACAGTGTTATATTAGTTTCAGATGTACAATAAAGTGATTCAACACTTCCATACATCACCTGGTGCTCATCACAACAAGTGCACTCCTTAATCCCCATCACATATTTAACCCACTCTCCTCTGGTAATCATCTGTTTGTTCTCTATAATTAAGAGTCTGTTTCTTGGTATGTTTCTCTCTCTCTTTTTCCCTTTGCTCATTTGTTTTGTTTCTTAAATTCCACATATGAGTGAAATCATAAGGTATTTGTCTTTGACTGACTTATTTCACTTAGCATAATACTCTCTAACTGTATCCATGTTACTGCAAATGGCAAGATTTCACTCTTTTATGACTGAATAATATTCCATTGTAAATATATACCACTTCTTCTTTATCCATTCATCAATCAATGGATACATGGGTTGCTTCCATAATTTGGCTATTGTAAATAATGCTGCTATAAAGATAGGGATGTATGTATCCCTTTGAATTAGTGTTTTTGTATTCTTTGGTTAAATACCCAGTAGTGTGATGGCTGGATCACAGGGTAGTTCTATTTTTAATTTTTTGAGGAACCTCCATACTGTTTTCTACAGTTGCTGAACCAGTTTGCATTCTACCAACATTGCCCAAGTATTCCCTTTTCTCCACATCCTTCCCAACACCTGTCATTTCTTGTGTTGTTGAGTTTAGCCATTCAGACAGGTGAATTACAATGATTCATTATAGTTTTGATTTTCATTTCCCTGATGGTAAGTGATGATAAATATCTTTTCATGTGTCTGTTGACCATCTGTATGTCTTCTTTCAAGAAATGTCTGTTCATATCTTCTGTCCATTTTTTAATTGGATTATTTGTTTTTTGGATGTTGAGCTTTATAAGTTCTTTATATATTTTGGATACTAACCCTTTATTGGATATGTCATTTGCAAATATCTTCTCCCATTCAATAGGTTACATCTTAGTTTTGTGGATTGTTTCTTTCACTGTGCAGAAGCTTATTAGTTTGATGTCATCCCAATAGTTTATTTTTGTTTTGTTTCCCTTGCCTCAGGAGACATATCTAGAAAAAGTTGCTATGGCTGATGTCAGAGAGCTTACTGCCTGTGTTCTCTTCTAGGATTTTTATGGTTTTAGGTCTCACATTTAGATTTTTAATCCATTTTGAGTTTATTTTTGTGTATGGTATAAGAAAATGATCCAATTTCTTTCTTTTGCAGTTCTGAAACATTTTAGCTGCAAAATATCATCTAACTTCTCTAAGTAAAAAGGGGGTTGACAAGGCTTATTCACACTGTGGACAAGAGTGAATGGGTTATCTAGCACAAGCCTGAAAAATAGCTAGCACCCACTATGCTCCCCCTCAATGCCTTTTCATTTCCTCTCTTCTTCCCTCCCTTCTTTGAGGATATGTCTGTTGATTTAAGAGAAAGGACAGCTGAAAAAATAAAATGAAAAGTATTTTCTGCATCACGGAAAAGTGGCAAGTCTCTCTAAGTTTTCCTGACTTCACACTAAGAATAGATTTCAGTTATTGAAAATTCATTGTGCTGAACTCCTGACCTAGTTTATAAAACCAAAAGACAGAATTGAATAATTTAAAGGTATTTTAGTTATCTATTACTATTTAACAAAATACTCCCCAAGTTAGTAACAAGTTAAAAACATGTATTATCTCAATAGTTTATGAGGGTCAGAAATTCCGGTGGGGCTTAGGTAGGTGGTTCTGGCTCAGTGCCTCCTGTGATTGCAGCAACATCAGCCAGGGCTGCAGTTCTAGGGGCTGAGAATCCACTTCTAAGTTAACTCATGTGACTTCTGATGGAGGCTTCAATTTATTTTTTACCATATAGTCCTCTCCATAAGGCTGTTCACACAACATCATGACTTTCTCTAAAACAAGTGGTACAAGGAAAAGAGAGATCTCAAAACAGAAGCTTCGGTCTTTGACACCTAATCTTGGAAGTGATATACCGTCACTTCAGCTAACTTCTATTGATCACACAGACAAACCTGGTGCAATGTGGCAGAGGACTACACAAAGATGTGAATCCAAAGAGGTGGGGATCAGTAGGTGTCATCTTGGCTACCAAACACATAATGCCAGTATCCGCTTTGTGGAACTGAGCCCTATGTGTTCCAGTGGCCCAGACAAGGTGTGCTGGGCAAGCAGGACATTTTAGAGACATAGATTTTATTCTAACCTAAGATTATAATGCAAAAACAGTGGAGATCCCTGAAAGCTTCACTGTTCAAAGCTGAAAGAGTAGAAGAACGCAAAATGTCAGCTTAGCATCATGCTTCTCACATGTTACCAACCAATTAAATACTTAAGCAAACATGTCTTGTTAAGTCTAGATATTTTTGGGGGGGGTCCCCAGTTTATTCATATTTGCCCTTTAGAAGAAATACCTTTTTCTTCCCTACCCTTTAAGGTCTCTGAGCTACAGAATTCACCTTAGTTGTACAGAAAGATTTCCAAAAACTCCAGGGATTTTCATTTCAATGATATAATTTGATGGAACTCTAGTTGATATTTTTTAATAAAGTTCTACATATACTGTGATTCAAATAAGTGAGAATAATGAACATACAGTGCTTAGCACATAATAAGTAGTCCAAATATTTACGGATTAAATAAGTACAATTTTTCTACCACTTTTTATGTAAAATGACAAAAAATATTATAGGTTAGATTTTTTTGTTAATATTATAAGGAAAAGTGGACCTTCTAAAGAAAACTAAAAATCCATAAATATATACATAAATTTTACAAGAAATACATACAGGAGAAGCAAAATGTTACTGCCAGGTTAGAAACTTGTATTTCCAAATAACTATAATTTTTTTTTGGTCATTAGTACTCATAAAAACAACAACAAAAATCTCTTTCCTTTATTATAGTATTTGTATCTAGTTTCAAAAAAAAGTATCAGGACTCAAAACTGAAATTAAGGTAATTTAAAACCACTTCAAAGATGTTATGAACTCCTTGTTATTAAATCTTATCTCATAGGTACTTCTATACTATAATTTATAATTCATGATTCTGGAAAGAAAATGAAAAATTGACTTTGAGAAATCATTTTAAAGACAATTTTAAACTGACAACTTGCTCAAAGATATGATTGAGGAATTTAAATATTCATAAATTTTCTCTAGGTTTTATTATTTTAAGTTATCAGAACCTATACTTTAATAATAACCTGAACTATTCAAACACAATGAATAAAAGTCTAAGAAGGTGGTTAACAGATTCTTAGAAACATTACTGGGGGGGCGCCTGGGTGGCTCAGTTGGTTAAAGCAACTGCCTTCGGCTCAGGTCATGATCCTGGAGTCCCGGGATCGAGTCCCGCATCGGGCTCCCTGCTCAGCGAGGAGCCTGCTTCTCCCTCTGACCCTCCCCCCTCTCGTGTACTCTCTCTCATTCTCGGTCTCTCAAATAAATAAATAAATCTTTAAAAAAAAAAAAAGAAACATTACTTGGTAAAATTATTACACTAAAAAATGTAGAGTGGGGGGAGGTTTAAGGTGTTTATAGGTGATGATTAAACAATGATCTTTCAACTGCTGGTCATTTATTTTGAAACGTAAATCATTCTTTGTAAAAAATAATTGCTAGGAACAGTTTAAATGACCAGAAAAATTAAGTTTCTCAAATTTTATTATGTTGTCAACATAAAACAAAAGCCCAACTTCTTCACATTTATTCATTCATTTACTCTGCCTCCTCTGATTTATTCATCTTCATAGCAGTTACCACCATCTACCTATTATATAGGTATTGTTTTAGCGGTGTACTGTCCCTACCTACCCTCTAGAATATGAACTCCACAAGAGGACTCTCTCTGTAATATACTCTATTTTATATCCAGATCTTAGAGGTGTCCCAGGTTCATACAAGGTGCTTTATAAACGTTTACTGAGTGAATGAAAGAACCAATTGTTATCATGTGCCATGCACGAACTGGGTGCCAAAGATGTAGTAATTAACAATGTGGACATAGTCGCTATCATGGCAAAGCTTATAGTTTACTGAAGGTTCAGACAAGTAGACAATTACAGGAACCAATATCATGAATACTGTAAAAGAGGAAAACACAACAGTGGTACCAACTCTGAAATTGGAGGAAGGCTCTCTGAAATCAAAACTCAGATGTAAAAGATATTTGGAAATTAGCCAAGTTTTTGAGAGGTGAACAGAAAAGAGAGTAAACTGCTCAACATGGAGAAACCATATGTGCAAAGACCCAGAGGTAAGAGAAAGAATGACCCGAAAGAAATTCTGTACAATTCCATCATAGAGATTAAGTTGAGGCGGGAGAGGTTTAAGTTAAGATGTTTTTAGCATATGCTTTCAGTACCAAGTAACAGGAAAATCCCTCTAGGTCCTGAGATGACTGTGCAAACAATTAGATTAGGACCCTGTTTATTCTTTTCTTTTCCCAGGTCCAATCCCTCACCAAGATTTCATTCTTGGCACCCCAACACTTGCACTGATCATCTCGAAGTGACTATCAGCGCCTCCTAGACCTATCCGCTTCTTCACATCCAGAAAAGAAAACAAAAAAGGACGATGAGTCCTATTTCCAGAAAAATCCTCAGATTCCCTTCAGTTGGTCAATTTAGGTTACATGAAAGCTAGGTACTGGAATGGACTGACTGGCCTCACCCACATCCCCTGCTGAATCCTTAGAACCTAGACAGAATCAATATCCCTGACACCATAGTAAGCCAATAGAAACCAGGGATACTTTGTAATGGAAAAAGGAAAATTGAATGCACAGACAGCTGACCTATTGTATTTGCCAGGTAACTTTAGATTGTATCAAAAAAGCAACTAAGATCCACTGAGTTGAACAAAGGAAGAATCCACTCAGTCATGTTAGAAATACCACTCTTTTTGCAATATGAAGAAAATAGTGATCAGAATCAAGCTTAGAAATGGAGACAGTAGTTAGCAGGTTGGTGCAAGGTGCTATCAGTATGGATAGACTGACAATAAAAGATTCAAGAGATTTTCAACAGTTAGAATAGACAGACATTAGAGAAGATTTAAATTTAAGAAGTGAAGGAGAGAGCAATGTCAAGGGCGATCCCATGTGTAATGATTGGCCAAGTGGACATGTATGGCAGTCATATAGAAACCAAGAAGGAAAAACAACTTGTAGTGGGAAATGATGAGTTGATTTCTGGATGTAAGTTTAATATGTCTACAGGTTATAAACTTAAAGTTGTTTCAGTTCTCAGAGTCATGCCATTTCAGATGTTAAAGAAGCTATTATAATTCTACAATGGAAGTAAAAAAATATAACATTTACTAGTTATTAGCCAAGGACCCATTTCCTTTTTGTGCTTAAGTTTTTGTTCCATAATTTCTAAATACTGATGCTACTTTCCAAAGCTAAAGTTCAGGAGGAAAAATGAAGAGACCAGAAGCATATAATAAATCATCTGTGTTTTCCTCTAACATGAAACATAAATGCATATTAAATACCACCTGCTACAATGATATGGAAATAGAATAAGAACTAGAAATATCCTGATTCAGTATATAGAGGAACAAACACCGGATTAGATAATATCAAAGTCAAGTAGTGACACATGCAATGAGAAAGTAGAGCAAGATTTTTTTTTAAGTCTACCAAGAAAAAAAATATTATTGCAACATGGATACCCTAGTTGCTTGTAAAAAGGGGAGCATTTTTGTATGGGACAGTATCTACCTGAAACATCACTTGGAGGAAGAGAGCTAGGCAGTAAGATTAGCAGCTGCAGTATAAAACTGATTCAGCAGCAGATGTGAGGCAAAACTCCCTGTTTCCAAATTTGCTAGAGGGATATAGCCTTATTAGGGAGGAAGCTGAATCTAGGTTATACAATAATGAAGTAGATAAAAAACATAGCTAAACGGTACTTCATAATAAATCATTGAGAATTTCAGGATGGAAGAGACCAGAGAAGAATGGAGAGAAGGGAGGAAAAGAGAGAGAATGAGGAGGAGAAGGAGGAAGATAAAAAGAAGCTGGGGAAGGAGGAACACAATGAGACAGGGGGATTGGTCTAGTGGGCAGTGGTGCAGAGGGAAAAGTGAGAAAGAGAGAGACAACACAACAAAGTAACCAGAGGAGAACTTTCTTATGGCTAAAGAGAATGTTTTAGAAGAGAGAGTACTCAATATTCAATTCTAAGCTATTTTCATTGATATAATATTAAACCCATATTTTCAAGAAAGTCTGATACACTGAAATGTCCACATGGGGTGACACTGAGAAAAGAAAAGGAGGAGTAACAGGAACTGTGGTCATCCCTACAACTACCCCTACAACCATCTTCCCAAGGGGAAAGATAAATAGGACTTCCAGGTCCCATGTGTCATGGCAGGTTCCCTTGTGTTTCAGCTTGTGTTTCACTGACCTAAGAGTGACTGTACTTCAAATATACAAATTGTAGATGAACTTAATTACATCAGGGGCAGTGAACTTAAATGAGGCAAGTCTGACCTCTTTGCTATACTAGAACAAATCTGTACAACATATATGAAACTTTAAGGGTCATTTTTCTCAACATCTATCAATATTATACTTTTTTAAGGATTTAGGACCAAGGTTCTAATCATAGCTCTGATGCTATATGCCTTTTTCTAATGTGTGGCATTTCTACTATGGTTGCTTTTCTTAAAGGGGATTTCCACGAAGTCATTTTTGAAAATAATTCAAAATTGAACATAAAATGTGCCAACCCATTAATGATCTTTTTTTAAAGATATGCAACTTTTTTTCCAGAAAAGAAAGATAGTCCAAATATGACCTATTGGAAACAATGATCTCTTGCAGTTAGTGTCTTTTGCTATCATGCTTCTTACTTATGGGATTTCTATAACTTTCCCAATTTGACTGTTCTGTTAGAAAAAGTGAAAAAATATAATTATTTCTAATTGCCATGACAGAGTCATTATAAAATAACTTTCAAAGGAAAGTTATTAATTTACTTATTCAAAAAGTATGTATCTTGTAATTACCTGGAGTAAGAGCTGGTTTTAGCATGACACAAAACATAATATACTCTCCCTGTGCAGGAAGCTCATAAATATCTGAGCATCCAAATAATAGAAGATATTTTAAAAGCAAATGGCAAGAAAGTATAGAAAGAATGGCAGGGTCTACTCTGGTTGAATCATGACATGAGACATGATATACCTAACACAAATAATTGTTGTGAGCATCAAATAAGATAATGCTTGTAGAGCACTTGGGACATGTAATTATTTTGTAAATTATTTTACTGAATCGCCCCCACAGGTCCAAATATCCCAGTTTTACAGATGAGGAAACAGAGGCCAAAATCATCCAGCTAGTAAATGGTGGAGCTGATATTCAGACCCATCAGTATGACTCCAGAGGTGGGAGTCTTAACTCTTGTACCATAGCAGCTTCCAAGTGTACTACTACCATGCCCACAACTTCTTGAATAAGGCAACAGAATTTTTTTGACAGCTAACGATTGAATGACACATACGGAGACACTACAGCCATTATCACTCCGATAAACATGGCCATCTACTGGTTATTTGGGTTTGTACACAGATAGCAAACTGATTTGCAACAGTGATGAATCTTAAGGACTCACGTTTTATTCTAGGTAGCGGATGTAGGCACCGGATGACCAAGCCAGCTGAGAAACAAGACGTATTCAATACAGGCCACAGTCAGAAGCACAGTAAGGCTGGCATAGTATTCAAATAGTGAGTCAGGTGTCAATTCAGGCAGGTGATACCAACATCAAAGGTAACAACAGATGTTACCAAAGGCAAGTATAGAAACAGAAGCAGGAATCCCAGTGGCAGGAAAAATGAAATAGTAACAGGAGTCAAAAGACAGCAAGTACAATAAATCCATCATGATACCATATGTGAGTTCCAAAAAAATGACCTGTACAATGTGAAGTTACACTATATGAAGCTAAAGAAATAACTGGAGTAAGGCTGCTGTGGAGGATGGGGGCTGGCTGAGAATTACATTCGATCCAAAATTGCATTATTGCAGAATGCATTATCTCAGTGTTTCACTGAGTTAGTCACACACGCAGCAAAACTTTAAGTGCCTTACCTGTAGTAAACTCATGTAATCATCACCCACAACCCTGTACTTAGTATTATTTCCCCATTTGTGCAGATAAGAAAGCTGAAGTACAGCGAGGTTAGTAACTTGCCCGAGGTCAAAGAGCCATAGGGCAGAACTAGAACAAAAATGCATGCTGCCTATCTCTAGAGTCCACACTCATAACTACCAGGCAGCCCTGTCTCTGCAAAGTCAGGTATCAACCAGCTAATGTCAGAGAATCTGGCAGTAGGTAGCAAGACTCACGTCACAGGTCAAAGATCTGACGTGTGGGGTCAGAGCTCTAGTCTTTATGGTGCAGTACATGCGAAGAAGCTAGAATAGTGGCTGGCATATAATAAGCACTCAACAAATGTTAGCCAGAAAAAATATTAATCATTGTTGTTGCTGTTGTAACAAGAGAAGAAACTTTAATAGGCTGAATCTGCTCCTCTGCCAAGTTCATATGTTGAAGTCCTAACCTGCAGTGTGAAATGTGACTTTAGATAAGGTCTTTAAAGAGGCAATTAACTTATGATGATGTGGGCTCATCAGGGTATGCTCTAATCCAACAGAGAGAAGATTCACACACAGACGTGTACAGAGGAAAGATCATGTGGAAACACAAGGAAAAGAGCCATCTGCAAGCCAAGGAGAGAGGCCTCAGATGAAACCAGCCGTGTCCACACTCTGATATTAAACTTCCACCCTCCAGAACTCTGAGAAAATAAATTTCTGTTGTTTAAGCCACCCCATCTGTGGTGCTTTGTTATGGCAGCACTAATACAGGGACCAAAAGGTGTGAAACATAACATGTCCAGAAAATACAGTAGGAGATCAGCATTAAGTTCAAGATGAATGAAATTGAGGCAAATACTGCCACACAGACCCCATTACAGAGAGGGACTCCAGACAAGAGCTCAGGTACTGGGACTGGAGCAAATATTAGAGAATGAATAATTGCAAAAGTGCTTAGATGCCAAGCCATTGCTCTAAACCTTCTTAAATATCTTCCGCTAAGGAAGGGACTGAAGCTTGGGGATGGAGCAGAGCTGTCATCAAAGGAGTGCAAATGTGTGCAGATATAACTGAAGAGTTATGAAAGGTAGGAGAACGCCTGATTCTTATCACACACACCAATATCAGAGATATAAAGGCAATTTTAATTTTAAAATTCTTCCTAATTAAACCTCAGTATATGTTAAACCTAAACTAGATCACTACAGCTGTATTTTTCTTCAGCTTATTTCAGTGATGAATGGCCCAAAATAATGGTGAACATTTCCTAAAAAGAGTATGATCATGAAATCTGCAAGTCATGTAGCATACCACTACCTGCTCAGAACTGCCTTGTCATCCACTAATCTGGTTTAAATAGATACTAATTTTTCTACTGTTCATGTAGACTTTATTACTTTTTGTGTATACCTACATACCTTTAATGTTAGGTATGTCTAGAAGTGAATATTATGCACTGGGTTGAGTTGATAGAATTACTCCAGAAGAATGAATGGCATCAACGGGTCTTCTTTACTGTTGGACCCCCCTCCACACACACACACCTACTGCATTTAATAGCAATGGAACTCAAGCAAGATCTGTGGGATCATTGCTTTGCATTCTTCATTAACAATGTATATTGCATGCTCACAACATCAGAGTAGCTCAAATGAGCACAAGTGAACTAAAAGTTCAATTAGTGATATTATAACCAGTTTCCATTTCAAGAAATAATGCGATGCATACAGTGTGGAACAATTGGCAGTTGAAAACATTTTGAATGTGGAGGCTTTCAGTATCAGAATTCAATTGCAGCAAGAAAAGCAAACAGAAAGAGCTACCATACACCCTCCCTGACTCTTTGAACATATTCCACCTTTCCAGATGATTCAGTGCATGGCACATTGACATTTTTCACAGGTTTGATGGTGAGACTCCATAGAAACAAATCCCCTTTGCCAAAAAGGGCTCTCCATTCCAGATTAATGAAACCTGAGAGTAATGATCATTACCACAATCAAAAGCATAGGGGCCACTGCCACTGTTTCAGGATTTCTATGTAAGGAAAGCATCAGGGGATTTCTTAAAAGCTTTATTATTCAAATGGTGCTTTTAAATTAGTAGATGGAGAAATGCTGTACCTATGAGTCATCAGCAATCAAAGAATGTATAGGCTGCCGTCCAGCTATGCATTCTTCATGTTGTAACTCATCTATTTTTCTGTTTTTTTCTTGGAGAAGGAAAAATGTGGACTCTAGTATCAGTTCTACAATGCCAGTTAGCATGATGTTAATATTCAGGTTGAATCTTTGTGATACTTTAAAGAATCATGACATCCTCTGGTGAGGACCGGTTTCTACATATTGTAGAAGATGACAATAACTTCTTGGATAACTAAGACTGCAGGGGAAATTATCAGACTCCCAATTTTATGTCAGAAGATCATACTGACTGCTGCCATCCTAATGCAGTCATTTGTAAGGTGATAAACATGGCCAACATTTTAAGATAACCAGTTATGTGTCTCTACATACTAATGACATTTTAAATGCAAAAAAAAAAAAAAAAATAAGAGTACACATTTTGAGTATTTTAACCCTACAGTCAAATAAGATTATTTAGACTTTGTTTTATTATCCTCCAGAATAGGCTAAACCTCTGCAGAGATATTTCTAGCTTTTAGCTACCAAGGAATTACAAGTTTTTCTTGAACGGTAGTTGTTATTTTAAGATAAAATATGCCAGAGTCTGAGGGTTTTGTATATGTATAAAAGAATAATCTTGGGCGCCTGGGTGGCTCAGTTGGTTAAGCGACTGCCTTCGGCTCAGGTCATGATCCTGAAGTCCCGGGATTGAGTCCCGCATTGGGCTCCCTGCTTGGCAGGGAGTCTGCTTCTCCCTCTGACCCTCCCCTCTCTCATGTGCTCTCTCTCATTCTCTCTCTCTCAAATAAATAAATAAAATCTTTAAAAAAAAAAAAAGAATAATCTTAGCCCTCAAAGATTTTCCAAGGAAAGCTACAACATGAATAAATCTCAGCATATTTTTTATTAATTAGAGAGTCCTACAGATGAATTAAATATCCAATATATTTCTGCTTGTTATACACTGCATATAACTCAAGAATAAAAGAAAAGCTAGCATTTTTCTACATGCTTCAAAATATTTAAGTTATGCTTTCTGTAATCTTTTGAGCCTTTGAAAGTGCTATTTTTAAATTTAAATAAATGAAAAATTGGAACTAACCATAAGGAAATTAACCCCTCTAAATTCACTTTTTAGGCCTTTTAGTGGGAAGTCTCTAAAACTGAACCTAAACCCAGATTTTTCTCAGAAACTTCAAGGCCTCTATACACTTAGGCAGATACGAAAAACCTAGGAACTCCTATACAGACACTGGCAAGCTCTTAGGCAAGAGCATTACCAAACAGTTAATTAGTTTTATTTCCATAAAGTCAGTTGAATTCTACCACAATTTAGTAAGCACCTACTGTGTGTTGACACTAACGTAAATACTGGTTCCTGGAACCCAGAAGTTCCATTCTTTGAAAAAGGAAAAAAAAAGAAAAAAGGACAGGAGACAAAATCTATATATTCTCCTGATTACCAGCCAGGGTAAATCAGGGCCAGACCCACCATTTCTAATTGAGTTTTTAAGTCACGATAGAATCAGAAATCATGAATTAAATGATGAATTAAAGCTCTACAAACAAAAACTAAAAAACTTTTTTTTCATACATGGGTTCATTCATTATTCATTCATTTGTTCAACAAATATGTACTAAGTATATCTCTGTGCCAAAAACTCTCCCAAACACTTTATATAACTTAGCACAGTAATGTTTTTAAAAATCTTATGAGAGGGGCGCCTGTGTGACTCAGCCCATTAAGCATCTGTCTTCGGCTCAGGTCATGATCTCAGGGTCCTCAGATAGAGCCCTGTGTTGGGCTCCCTGCTCAGCAGGGAGCCTGTTTCTCCCTCTCCCTGCTTGTGCTTCTCTCTCTCTGTCTCAAATAAATAAATATATAAAATCTTTTTTAAAAATCTTACGAGAAAGACATTATGATATATACTTCCTATTTAAGGAACTAGAACCTCCAGTTAAATTTTTGCCATGGATCAACTAATCTTTCATGTTTTTGGCAATCAAGTTCCAATTTACTCATCCTTCAGAAATGTATTAAGTGTTTGGTACTGGAAAAGCCATGAGGACCAATTCATGTCCTCTTAGAGCTCAGAATAAAGACCAATAACTCTCTTAGATTCAGGCTCTGCCCTTCAAGAGGCCCTAGACATTCAAGGACCTTCCTCAAAATTGTCAAAGCTTGGCGGCTCAGTTGGTTAAGCATCTGCCTTCGGCTCAGGTCATGATCTCAGGGGTCCTGGGATTGAGCCCCACATCAGGCTCTCTGCTCAGCGGTAAACCTGCTTCTCCCTCTCCCTCGGCCTGCCGCTCCCCCTGCCTGTGTGCTCTCTTTCTCTCTGTCAAATAAATAAATAAAATTTTTAAAAAGTTGTCAAAGCTCCCCTCTTGTGCCTAGGGCTAGTAGAGACTAGTACTTATGTCTGGGCAGAGAGTCTCAGGCTCAGACTAGGATCGATGTAGGGTCCCCCTGGTCTTTCAGACACTTTCCAAATTTCAATCCTACACATGAGATCAACCAGAGGCCCCAAGTTGCTCCATTACTCATGTCTGTGAGGTCGTTCCGAGGTCCCCGGGCTAGGCTTTATTTCCTGGAGGGTGGCCTAGAGACAGCATTGCTCTCTGCAAGCCAGTGAATTACTTCTTTCACAGGATTACATAAGGTTGGGTTTCGAGAATATCCATGGCACGGTGATTGTGTGTGAGACTCACTGCCATCTGGCGTAAGATGAGTTCAGAACTCTGGGATACCAACAGTGTACTGCTGACCGTTTGACTTGATTTCATGTGTTGGATCTTATGTTGAAATCATGTGTTAGACCTCATGTATCTGTTTTCTGACCACTGTGCCGCAGTATTTGAGGATGGCTACAGGTATATTTTCTTTCTTTGTTGTTGCAGGGTTTTTGGTGGGGGGAGGTTGACAGGTGTATTTTCCCCTGGGTACCCACCACTACTGACACCCAGCACGTCACTACCCCTCCATAGGCGCTGTGCTTTATGTAATGGTGTCCTCTGGGGTTGCTGCACCTAATACATACAGAGGCTTTTGAGACTATTTTTCTACAAAACCAAAGGGCCCTTCTGATGCATGCCCTCTTTTGCCTCCTATAGATGTGATGGGTGTAATACTCTCCCAAGTCAGAAACAACCATTCTTTGCTCAAATAGGACCACTCTTCTCATTCCACTCATTTGGGAAAGTTTGTAGTATTCCACTGTGATTCACTGCAATCTACTGCCTTTGAAGGGGCCAGCTTAGTAACATATATTAGATATATAGATATATAGATATCCTTGGATATATAATGAAGGTCACCACTGTATTCATTGATCTTTGAGGGTGGCACTAAACTGCCATTTATGCATCTCACATGCAGTATAGTTTCTGATTTATTATCGTGTCCTAGGTAGTATACTTTTAGGGGTATTTGGCTTTTCCTCACATGGAAACAGTATGATGGTTCGTCCAGATGCTAAATATATTCTTATCAGATACTCAGGAAATTTTCAAATAACTACACAGGTTAGCCCTGGACTCCTTAGTTACAGTGAGCAATACTTGAGTTGTCAACTGGCCTCCATAAGCCCCGATCTAATAGGGGCTCATCGATGGCATTTTTGAACTCCCAATATTGGTTTAAGCTTGAATGCTGTATCCAACAGCTTTCAAAAGTTTTGGAAATTTCCTTTTTTTCAGAGTGCAGTTACTCTGAGAAATGGCAGTAGTATTGGGGGGTTAATAATTGAGGAAATCACTACTGTATATCTCTGGGTTGTTGTGGGGTTCTTCAGGAGAACATGGCTGGTCCTTCAACTGATGGGCCCTAGGTCTGAGAAATGGCTCACATCTAGACACTGAATAATGGTATTTTTCCTTTGCAGTAGGTGGCATCAGCCACTTGCTTATCCACTTCTAATATACCTAGTACCCAAGAACACCGAGGTTGATCCCTGCAGGTTGATATCTCCTTGGGGCAATTTGGTCTACTGCCCATGATGTTAATATCACCTACTTTGTCTCTAATGTTTAGGTGCTATTCCTGGCTCCTCTTCTGGGAAGCTACAATTTTAATGACACTAGAGAACCTGATTGGCAACAGTATCTCCTACAACCAACCCTGCTCAACCACTGAGCTTCTCAGTGTTGCTGATATCCCCCTTTATAGTACATTCCTTGATCTCCCATATACCCCAAACCCAGTTTCTCCTATTGTGAACATTAGTATGGTTGGATCATTTGTTACAATTAACCAATATTGAAACATTATTATTAACTAAAGTCTATACTTTGGTTAGATTTCCTTAGCTATTACCTAATGCCCTCTTTCTGCTTCAAAGTCTTATCCAATCAGTACACTACAGTCCCTCAAGTCATCCCATCTCCCTATGTTCCTCTTGACTGTGACGGTTTCTCGGACCTTCCTTGTTTTTGATGACCACGACAGGTTTGAAGACTGCTGATCTTTAATGCAGTTTGCAATTTCTTCTTTATGACACAATAAGATGCTATAGGCTCATCTTACGTATTTCTTGCCCCAGTCCTCGAATCAGCCAGTTTCCCAAGAAGTCCTGGTTTCTTTTACTGGTAAATGTCATTAGAACACAAGCTCTGGGTTTCAAGTGTGTTCATTGCTACTAAATGCCATTGATTCTAGGCTCTCTAGCTCACAAAGGAAGGAAATATATGTGTGTATACTAATCCCCACACATGTGTTGGTATACACACACACATTATATACACTCACACATATGCACATATACTTCTGTATGTGACCATACTTCCGTATGTATCTATATTAAGATAAAATGAGTTCATAGTGATATCTCCAACTCTAATCCATGCCACATGGAATATTTTGATCACTTTCCCATGCTTATCTGTCAACTCACACTCCCAACAGTGAGAAACCTGGTTCCCAGAGATGTAGCTTTTTACTTAATCTCTGTGAAGGCAAATAACCTACACAGCTGCAAACACTGCATCCTAAACTATGCACACTACATTGTACCCAATACCATACAACCTACACAGCTCTCAACTCCAAGTTCTTAATTCCATACATTTGTCTGAGATGCTGGTGTGGAGACTATGCAAATTACATATTCCAGACTCTGGTTCTTCCTTGGGGAGCAATAAAAAGAAACTTAAAAGCATGTGGAGGGAAGGGCTTTGAATCACCTTTTACTCAGTTTCTATCAGCATTGCTCCAACAGCAGCAAATTGTTGGCTCTAGCCTACACTTTCTTCTTTCACTTTGAGCATTAACCTCAGCACACCCACTCAGGTTTGGATATAAACCTGTTCCTTTTTTATGGTGGAAATAACAGCTTTGCCTCCCTTACTTATCCTTTGAGTTACAGGCTCCCTAGGCTGTCCAAGTATCCAAGAGTACCCTTGGTGGTCTGAGCACCTGCCAGGTTATGACACTTCCACAGAGATCTAACAACAGCTGAGCAGAACTTTCCCAAAGAAGTCCAAGCTTGAGCCCTGGTGAGCAGAGCTTCCCCAAAGAAGTACAAACTTGAGCCCTGCCGGGTACCTCCTCTAATCTACTATAATATGATAATATCATCTCTTTTCTTTTCCTAGCTCTAAGAATGATAGTTGCTACCAACCATTATTAATTTTTGGATGTTGTCCTCATCCCCTTTTTGCTCTATTCCATCATTATTTTATTTGCCTTTCATCATTATTTTATCCAACCTACACATTAAATATGTTCCATCTGAAATACTTGGTATTTTGTTTTCCTCAATGAATTCTAACATTCTTTCACCCTCATTTTATGTGCAAATTACATACTTTAATGGTGCCTCCCTCAATATGTTTTTGTGAAGATTAACTTAGTTTTTGCATGCAAATTACTTAGCACAAAGCCTCACACTTAAGAAGTGACCAACCAATATTGGTTATTATTTTTCTTACCAACTACACTAGTGGAATGAGATTTAAAGGCAACCTCTCCATCAGAAGAACAATGTTCCAATATGGGATCTTGAGCCTGGCTAGTTTTGTAGACACTAGTTTCTCTCATGCCCATCATTTTTTTTTTTTTTTTTTTTGCATATACTCAGGGCTTTATCAAACTTGTACATACAAGTGTGGCTATACCATTTGCTTATGATAAAAATGCTCATGGGGCACCTGGGTGGCTCAGTCAGTTAAGTGTCTGACTATTGATTGCAGCTCAGGTCTTGATATCAGGGTTGTGAGCACAAGCCTGTGTTGAACTCCATGCTGGGTGTAGAGTTTTTTCTGAAAGAAAGAAAAGAAAGAAAAGGAAAGAAGGAAAGAAGGAAAGAAGGAAGGAAGGAAGGAAGGAAGGAAGGAAGGAAGGAAGGAAGGAAGGAAGGAAGGAAGGAAGGGAGGAAGGAAGGGGAAAGAATAATACTTAGGTATTAACTGGCAAATAGCTCTAGTACTTTGTTTTTTGAGTACCTTCTCACCACCCCAGCTAATTTTGCCTTTTTCCAGGACCCATGCGACCTCCCCACTTATATAGCAATAAAAAGCTAAATGCCTCCAGATCCTGCTCCAATGCTAGGGCTAATACCTGTTCTAATTGGTTTACATGTATGCCAAACTTAAATATTTTGTATATCACTCTGCATATGTGTATTGTCCCTCCCATAATCAAGAATATTACTAAAGTTAACATTTAAGGGGGGTACATGATGTGCTGAGCACTGGGTGTTATGTGCAACTAATGAGTCATTGAACATTATATCAAAAACTAATGATGTTCTTCCAATCCATGAGCATGGAACATTTTTCCATTTCTTTGTGTCTTCCTCAATTCCTTTCATGAGTATTTTATAGTTTTCTGAGTACAGATCCTTTGTCTCTTTGGTTAGATTTATTCCTAGGTATCTTACGATTTTGGGTGCAATTGTAAATGGGATCGACTCCTTCATTTCTCTTTCTTCTGTCTTATTGTTGGTGTATAGGAATGCCACTGATTTCTGTGCATTGATTTTATATCCTGCCACTTTACTGAATTCCTGTATGAGTTCTAGCAGTTTTGGGGGGGGAGTCTTTGGGGTTTTCCACATAAAGTATCATATCATCTGCAAAGAGGGAGAGTTTGACTTCTTCTTTGCCGATTTGGATGCCTTTTATTTCTTTTTGTTGTCTGATTGCTGTGGCTAGGACTTCCAATACTATGTTGAATAGCAGTGGTGATAGTGGAATTGTGCAAGACTGTTGAATCTCAGATCTGTACCTCTGAAACAAATAATGCAATATATGTTAAGAAAAAGAAGAAGAAGAAGAAGAAGAAGAAGAAGGTAGCAGGAGGGGAAGAATGAAGGGGGGGAAATCGGAGGGATAGATGAACCATGAGAGACGATGGACTCTGAAAAACAAACTGAGGGTTCTAGAGGGGAGGGGGGTGGGAGGATGGGTTAGCCTGGTGATGGGTATTGAGGAGGGCACATTCTGTATGGAGCACTGGGTGTTATACACAAACAATGAATCATGGAACACTACATCCAAAACTAATGATGTAATGTATGGGGATTAACATAAGAAATAAAAAAAAAAACTAATGATGTACTATATGTTGGCTAATTGAATTTAAATAAAAAAAAGTTAACACTTTGGAAGTGCTTACTATGTGCCATGTGGAGGTATTCACTATTATTATTTTCCCTTTTGCTTTTTAGCTAAGAAGCTTAGACACAGATTTCAAAACCTGCCTGAGGTCACACAGCTTTTAAGTGGTGGAGCCAGGATTCATATCAGGCAGTTTAACTCCAGAGCCTGGGCTCTTGATTGAGATTTTATGCCTATCTGGGAACATAAGGTGAGCTTAATTGGGGCAGGGCAGAGAGGGAGGTAAGAAATTAAAGTTTTACTTACATGTGGATTCAGGAGAAGAGACTACATGAAGAATAAAAATTCATCACAGTAGATGAGGGATTGAAATGAAGGTTAAGAGAATAATTTAACAACAGAACTAGGTTATTTAAAATAAATCGGAGGGGGAGACGAACCATGAGAGACTATGGACTCTGAGAAACAAACTGACGGTTCTAGAGGGGAGGGGAGTGGGGGGATGGGTTAGCCTGGTAATGGGCATTAAGGAGAGCACATACTGAATGGAGCACTGGGTGTTATATGCAAACAATGAATCATGGAACACTACATCAAAAACTAATGATGTAATGTATGGTGATTAACATAACATAATAAAACAAAAAAATAAACTCGTTTCATTCACTGAGGATATTTAAGTTCTTTGTTTCATTCTAAAGCTATTCTGTGCTCCTTGTAAAAATTTACTGAAAGAAGAACTTGGTTTCTTCAAGCCTATCTGAGTCCAATGATTCTGTGCCCTACTCATGGTACAGCTTTGCAATAAACCAGTATACTCTTACGATGACCTTTGGAGTCAAGAGCTGGGTTCAAATGCCACTTCTACTTTTTATTAACTGGATGATGTTGAGCCAACCTAAACATCAAGGTCTCCATTTTCTAAACCAATAAAGCACTGACTACATCTCCCCTACAGCTACTTGTAGGATTAAATGACATCATTCATTTATAGTACCTGGCCTTTATAGTGGTCTTTATGATTGTAAATTCTCCATTCTTCTCTACATTTCATATTTCTCTCCATTATTCTCTTAGGTTTCATAGTTTAGATTTTTCATAATGTTTCTGCTCTCTCACTTTCATGTTCACTGTGTAGGTCTGTTTATGTGCTGACAATACCAGTTACCGTATGACTTTCTAAATAAGCGTAGTAATTGAGAACTGAATCCTGTTAGCTTAGATGACAACAAAAATAGTTCTAAGTCTCTCAAAATTATAATTATCCCTTCATTAATTTTCTACCTATCCAAAAAGTATGTCCTCTAGATTCCATTTTGCATGATATGAAAGCTCCCAGATCATATGAATTGATACCATATGCCCTTTTCCATTAATTTGTAAAAAGGGAGGGAAGGAGAGAGGGAGGGAAGGAAAGAGGGAGGGAGGAAGGGAGGAGAGAGAGAGAGAGGAAGAAAGATGGGCTGGGTATAATCTATCTGCCAGTATCTGATTGTATGACTTTCCGTAACTCATCTGTCTGGTTTTCAATGAAACAAGACTGCATTCTCTCACTATACCCCACTTTTCTGTGTAAGCTACCTTCAGTTCTTACATTCACAACCAAAAGATTACTAAATTCCCAACAAATTAAAATTTGATCCCAGTCTAGAATTTTGATAAATAACAAAAGTCTCCTCCTAAAAATCTGCAAAGTCCTGCCATAATATATGTTTAGGATGTGAATTTCTACTTTATATATATGTATTTATATTTAATTTATATATATGTGTGTGTGTGTATATATATATACATATATGTATGCATATATACTATATGTGTGTGTGTGTGTGTATCCCATAGGTACCTGACAGGAGGAAATATATTTAATTGAGGCCCCATAGGATTCCCATAGATAAATCTTTCATGAAAAGTATAAGTATAATATACAAATTTCCATATTATGGGAAGAAAACAACATTGTGAGAGTCAATAAAAGCAATACATATGGTAATTAGACTCCTGAGAATTACAGTAAAAAATGATCAAATGGATATTCAAAATAATTATACAGACAAAAATTGAAGATATTAGAAAGCAATCTATAAAAAACAAGACCAGGCAACTTTGGAAAAGCCAAAGAACTTATAGAAATTGAAAATGCAGTCACTGAAATAAAAATAAACCTCAATGGCTTGGTCCAGAACAGACATTGTTCAAGGGATAATAAATAAAATGCAGGTTAGAATTGAAGAAATTATCTGAAATGTAGCAGGCAGAGGTAAAGAGAGAAAAATTTTGTAAATGGAGATTAAGGACTCTAAAGGAATGTAAAGATATAAATTTTAACAAGTAGAAAGTATAAGGGGAGGCAAATTTTCAAGAAAAAAAAGTGGCTAACAAATGTATAGAACTGTGGACAATCAAGTATCAGCAATCAAGAAGTATTAAAACAATTCAGGGAAAATGCAACAAAACCAAATCTACACTCTGACACATCAAAATGAAACTGCAGAATGATAAAGATAAGAAGTAACCAATTAGAAAAACCGATAACCAACAAAATAATAACAATTAGTAAATAACAGAACTCAATAGCAACAAAAAAAATTGTAAAACAAATGAATTATACTTTTCAATACCTAAAATAAAGTAATGGCTAACCTAGAATTTCATGCCTACAAAAACTATCACCTAACAGTGAGTGTGAAATTGAGACATTTTCAGACACAAAAGAATTGAGGAAATTTACCTTCAACAGACCTTCAATGAAGGAAATTATCTTTAAGGATACATTTCAGGAAGAAGAAAATTGATCCCACAAACAAGCAAAGATGCAAGAAAGAATACAATTTTGTCTAGAGCCAGCTCAACCTATAACATGTGTTCAAAAATCACTTGTTAGAAAAATGAATATAATATTTTTATTTACAATTTAAAATAAAAAGGAGTTATCAAAGTACAAATTGTTCAGGAGAAGAGGAACATGGCAAGATTTTAAAAGAATTACCAAATTCTAAAATAAAGACTGCAGGTCAGACCACAGAAAATTTATTTTTTTCTATACTGGTTAAGGGTTTTCAGTTTCTTAACATAGAGAAACTAGAGGTTGATATCAGAACTTACTGTATGTCTTCTTTGTATTTTTGTTTAACTCAAACAAGAATAGTCTTCAGTCACTGTCAATTCTCCTTTATCTTTTTAAGAATATTATCTGGCCCGTTTGTGTCTACATCAATTTATGACATCTGAATGAGTATTCATGGTTAGTAGCCATTGATGAACATTGAAATCAGAATTCTGAGAAGTTTGAATGTGTCTTAACTCTCCTTTTTTTTTTTTTTTAAACTCTCTTTCGTGATTAAAAACCAGATACTTCCGAGCAATCCTTTCTATATTCCTATGTAAGTCAGTGTCTAAACTACTAAACAGAATAGGACAGAGTCAATGCTTTACTTTGTGTTTCTTGACTCTCCCATTTAATATGATTCTTTAAAAATCATGTTGGTGCTTTCTTCTTTAAATCCTTTCACTGCCCTAGCACATAATACAGCTAAAGTTGGCAAGACACAGCTCATTTGAGCATCTAAAACAATTAGTTCTTACATTTCTTGTGTGATTTTTTTTCCACCAAGAGGATTATTTATCTTAAGGGAAAAGTTCCCTTATCTCTTGGATATTCATTAATAGACTTCTCTCAGCCAGCTCCAGGCCTAAAACTTTATCTTCTTATTGAAAATATAAATGTAATGGTTCTTTCACTATTTTTTTTACGTTTTTTAATGCATCAGCTCATTTAGGGTGTTTGTCTTCCTGATGCTATCCTTAACAATTTAAGTATTTAAGAACTTTTTATAAATACTCTTTTAAAATGTGAGCTAAAGATAATTTCATCTGCCTTTTTCATACCTTACTTTGATTCTTTGCACAGCTCAAATCTTAAGAAGATCCTCACTGTGGTATGCAAAATGACCCTCTAAAGATGTCCATGTACTAATCCTTGTCCTTTAACATTAAAAAAAGGGGCGTGGGGGGTACTTTGCAGACATAATTAAAGCTATAGGCCTTAGGAAAGGTCAAGGACTCTGGATGATCTCTGTGTGCCCAATCGAATCACAAGAGTTCTTAAAAGAGAATTTTGTACATATGGAGTCAGAGATATGCAGGAGAAAGAGAAGTCAGAGATATTTAAAATGTGAGAGAGATTTAATGTGCTGTTACTGAAAAGAGTGACATAAAAAGCATGAAAAGGAACACAGGCAACCTCTAAGAATAAAGACTAGCCCCAGCTGATAGCCAGCAAGGAAGCAGGGACATTAGTCCTATAACTTTAAGGAAATGAATTTGATCAACAACCTGAATGAACTTAGAAGTGGAATTTTCCCCAGAGCCTCCAGTAAGATTCTAGCTCAGACAACACATTAATTTTGAACATGTGATGCCTTAAGCTGAGAATCCAGCTTAGCCATACTGTGTCCAGATTTCTTAGCCATGAACCTGTGAGATAACAAATTGGTGCTGTTTTAAGTCATGAATTATGTAGTAATTTGTTATAGCAGCAATAGAAAACTAATACACTCACAACTCTTCCCTTACGGAGTTCTTTATCTCATGGAAGGGACCCTATAAACACTTATATTTATAAAGCTGGCCTTCACAATATGTACATTATTTGTCAGTACACACCCAGCCTTTCCTTCATGGCTATACTAACTTCCAAAACAGCACTGTTTCTTTTCCTTGAGGCTATTTCTTTTATTCTACTAATTCTTTTGAGAAGAGGGTCAAAATTAGGGTAGTAGTTTCTGTTCTCGCTTTCTCTGCCTTTTGGGAGATGAAGTCATCAGCAAGGCAAATCAAGAACATGTCAGATACTCTGATTTTAGCCAACTGAGACTTCCAGCAGATGTCCAGAAAGTCCCTCATTTGCCTCTGTGCCAGTTCTGTAATTTGTGTCAGGAACACATCATCCATTCCCTCCATCTGTTAGTCTGTCACCTTCAAATGTAAGAATTCTGAAGAAGCAACATTTATGTATTTGGCTCTGAGCTGATAATGATGTTACTTGAGTATTTCTCTCCTTTACTTCTCACAAATGCTCTCTTTTGAGGTCATTTTAACATTCAGTCACAGAGACTTAGATTTTGCTAGTTCATTAATCTCTCACATCTGGTTGTAGGATCTCAGTACATCTGAGTTCAAGTAACAGCTACTGCCCTCCTCCAAAGGGCTCAGTCCTCAATCAGGATTACACAAAACGTCTTACCCTGCACCAAGCTTTACTACTAATTCACAAACATCAAGAAAGGAGACACAATCAGTGCCAAGTCAAAATCTCAGATATCCTGAACCTACCAGACTCACCTGCCTAAAATGACTTCCACTCTGGAATGTGTTTTAAGTTAGAATGACTAGCACTAATAATTTCTATTATAAACATTACAGGGAAGCTGCTTAATTTGGGGTTCTTTCAGATTTTTATCCCTTACTAGTCAGGTAGCTACGAAAATTAGATGACAAACTCTTCTCCAGTTCAGCTGTGTCTCATAAATCCATAAATTATAAGTTTATTTATAATAAACAGCCCTAACAAACTAGAAGTTCTCTGCTAAAAGTATATTTGGTCAGTATACAGCAACTCCTAGAAGACTTTTATTTATCTTCCAGCTAGGTGAATTTCACCAGAATATCCATAAGGAGATATAGTCCAGTCAAAATTGCCTGCCCTGAGGAAAATGTGAGGAACTGGGTTACAGACTCACTTTTCTTCCAACTCACAATTACGGTCAAGGCCACTGTCTCCTGTGATGCTCAGAATTTTTCTTTCCTTTAAAGGAATTATTTCTCAGGTACCAAATAGTCCACTCCTATCCCCACCCCATTATAATTTGGCCTCTGATGCTCCCCATTGCTTCAATTCACCAGTAATGCCTATCTAGCCTAGACCTATACCCTAAATACTGAACAAATCAAGGTTTATCTTATTTTGATTCGTTTCATTTTTGTTTTGTTGACATCATTGTCTCAGAAGAAGTCCCTAACTCCGTGAAGACGAATGGACACAAAATATATGTATACTGGCATTAGGAAGACAGTGTATTCACATCTACGTGATCAGTTACAGTCCCAGTGCATTTGGGAGTTCAGCACATATTAGCATGTCTTCCTGATGTTGGTTATTGCTGGTCCGCCTCTCCTGACTTTTATGTGTATTTTTACAAGTTCCAACTGCTTATATCCTTTGTGAATCCATTCCAACAACTCTATAGGACATTAATGAGATTAAACTTTACCACCTTATGTAATAATCTCACGTTTAGTTTATTTAGTAGCCATGCCCTGGAAATTGGTATATGACAGACATCTGAGACCATAAATTTTATTTTCTAATGTGTCTTAAATAAATTGTATTTACTAATAGTCAGCGGTCCTATTGTCCATATAATTCTTGATGTATTCAATCTTGTTCTGTTCTCTTAGATTTTGAATCTCTCCTCCATATTCAGTTTAGTGTATTCTTGGACAAATCACATAGTCTTCAAGCAAAAAGCAAACACATTCTTCCAGGGAAGATGGTGGAGTAGCAGGATCCTAAGCACACCTTGTCCCACAGATACAACTAGATAACACCCACATCAGTGTAAATAACCCAGAAAACAACCCAGGACTGGCAGAACAGATCCTTCACAACTAAATGTAGAGAAGAAGCCATATCGAAGAGGATAGGAAGGGCAGAAAAGCAGAAAAGCAGGTGAATGGGCCTGCAGGACTGTCCATGGGAGGGAGGGAGATAGCAAGCACAGAGAAGGGAAAGGAGCAGATCCCGAAGCCAGGCACAATAGGCACAGGGAAGATGAATACCCATAACATTTGGTTTTGAAAACCAGAGGGGCCCAACAATCAGTGGGGCTTAACACTTGGAACTTTAAAAATCAGCAAACTTGGCTCTGGGAAAGCAAGGAGGGCAGAGCCCCCACCCTTAAAGAGACAGCACAGCAAATAACCCCACAGAGACACAGCATAGAAGTAGTTTGAAAAATGCCCGAGGTATACGGGTAGATTTATTTACTCATCTCACACTGTATCCTGGAGGGGCAGAAATCTTTGGGAGACTTCTCCAAGAACGAAAGAGCTGGCAGGTGCCATTTTCCTCCTCCACCCTCAAGACTAGATATACAGACACCTGCCCGAACACTCTCCACCTAGCTTGCTAACAATGTGCCCCACCCCCATATTCTCCTGAAGATGTGGCCCTTCCATCCAATCTTGGGCAGGAGTTTTCTGAGGCTGCTGCATGTACTCTCTTCCAGCAGACTGGTGTGGACTTTGCTGGCACCACAGGTCATCCCTTCTGTGGACCTTCCCCCTCTAATATGCCTTTGGCTGGAACATATTACCCAAAACAGTGTCACAAGCTTGGCAGTGTACAAATAGCTCTGACAGGGGCCAGCACCACTCCAAAGTGCCTCCTGCCCCAGGGAAAGGGGAAGGTAAACACCCATACCAGTCCAACTGTGGCCCCATTTGTAGTGTGGGCAGACATGGATATGACTGCAGGCTCCACCCACCAACCAAAGTTTCTCTGGGGATAACACAAGGAAAGTGCCCCGCAATTTGATGCTACTGCATCTCTGGAAAATGCCTGTTCTGATTCAACTCAGGCCCAGGGTGGCCCCAGACTGGCCCACTAACAACACAGAGACCAAACCCTGCCCACAACAGCTAAAAACAGCCATTGCAGATGACTGGACTGAAGGCAAATGTAACCAACTTTCCTAACACAAAGAAAAAATACACAGAGAGTTAGACAAAATGAAGAGACAGAGGAATATGGCCCCAGTGAAATAATAGGACAAAATCATAGTAAGCGACCTAAATGAAATGTAGGTAAGTAATAAGCCGGATAGAGATTTTAAAGTAATCATCAAAAAGATACTCACTGGACTTGGGAAAAGAGGGGAGGATCTCAGTGAGACCCTCAACAAAGAGATAGAGAACATTAAAAAAAATCAGAGATGAAGAACTCAATAACTGAAATTAAAACTACAATGAATGGAATAAATAATAGAATAGAGGAAGCAAAATGGATCAGTGACCTGGAGGCCAGAGTAATGGAAAACAATCAAGCTGAACAGAGGAGAGAGAAAAAAGTAATAAAAAAATGAAAGTCAACTAAGGGGACTCCATCAAGTGTACCATCAAGTGTAATTAAGATGGTAAAAAGTAGTGATAAAGAGAGATTTTTAAAAGCATCAAGAGGGGCACCTGGGTGGCTCAGTCGTTAAGCATCTGCCTTCAGTTCAGGTCATGATCCCAGGGTCCTGGGATCGAGTCCCATATCGGGCTCCTTGCTCCGCGGGAAGCCTGCTTCTCCCTCTCCCACTCCCCTGCTTGTGTTCCCTCTCAGGCTGTGTCTCTCTCTGTCAAATAAATAAATAAATTCTTTAAAAAATAAAAATAAAAAAATAAAAGCATCAAGAGAAAAGGAAACAGTTACATAAAGGGAAACCCATAAGGTTATCAGGTGATGTTTTAGCAGAATCTTTGCAAGCCAGAAGGGAGTGGCAGAATATATTCAAGTGCTGAGGGAAAAATCTACAGCCAAAAATACTCTTTTCAGAATAGAAGAGACAAAGAATTTCCCAAATAAAAGAATTATAAGCTTATAAGAGAATATTAATGAAAATTACATGCCTACGAATTGAAAAACCTAGAGGAAATTGATAAATTCCTAAAAATATATAATTTCTCAAAACTAGATCAGGAATAAACAGAACATTTGAACAGACCAATTAACCATGAATAAAATTGAAACAGTAATCAAAAAACTCCCAAAAAACAAAAGTCTAGGACCAGACAGCCTCATTGGTGAATTCCTCCAAACATTTAAAGAAGAGTTAATACCTATTCTTCTCAAACTATTCCCAAAAATAGAAGGGGAAGGAAGGCTTCCAAATTCATTCTATGAGGCCAGCATTATCCTGATACCAAAACCAGAGAAAGACACCACAAAAAAGAAATACAGGTCAGTATCTCTGATGAACATAGATGCAAAAATCCTAAAGAAATATTAGCAAACTGAATCCAACAATACATTTAAAAAAATCATTCACCATGAGCAAGTGGGATTTATCCTGGAGTGCAAGGGTGATTCAATATTTACAAATCAATCAACATGATACATCATATCAACAAGAGAAAGGATAAAAAACATTTGATAATTTCAATAGATGCAGAAAAAAAGCATTTAACAAGGTACAATATCTAATCATGATAAAAACCCTCAATGAAGTAGGTTTAGAGGGATCATGCCTTAACATAATAAAGTCCATATATACAAAACGAACACCTAACATCATACTCAACGAGGATAAACTGAGTTTTTCCCCTGAGGTCAGGAAAAAGACAAGGATGTCGACTCTCATCATTTTTATTCAATATAGTATTGAAAATCCTATCCAAAGCAATCAAACAAGAAGAAATAAAAGGCATCTAAATTGGCAAGGAAGAACTGAAACCTTCACCACCTGCAGATGACATGATACTATATATAGAAAACCTGAAAGACCATCAAAAAGCTACTAGAACTGATAAATGAATTCAGGAAGTTCACAGGATACAAAATCAACATACAGAAATCTGTTGCATTTCTATACACTAATAATGAAATAGCAGTTTACAATTTCACCAAAAGTAATAAATTTCCTAGGAATAAACTTAACTGAAGAGATGAAAAACTTGTACTCTGAAAATACAAAACATTGATCAAAGAAACTGACATGGAAACAAAGAAATGGAAAGATATTCCATGATCATTGATTGGAAGAAAAATTTATTATTTTTTTTAAAGATGTTATTTATTGATTTGCTAGAGAGAGAGTGAGTGAGAGTACAGGGGGAGTGGCAGGCAGAGGGAGAAACAGGCTCCCCGCTGAGCAAGGAGCCCGATGCAGGACTCAATCCCAGGACCCTGGAATCATGACCTGAGCCAAAGGCAGCCGCTTAACTGACTGAACCACCCAGGCATCCTGGAAGAAAAAATATTGTTAAAATGTCCATATTACCCACAGTCATCTACAGACTTAATGTAATCCCTATCAAAATAGTAACAACATTTTGCACAGAACTTATAACCTTAAAGTTTGTATCAAACCACAAAATACCCCAAATAGCCAAAGCAATCTTAAAAAAGAACAAACTGGAGATACCACAATCCCAGATTTCAAGTTATATGACAATGTGGTAGTAATTAAAACAATATGGCACTAGCATAAAAACAGACACATAGATCAATAAAAAAGAATAGACAGCCCAGAAATAAACCATGATTATATGGTCAATTAATATCTGACAAAGGAGGTAAGCATATGCAATAGGAAAAAGACAATCTCTTCAACAAGTGGTATTAGAAAAACTGAACAGCTATATGCAAAAGAATGAAACTGGACCACTTTCTTACACCACACACAAAAATAAATTCAAAATGTATTAAAGACTTAAATGCAAGACTTGAAACCACAAAAATCCTAGAAGAGAGCACAAACAGTAATTTCTTTGACATTGGTCATATAGCAACATTTTCCTAGATGTCTCCTGAGGCAGGGGAAAAGTAAAAAGAAACTATTGGGATTACATAAAAATAAAGAGCTTCTGTACAGTGAAAGAAACAATCAACAAAACTAAAAGGCAACCTATGGAATGGGAGAAGATATTTGCAAGTGACATATCCAATAAAGGGTTAGTATCCAAATATATAAAGAACTTATAAAGCTCAACAACCAAAAAACAAATAATCCAATTAAAAAATGGACAGAAGGGATGCCTGGGTGGCTCAGTTGGTTGAGCATCCAACTCATGATTTTGGCTCAGATCATGATTTCATGGGTTATAGGATCGAGCCCCATGTTCAGCTCCATGCTCAGTGGGGAGTCTGCTTGAGATTCTCCCACTGCCCCTCCCCCCACTCACACACATGCTCTTTCTAAAATAAATAAATCTTTTAAAAAATGAACAGAAGACATGAGCAGACATTTCTCCAAAGAAGACATACAAATAGATGGCCAACAGACATATGAAAAGATATTCAACATCATTTATCATCAGGGAAATGCAAATCATAACTACAATGAGATATCACCTGATACCTGTCAGAAAGGCTAAAATCAAAAGTTCAAGAAACAACAAGTTTTGCTGAGGCTGTAGAAGAAAAGGATCCTCATGCACTGTTGGTGGGAATGCAAACTGGTGCAGCCACTATGGAAAACAATATGGAGTTTCCTCAAAAAGTTCAAAATAGAATTATCATATGATCCAGTAATTCCACTACTAGGTATTTACCCAAGGAATACAAAAACACTAATTCAAAAAGATACATGCACCTCCATGTTTATTGCAGCATTATTTACAAGAGCCAAATTTTGGAAACAACCCCACTGTTCATCGGAAGATGAATGGATAAAGAAGTGAGATAGATATATAGATACATATATAGATATAGATAGATAGATACACACACACACACACACACAGGAATATTACTTAGCCATAAAAAAGAATGAAATCCTGTCACAACATGGATGGATCTAGAGGGTAAAATGCTAAATGAAATAAGTCAGTCAGAGAAAGATAAAAACCATATTATCTCACTCATATGTAGCTTTAAGAAACAAACAAAGAAACAAAAAAAACAAGAGACAAACCAAAAACACATCCTTAACTATAGAAAACAAACTGATAATTACCAGAGAGGAGTTGGGTGGGCGATGGGTGAAGTAAGTGAAGGGGGTTAAGACTGAGCCCCACATGGGGCTCTATGCTCAGTGGGGAGTCTGCTTGAGATTCTTTCCCTCTGCTCCTCCCCCCAAGCGCACTCTCTTTCTCTCTCTCTGAAATAAATAAATACATCTTTTAAAAAAAGAGAATTGTTGAATCAGTATATTGTACACTTGAAACTAATATAACATTTATATTAATTATATGCAGTTAAAAATAAAAGAGAATAAATAAAATAAATTTAATTTTAAAAAAGCAATCATATTCTTCTTGGTTTGTGGGTGAATATTAATTTCTTAGTCAAGGATTCAAGCTTCTGTTGTTATGATTCAGATTCTAGATGCTCTTTTTTGTACCATTTGTAATATATGAATTCACTTGAAAATATCACTATTCCTTGAAGTACTTCAATATTCTGTTAAAAGCCACATTACACAGTTCTCTAAGATTTTGGGGAGCCCTCTTCTGTAAAATCATTACTTCCCTATAACTCAGAAGCAACAATTAGCATCCAGCAGATTAGACTGAGTAGGAGCAGGCTGTCTGTTACATTCTTTTTTTAAGGAGAACATCTTCCAGTGGATCCCATTCTGTCTAAAGCCCTCGGTAGGGAGTCAACAACAAATCATCAGTTCTTTCCAGGAACAAAACTGGATTATTGGAATCACTGAAATGCAGGGGATTTATTACACTGTTAAATTGTCTTTCCCAGAATCATGGACTCTGAAAAACAAACTGAGGGTTCTAGAGGGGAGGGGGGTGGGAGGATGGGTTAGCCTGGTGATGGGTATTAAAGAGGACACGTTCTGCATGGAGCACTGGGTGTTATAGGCAAACAATGAATCATGGAACACTACATCAAAAACTAATGATGTAATGTATGGTGATTAACATAACTTAATAATAAAAAATACATTTCCTATAATAGAACATGCTTATTGATTTTAGAGCTCCAGGAGAGCAGTTTATTCCTCTACTCTCCTAGTTATATCACTTTTCTAAATTCTCTGTGTGACTTTGTTTTGATTTCCAAATATTTTCTCATCCGTAGTTCACAGAGCCCATTTTCTCCTGAGTGTGACCCTTGATACAAGTCTCATATGTATTAGAAAGCTATAGAATTGTTCTCTCCTTTCCTGAGTCATCAGTCGCCATTTCTCTGACTATTCAATATGGATTTTTATGTATTCAATTTTCTTAGACTCTTGTACTATTTCTTCTTTCTCTAGTGGTTACTCCATCATATGAGAGGAGTCATGTTTGGCAAAATAAACACTTACCCTAGGATCAAAACTACACGGATCTGGTATTTTCTACAATGTGATCCTGGGCAATTCAAAACTATTTTGAACATCTATTTCTCCTCTAAAAAATGGGAATAATGATTTCTACCTCAGAATTGCTGTGAGATAAAATAAGACAATATATGTGATTTTTGAACCATAATCACACTATAGAAATTCTTGGTATTTATAATTTAGTAACCCTTCACTCATTTATTCATCTATTTATGTATTCAAAAATATATATTAAACTCTCTATGATTTCTTTTTCACTCCAGCTGAAGCAGATATTCAGGACCATGATGTTTCCTTGTCTTAAAAGATTTTTGCTCATCAAAACAGAAACTATTAGAAGACAGTATTTTTTCCTATTTTAATTAATAGCCTATTTCATTAAAATATGTTTTGAAGAGTATAAAAATAAAAAATGTTTTCCACAGACTAAAATAAATTTGGAGAACAGAGAGTGAATTTCATCCGTATGTACTTTAGGTCAGTCACTGGGAGGCTGGTAAAAATGAAGAAAGGCTTGTGTTATGTACCTAAAAAATCAGCATCCAATGAGTAGCCAGTGAGTACTCACCAAGGAGTACTGTGATGGTTAATTTTATGTGTCAACTTTACTAGCTTAAGGCGTACCCAGAGAAATGGTAAAACATTATTTCCAGGTGTATTTTCAAGGGCATGTCCAAAAGAGATTAGCATTTAATTAAGTAAACTGAGTAAAGATTTACCTTCACCAGTGTGAGTGACATCATCCAATCTACTGGACACCTGAATGGAAAAGAGGCAAAGGAAGGACAAATTCTCTCTCTTCTCAAGCTGGGACATCCATTTTTTCTGACCTCAGACATAGGAATTCCTGGTTCTGGAGCCTCTGGACCCAGACTGAATTATACCACTGGCTTTCCTGATTATCCAGCTTGCAGATGGTGGACTATGGGACTTAGCTTCCATAACCATGTGAGTCAATCCCTATAATAAATCTCCTCTTAGATAGATGATAGATAGATGATAGATAGATATAGATAGATGATAGATAGATGATAGATAGATAGATAGATAGATAGATAGATATAGATAGAGCCTATTGAGTTTGCTTCTCTCAAAAACCCTGACTAATACAAGTTCCAATCTTTAATAGTAATTTTAAAGCATCAGAACAGCACCTATAGGCTAGGCCAGTGAGCACTATAAATTAATTAGCATTTACAGATAGAGAATATCTTGATGCTGCATTGAACTATGGAAACATTTCATACCTGGGAGAAGCAGGAGTCCTACTCCTGACTAAATTTATCCATAATCCAGAAAGATAAATTTAGGTTAAACTCGGATTTAGTTATTAAGAAGTAAAGAATGTTTGCCTGTTGAAAACAAATAAATATGAGAGAAATACCCCACACATACCAAAAAAAAAAAAATGTTAATTTCCTCATATCTAGGTTTTTTACTCATTAATATATATAATAAAAATATAGCATATTGTCCTATAACCCTAGACTTGTTTCTTTGTCTGCGTAGGCCCTCATTAGGCTAGGGTTAGCAAGTAAAATTACATTATCTGACTGCTTTTGAGAATTACTCCTCCTGGATTCAACAATAAATTTCAAGATAAATTGGCAGTTTGATGGACTTTCTTGTTCCTGGTTATTTCTTAAACCAATATACTCCACAACCATATGAAAGCATATTATAGTGCCATAACAAGTTACCCTTCTGAATACTAAAGAAGGGAATGCTGAGGATATATCTTTAAGTAGAAAAAAGTAAAATTCAGAGCTGGATAAATAGAATGATGTAAAATTTTTGTTACTCGAGGTGGTAGTGGTGGTTTGAATTTATATATCAGGATACATAAAGATAGATGATAGGTAGAGCTGAAATTTACTAAATTATGAAAGTGACTTCCTCTGAGCAGAAGGGTTATGTTTAAACTCTTACTTTTTCTTTATATTACTTTTCTTTATACTTTCCGTATTTTTTAAAATTCCAACAAGAAGAATGTACCATTTTTATAATGAAGCAAAAACAACAAATGTTATTTTTGCAATTCCTCTGACACTTATGTTATCTCCCTCCAGTTGTCAAGGAACAATTGGTTGCCAAATACCAGGAAATTAACAGCAATTATCACCAGCTGGCTAGCTGCTAGAAGTAGTCGACTGTAATCCACTCAGCATGAGATAGAAAACCTTGAAGGAATAAAATCGATGATAAATTAAACGTGAAAAATTAACTTCCCGGGAAATCACATATAAAGATGGCCCACTCACTGAGCACTGGACATCATTCTTGAAAGTCCCATTTTAATGATTTCAGCAGCATCAGACCTTCAAAACAGATTGCTGAATTTCATGTGTTTCAAATTGCATATTTGAATTTCTTATGTTTGAGATACATTTTACAATTCCAACGAACAATGAAATATCTCCTTTTCCAGGAGGTGACAATAATACTTATATATAAACTATATTTCATTTAATAAGCACTGGGTGCAAATGCACAACAAATAGCAGTGGATTGCGTACTGGCTTTTCAAAGATAGAGAAGATACAGTCCTTTCTAAATTCCCTACAATCTAGGCAGGCAGACTGACTACATGGGAACATATACGCTCATTTTGAGATTTGCAGGAGATGCAGTAATAGCACCCTTCATCCCCATTCACCTTCTGATCATGTTAAAAGGCATGTAAGACGTTAAGACAGAGAGAAGACCAAAATTAGGGAAAGCACTTCTATTTATTGCAAAATAGCCTTACTTATATTGACCCAGAATTGGACAGACTTACCAGTCTTCTTAGAGGTGACTCTAGTGCTGGCCCTACTACAGAGGCCAAAGCTGCCTCTGCATAAGTGTTAGCACGGAAGAGCAGAGCAGAATGCATGCTCTCTTTGGACAGAGAGGTACTACAGAAGTGGTTCTCAAAGGGCAGTTCCTGGACCAGCAGCATCAAACATCACCTGGGAATGTGTTAAAAATGCAAAGTCATGGGTCCACCCTAGACCTACTGAATCAAATCTTTGGAGAGTGGGCCCAGAAGATTCATAAAGAGCATCTCTAGGGAATTTGGACTCACACTAAAGGTTAAAAATCACCTGCCTTAGAGAGAGAGGGATATTGAGTGAGAAAAAGATGAGAGTCAAACTATGTATGGACATTTTCTCTTTCTAAGCTCTCCAATAACATAGCTAACTCCTCATTTGTGGGGAAAAGTGGGGGTGGGGGGATAGGAGAGAAGCTAGGAGGGTTATACTATTGGAACTCCCTCCAAAGAGAAGGAAATATCAAGAGTAGGAAAGAAGCATTCCCCCCACTAACCTTCTTTAGCTATTGGTTCTCTTAACCCATTGATGTTAAACATTAAGCTTATGATTACATGGTTTTTTGGTTGTTTTTTTTTTTGTCCCCTTTGAGGGAGATTACAAGAAAATCATGACAGTTTGGTTTTCTCTTTCATGAAGCCACTACTCCCCTTACAATCTTATCTTCCTATAGTACCTTTGTGGGACCATCAGAAGATTTTGTTTCCCAAAGTTTCCAAAATAATTTAAAATTCCAATTAATTAAATGTTGAGGAAAATTTTATAACTCCAGAAGGGAAAGTTTAAGGCTAGTACTAATCATTATGAAATGCACAGGGCTATTTACAGACTGCATTTGATGACAAGGAAGAAAATCTTTATTCTTAGCTCCAGAAATTTTTAAAAATTTAACTCAGAGGATTTATCTAAAAGTCTCACAGCCAAACTTGGCAAATCAAGCTAAAAGAATCTACTTCCAGAATTTCAGCTAATAACCTACTTAGCCAGGCAAATTTTATTTTTCTTTATTTAATCAGAGAAATGAAAAAGTACAAAACACTTTAACAGTCCAATAATTCATGTGACGAGTAAAACTGAAAAACCTAGAATTGTTTATATAGCTGTATAAAACTGCACACTGTTGAAATTAAAGGCATAGGACCATCACAAGTTGAACCTAATGATTTTCTCCTTGTGTACAAACTAATTACCATGGATGACTGGTCATTTCCTGTTCAACTTAGGAATTAAATCCAAGTCCATTATGTACCTAAAGTCAACAGCACATTCTCACTTCTATTTCCCATCTCAAATTATATCCACTGACATTGTCCAACATAAGCCAAGATTTTGCAAATCAGTTAAATGTTAAATTAGGATAGTCCAATAATAATAGTCAGCAGAGATTCACATATCTAAAATAAATGTCTTGTCATTTTTATATTCCAAGGAAGAAATTAAAATACAAAGATTCCCCACGTTCTGCATGGAGCACTGGGTGTTATATGCAAACAATGAATCATGGAACACTACATCAGGGTCCTGGGATTGAGCCCCGCATCAGGCTCCCTGCTCAGCCGGAAGCCTGCTTCTCCCTCTCCCACTCCCCCTGGATAAATAAAGTCTTAAAAAAAAAAAAAAAAGAACTACTTTTGTTGCATTCCATAGTAATTGGTATGTTATGTTTTCACTTTCATTTGTTTCTAGGTACCATTTTATCATTTGATTTCTTCTTTGACCCACTGGTTGTTCAGGATACGTTGTTTAATTTCTACTAAACTCAGAACTGGATCAAGATATCATTTTATTTTATTTTATTTTTGTTTTTTATTTTTTTGGATCAAGATACCATTTTAAAAAGCATATTATTGTAATATCATTGAAAAAAGTAAGGGAGGAAAAATTAGAAAAAATAAAGCTTTTAGGAAAGATGAGAGGTAAGAAAAAAAGAACAAAAACATGACAAAAAAAGAAAAAAAGTAAAATGATGAAGACAAGTCCAAAATTATCAACAATCACAATAAAATTTAATGGACTAAACTTGCCAAAGATTCTCAGATGTGAAGGGGGAAAAGATCTAACTATATGCTCTTCATAAGAGACACACCCAGGGCGCCTGGGCGGCTCAGTCAGTTAAGCGTCTGCCTTCAGCTTAGGTCATGATCCCAGGGTCCTGGGATCGAGCCCCGCATCGGGCTCCCTGCTCGGCGGGAAGCCTGCTTCTCCTTCTCCCACTCCCCCTGCTTGTGTTCCCTCTTTTGCTGTGTCTCTCTCTGTCAAATAAATAAAATCTTTAAAAAAAGAGAGAGAGACACCCAAAATATGATAAAATGCAAAGGTTGATATAAGAGGCTGGAAAAGAATATACCAGGAAAATACTAATTTAAAAAAAAAAAGCTGGCATGATTTTCTTACTATCAGATCAAGTTGACTTCAATCAATGAACTTAGTTTGGGTACAGCCTGAGCTGCAGTAACAAATGAGACTCCAAACACACCTGCTGTATCATATGACAATCCAGAGGCAGGAGATCAGTCAAATCTGGGAAAGTAGAGGCAATGGACCAGAAGGTCATTAAGAGATTCAGAGTCCTTCAACTTTGATGGTCCACCACCACCTGAAGTACTGCTCTCTTTTGTTTGTTTTTTTAATGCATAAAACTGGGTCAACAATATGTTATGTCTCAGCCGACAGAAAGAGGAAAAGGAGAAAGCAATTAGCTTCCTTCTAATGCACATAATGAGAAGTTATTTCACTTTGCTCCCACCTCATTAATTAGAACTGAGAACACATCATTAGTTAGGTATATGGATACAGCTTGTTGCAAAGAGACCAGGAAAGGAAGTTTCTATCTGGGAAGCTTTGTGCCATCTAATTCAACTGAACAGGAAGTTATAACAATTACAAAACCAAAAGGCCTTAATAAAATAGATTTAACATACATGTAATGAGAATATAGAGTTATAGGATGAACCTGATAAGTTGAGTATTAGAGTGGAATATTTCAATATGCCCTTCTCAATGACTGATGAGCCATGAAGAAAAAAGTTAATAAGGATGTAGTAAGTTTGAAAAGCATAACTAATAATCTTTATTTAATGGATACCTATAAAGCTCTGCACTCACATATTAGAGGTGCACAGTCCTCTCAAGCACCCATAGTTTCTTTACACAATCCACCACACAACCGAGCTATAGGACTACTCTCAAAAAATTTCAAATTCACTATATGAATTACCCATTTTGTGACTACAGTGCTATTAAATTACAAGTTAATATCAAAAAGATATATTTAGGATATTAAAAACACCCCTTTCAATACTACATGAGTCAAAGAACATAACAAAAATTTCTAGGCTAGTTTATTTGGGGCTTAAGCCAATCTATACAAGAGAGATTGAAAATGTGTGAAAATAACTTCTCACAAGAGATTTTTGATGCCATAACACTAGAGCATTTCACATTTTATTGAATACTACGGAGCCAGAAGTATGGGGCTCAGAGAGGAAAAGGAAATTAAGGTATCTTTAGTATAGTGTATGAGAAAGACCTGCAATTAGATGACCGACTTTATAATATTCTAAACTTTGCAAGGAGGAAATAGTAACTTATAATAGCCTGTATTGTTCTCAAATATTTACTCCCATTTCCTGTAAGCAAATTATGAGTTGCATCACTGCCATAAGACAGGCAGTGCCTCCAGTGGAGGAGTATACATATCCATCACATTAATGTTGGGGTTGGCCTCATCACTCATTCTGACCAATTGCATATGAACAAATATGACATTCACCATGTCCACACAACAGCTTTAATAGACACTGAATGTTGTTGTTTTTCCATCTCTTACTCTTTTCCCTCTACTATAAAAGCAGCATGTTCCAAATAAGCAAAGATTCTTCAGCCTGGATCCTGCAATGAAAAGAGATATGGAACAGACCCACAGGTGATCTAAAGTGAGCAGGAGCTAACATGTTAAAAAATTTTTTGTTTAACCACTGAGATCATAGGATAGTTTGTTACAGGAGCAGACTAATCTAGACACTGTGCCAGATATGTCTCTCATCATGCATGAACAGGAAGCATGAGCACATTTCCCACAGGTATGAAAATGATATGATGCCGAAATTCACCTTTTAATGTGGGAATTCTACTTTTGTGTTTAGATTCACAGTCATGAATTCCAGACATCTGGTATAAATTAACCGTCATCCTAGTGACTAAACCTTGAGGGTAGGAGCTATCCCTATTTTCCTCTCCTTCACTCAAATGACTGAGTCTTCCCTAATACCTTTTGGCAAAAAATTTGGCTGGGAATAACTTCTGTTAAATGGGGAATGCTTCATTTTCTAAATTCAATAGGCTTGGGGTTAGGGTTATACTTATCATGCGTGCTCTATAAAGTATTTGGACTCTTAAAAAGTGAGGCACTTAAAAGGTTGGCATTCAATTAATTAACCTCTGAGTTCCCTCTGCATAAGGCTGTTGAAGAAGTCCTATATCACCCCAAACACAAGAAATCCCTCTGGTTGAGACGGAAAAGAGAAAAAGAGAAGGATAAACTTTGCACTTTAATTTCTTTGAAATTCATAGCCAGAGACAAGATCATTTGATATTAACTTCAATTTCTTTGCATTTTTGTGTTTGGTAATTTAACCTGCAAGAGGACTTAATTTCCTTGAATGTTGATTTCTCCCCAGTGATCAAGAATGTGAAGGGGTTCATGTTGCACATTTGGGGCAACTCTCTGTTGACACTTCATTATTTGTATATCTTAACATGGTCATGTAATGTTGTTACAAACTACTGATAGGCTATTTTGGAACAAAATGGTAAGAGAAATAGACACGGAAATAAATTTTTCAGTGTTTATAAAAGTGTGACCTAAATGTTAATTTAATACTGAATTTTTTAGGGGGTCCAATTTCAGAGGCTTGTGGCAACAAAATTATACTATCCATCAATGGTCCCAGAAAAATACCCAAAGTTATAGTGTTTTATACAGAGAAAGTGGCTTCATGAAGGAAGAAGGGGGACTGTCTTTGTAGGATGATGATGTCTTCCCCCAAAGGGTGAAGAGCCACAACATTGGTAATCCACAGGTTTATTCATTAAATCCAGTGGGCGAAGAGAACAAGAACAGCTAGAATGTTAGGGGAGTCCAACTCTTCTTCACACTCCTGATATTTATTTTCTGTGGCAAGATCTCCACTATCACTGCATCTTTTCACTCGTTCCACCCCACACATGACCCATGAGTTGGTGAAAAGAAATTGTGCACATTTAGCCCAGCCACTACTTGCTTTCCTTTCTCCTTTGGGAGACAGAATGTGCTCCCTACAGAGTGAATGCATTCCACTCTGCTGTCCCATTCTATAGAGGAAATTCTGCCACCACCAAAGGACTAGGTGGGAATGTTTTAGGTATGTTAAGTTAGGCAATGCTGGGATAACAAAACTGTAATGGCTTTACATAACAAAGCTTAGATCAGCGGCTCTACAGGGTGACTCATTTCTAAGCAATGACTCAGGCATCCAGTTGGCTTACATCTTGCCACTGTACCATTTGAACATGTAAACATCCGGCGATGTTGCTAAGGTGAAGAAAAATTGATGGCACAGTAGAGTTTAAATGCTTTAGCCTGGAATAACATATGATATATGTCTAGAGCTAGTGACATTATTCAGTTTAACTGCAAAGGGGCTAGGTAACATTGAAAAGCATGTGGAGATTTGGTAAGAGCTGATATCTCTACTACAGATTTACAATATTCTGTTGAATAGTATTAACAAACCCATTTGCCAATAAGATATAAGCCATATTTACCTACATCAAGTTTATCACTAATGAAGGTGATTTTTTTTTTATCTCCTGTCTGCCCATTTGTCTTTTTAATTGCTTCAGAATTTGGGGTACAGTGGTGGTGTAATTTTTATTGCCACCCCCACTGGCTTCAACAATGAGTGCTAAATGGCTAGTAGATATAATATAGAATCTCAGAACAAAGAAAGAGTAAGTCAGACAAAGATTTGGGAAGTAGGTAGAACCTAACCTTGGATCTGAAAGATAAATGAGATTCAGAGTTTTAAAGTAGAATTATAAACATTTTTTAGTATCTTTCTCTTCCCCCAAGTATAATAAGAAAAACAAATTTCTGAAAGTATATCTTCTTGAACAAATAAAGACAAAAGAGATATGGAAAAGTCAGTGAATTAATCCAGAGGTTGTGACAGTCTTGAAAGGTAGGTCCTGAAATGTAAGTTTCCTGGCTTCCCTGTATTATAAAACCATTATTTTTCTCAGTGGCTTAACAAGGATTTGTCGAATATATTATGTGTTAGGTCCATGCTAATACAGACATATTCCACTGGACAATATGACAGTGAAGAGGCCTTCAATGAGATCCAATATGTCATTATTTGCTAACAACATTTTAAGATACTCAATCTGATTCACTGTAAGACTTCTTCCTCTAAGTACTTTTTCTTGCAAGTGCACAAAGAAAACTGAACTTCATGAGTTACTTTGAGTGTCATGTTCTGCATTCATTGCCATGGTAGTAATCATTCTAGTAGATTTTCCATGAAACTTGGCAAATGCCAAGATTTCTTCTCTGAAAACTGTTACCAGATAATCGCCTCACTCCACTTGACTGTTGTCAGTCTCTAAGTATGCCAAGTATTTTTATTCATAAGTCCAAACCTACAAGATTCCAAACTTAGTATTCTTTATCTTTGTAAACATTAGTTTGATGTTTATGGAGAAAAATCAATGACTTTGTTCTTCAGTGATTGATTCTCACCTAAACAAGAGCTATGATTTACTGAAATTCAATTAATGACATTAAACTTCATTCAGTATGTGTATTACACAAAAGAGTGAATTCCTTGATTAAATGTTTATTATATAATGATGTCTTTCATGATAAGCAGAAGAAAGTTCAAGAAGCAAGATAAATTTTGTTGTATAAGCAGGTAATGCTTAGGGTGAGTTTATCATATAAATAATTTATATTAAGGTTAAATATATACAGTATGTGTTATTGTTTGAAATGACTGACTCAGTATTACATAATGAAACAATTACCTCAGATCCCCAGTACCGTGTCTGCACCGCATTAGTCCCCATTCAACCCCTTTAAATCTATATCAAAATTATTATTATTTTAAATTCTTCATTAGATAAAACCTAAGCATTTGTTGAACGGCAAGTGACAGAAAATCAATTCAAACTAATGTAAAGAAAAGAAGAGAGAAAAAAGAAAGAAAAATGAAGGAAATAAAGGTGAAAGACAAAGAAGGAAGGAGTGAGAATGGGAGAAAAAAAAAAATAATGGCCCACTAAGTGGTCTAGGAGTAGATTTTGTTTCCTTCCGGCATAAATGGATTCATATGTCAAATATTATCAAAGTTTCTCTCTCTCTTCTCTCCCTGCCCCCTTGTTTTTCTTGAAAGATGGACACTGCTGGTACAACCCCAACTTTATTTTCAAAGCTTGAATTTGGTTTAAGAGAATAATAAATAAAATAAAGTGCAGAAATAAAATAAGTCCACAAGAGATTCGGACTGGTCCATTTTACATTGTATGTTCAAACAAGCCTATTACTGCAACAAGAAGGATGGAATACTCTGATTGAACAGGAACAGCATCACTGAGCCACTTCTGTTATCAGATTTAACAGAGAAGTGGAATTACAGAAAACATGGCTAATAATCTAAAAGTAATATGTAAAATTACTGTTTACATAGTGCCAGGTACATTTCTACATATGGTCTCAAGGATTAAATAACCACAGTAAACCTGACACATCAGTACTATTATTATTCTTTTTTATAGGTGAGGAAACCATGGGATAGAAGGACTGAGAAAGTGACAGGGCAATGAGGAGCAAAGCAAAGATACAATTCAGGTATTATGACCTTATATTACTATCATTTAATAAACACAGTAGACAGTTCTAGAGGGGAAGGTGGTGGGGGGATGGGTTAGCCTGGTGACGGGTATTAAAGAGGGCACGTTCTGCATGGAGCACTGGGTGTTATACGCAAACAATGAATCATGGAACACTACATCAAAAACTAATGTTGTAATGTATGTGATTAACATAACATAATAATAAAAAAAACATGGTAGGGGCGCCTGGGTGGCTCAGTTGGTTGAGCGACTGCCTTCAGCTCAGGTCATGACCCTGGAGTCCTGGGATCGAGTCCCACATCGGGCTCCCTGCTCAGCGGGGAGTCTGCTTCTCCCTCTGACCCTCCTCCATCTCGTGCTCTCTCTCATTCTCTCTCTCGCAAAAAAAAAAAAAAAAAAAAACCATGGTAGACAAATAAAACTGCATAATTTTCACAGCCTTCTATAAAATGCCTTCTCCCCAAATAGTAAGATTCCTGCAAAATCTAAAACTCTAAACCTTAGAGCTCCTACTATTGTCACCTATATTTCTTCTTTCTGAGATAGAGCATATATTATCTTCATTCTTTTCCAATATATCTATGTAAGGAAAAACTTTACATTAATCTGACTTTAACCATAAAAACCACATGGGAAAAAACCCAGTACCCAAAGAATACAAAATATTATAAAAATAATTTTCAAAAAGGAAAGTGATTCTATAATGCATTCACTGTTGGATTAGCAGCATTCATACCCAGCAATACCTGCTAGATAGGGTTAGGTTCTAACCCTATCCAGCAGCTCAGCTAGACAACATTGACACTCCTTTGGCTTCTCATCAGATGTGAAACAAAAGGTGTCAGGACAATTCTGAAAATCATTTTGAAAGAAACTACTTCATTCGATCCCAAATTCACATTCTGGGTGATTATTTGCTTTCATCCTCCAACACAGTCTCTTTTATTTTCTTTTTCCTCAACCCTCACCAAGAAGAGAATGATATCTCTTTGGGATTACATTTGAAACTCCAAGTATATGATCTTGTATTTCCTTATGGAAAAATTAACAGTGTATAGAAGAGCAATTCTTCATGAATGTGTTGTCATTTGTAGCAAACTGAGTTGATGAAAAAAGTAGGAAAAAAAGGAGAAAAAAATAGGAGGAAACCTCTAAATTGTGTGTATATATGAGTCATCTGGTCTTGCATAAGCATTGTAGGAATCCCAATAGCATCTTTCGTGCCATTCTTTAAAAATCACAGTCACTGTGGATGAATAGATGCAAAAAATCTAGTTTTCATTGCTTTTTTAAGTTTAAATTCCAGTTAGTGAACATATAGGTGTATAATATAGTGATTCAACACTTCCATACATCACCTGGTTCTCACCACAACAAATGCACTCCTTAATCCCCATCACCTATTCCACCCATCCCCCCACATACCTCCCCTCTGGAAACCATCAGTTTGTTCTCTATAGTTAAGAATCTGTTTCTTTGTTTGCCTATCTCTCTCTCTCTCTCTATTCTTTCCCCTTTGTTCACTTGTTTTGTTCTTAAATTCCACATACGAGCAAAATCAAATGGTATTTTCATTGTATATTTATATTTCTATAAGAAAGGTTTATGTATATTATATTATATATTAAATACAAATAAAACTATAAATGTCTATTTTATATTTCTATAAGAAATATTTATTTTATATACATATCTATAAATCATTCCATACATATAAACCCTTCCATAAAATAAATAAAATTGACAGATATTTTATAAATATAGTACTGTGGACTGAATTGTGTTCTCCCAAAATTCCCATGTTGTAGCCCTGACCCCCAAAGTGAATGAACCTAAAAGCAGGGTTTTTAGGAGGTAATTAAGGTTAAATCAAGTCATAAGGGTGGGGTCCTTATCAGATAGGACTGTGGCCTTAAAAAAAGACTGAGTTCTCTTCCTCTCTCCCTCTCTCCCTCTCTCCCCCTCCCTCCCTCTTTCCCCCTCTCCTTCTTTCCCTTTCTCCCCTCTTTCTCCCTCTCTCCCTCTTTCCCCCCTCTCCCTCTTTCCCTCTCTCTTCCTCCCCTCTCTCTCCCCTCCCTCTCCCCCTCCCCCATGTGTAGGCACAGGGAAGACACAGCCATCTGCAAGCCACAAAGAATGCTCTCTCCAGAAACCAAATCTGCTGGCAACTTGACCTTGGACTTCCCAGCCTCTAGAACTGTGAGAAATAAATTTCTATTTTTTAAACCACCAAGTCTATAGTATTTTGTTATGACAGCTCAGATAGACTAAGACATATATGTATGTGCATATAATACTTGTAACAATGGTCAACATTTATTTAATGCTTACCAAATGCCCAGGTGTTATTTTAAGCCAGTTACATGCATAATTTTATTTACTTTTCACAATTTTGTGAGTTACGTATTGTTAATATATTGATGTCATATATTAAGTAATTGTTCAAATTCACATAGTAATGATACACAGTGTAGCCAGGATTTAACTCACGCAACATAGATCAGTTCAAGATTAACTAATGATAGCAAAAAAAAAAGGCAGAAAAAAATGGGTGCAAGCTATTCACCATTAAAAAATATTCTTTTAAACAGTAGAAGAAATGCATTGCAGAAACTGAGACACAGGGAAAAGATATTTTCAGTATATTTTAAAAATCAGCTATAGATGTCACCTTGCAAATTAATTAAAAACTATAAAATTGGTAGTTAGATATATTTTTAAAGGATACAAGTATAAATGTTTCCTTTTGAAATCTATTTTACTAACTTATTACCAACCTACTTCAGTGCTTTACTTAGAAGCAGCTTAGTGTTTTTACAAGTAAAGTGTTGCCATTTCAGCATAAATGTGTTGAATATTAAATCAATGGCAAATATTATCCTGCTAAGTATCAAGGCTTCTATTTTTAGCAAGTAAACAGATTTCTTCTGCATGTTAAACTGAATACAACTTTCTTACCATTTGATTTTCTTATTTAAAGAATATACTTTTATACTGAGTTCTAATACTTTTAGACTGAATTCTCTTTTGCAGTGTATAAAAATATTATATTTGTTATTTTAAAAGCTCCCTTTTGGTGAATTTTCCATTTCAAATACAAACACACACACACACACACACACTTAACATTATCAGAAAGCTTACAATGTTGAAAATCTATTAGGCACTTATAAGGAAAGACTAATATATGAGTGTATCACACATAAAAAATTTCCAAAACATTAACTATATAGTTAGCTTTCAAATATTTACACTAATATTGGAATACATTGTTCAGTTAATTAAATATGCTGAGCAAATTTTATGAGATTTAAAAGTCTGCTTCATATTTTATGCTATGAAATATGCTTAAAATTTAAATTCACATCTACCAGTTATCAATTGAGATCTAAAGAGGTTAATAAAATCAAAGAAATTCACATTTAAGGAACCAATATATTCATTTTCAACTGAAAATTGACATATTTTTTGTTTTATTTTGTTACTATGAAAAAGCATATCAGCTAGAATCAATTTTAGCTGCCTTATGAAGAAAAATCAAAATAATAGTGGCTTTTAAAAAGATATGGAAAGCACTAGCCATAAAAAAAATTGATAAATTGGACACCAACAAAATTTAAAGGCTTCTATTCATTGAAATCCATTATTAAGAAAATAAACAATTGAACCACAGACTGGGGGGAAAATATTCACAACACATGTATCTGACAAATATCTTCCATTCAGGAGAGAGAGAGAGAGAGAATATATATATCTTTTACCCCTTTTAAAAATAAGTCCTCTGCAATATAGTGGGTCCCCTGGTCTGATGCAATGTTATGTGGGATCCTATGTCAGAAATCAAATTCCCCATAAACTCTCAGATGGTGGTACTGGTACATACTCTGCAGGTAGGAAAGGCACATCATATTGAGAAAACGTATTAATTCCTGCCAATACAAATTGTTGGCTTTTTCAGGAGACACGGGACTAATGTAGAATGGTGCCATATTGGAGGTTCAACGTTGGCTCTGCTGCTGGAGGTTGGACATTTAGCAGCTGCATTAGGTAAATCAGCTTTGGGAAGTGCAATCTCATGTTGCTGGCTCAAAATAGCTTCTGATATTGCCAAAGTGGTTTTTTTCATTCATGTACCCATGGTAAAGCACTAGAGTTAGCCAATAACAGAGGCTAGCTCGTACCAACAGGCCAAATCATTTTGCCAGCTTGGTTTGGTCTATTTGGTCTAACTTGTTTGGTGCCTCATTCATGGTAGATGCTCTCTTATAGAGATAACATGTGACACAAAAATCTTCACACTTTTTTCTCACTTTCATATATTCATGAATATACCTCTACCCCAGTCCTTTTGTATCTCTGATCTCTCTGTCGGTCTCCCTTCTGATTGCTGACCAACAGGCAAGTCCATTTGTCACTGCCCATGACCCTCACATATTCTCATCGTGGGCCACACATGTGCACTGTGTAAAGCTCTACCTATTGGAACGGATTTTCCCTTGCAATGGTCTTTCAAGGCCGTCTCCTGAATTAAACTATTGTGCAGCTCTCCATTTTTAACTTGCCCCCAGACACCAAGCCAACCCATATGTAAAGCTAGGAATTTTTCTTTGTTATCAGCTGCTTGCAAGGATTCCTCCAGTGGCTGTGGGTGTGAGCTGAGGAAGGGGATCAGATAACACTAGTAGGTGAGGTGGGTGTCTGGGCTACCTGTTCACGCAGCTTGCTTGTGTCATTGAGTCTTCCTCATGTTCAATCTGGATTTAGCACTTCCATCTCTGATAGACTGGTACTGGTCTTGCCTGACCTTATGATTGGTAGATCTCACATGTCTCATGACAGACAATCCTGCAAGAAGACATTCTAATGTCTCATGGTCTTATACAGACATTCCATATTAGTGCTCAAGGGCATTTCAGAAACTATCTTTCAAAAGGCATGTAATTATCCAGTATATATGGCATGACCTTCTTCCAGAACTCTAGGAAGTTTTTGTGATTTTCCAGCTGGAAAGTCCCATAGACTCACCAGAACATCTTTTCCCACCACCAGCAGTCAATATCATAAGACCTGTTACAGTGTTTTTACTGTTTTCTTTTTTCTACATTAGTTCTTCTTATTTAGGTTTTTAGTGTCAGGCATTGTGTTTGACAAATTGTTGGTAGAAATCATTTGGATCCTAAAATTATGTTATCTTCCTCCAGAAAGGATTAAAGTATACGACTTTTAGTCTCCTATGGGCACAGGCCTGCAGGGATCCTCTTAACCCAATTTCAGAGATTAAGATCATTCAAAGCTAAACTGAAATTCTTTGCAAGGACCTCTCTGTTTCTACTTTATCTTTACACCTAGAATGCAGCCCTTAGAAGTTCTAATGTGTATAGAGGTGCGTCCATGACTCTAATATCTGTCTTCATCGCTGGGTATGGCTGTTGAAAGCTCCACTAAGCACCTCTAGTGCCTGATACAGAGTATACACTCAATATATGTTTGTTAAATGAGTGATTGTATGAATGACTGAATGATGAACAAATTTAAGTACCAATAGTGGTAACTGTGACTGATAAGCATCACTGACCAAAAAAACAATTGGTTCAAAATATGTTTGTGTGTGCATGTATGTGCATGCATAATCAATTTCCCACAATACCTCACAATATGGTAGTTAACATTAACACATTTTACAATGAGGCAACTTCAACAAAGAAAGTATGTGAGTGAATTGCCAATAACTGCAACAATTTTCTCTGGGTATATTTATTCTCTGAATAACTCCTGCTTTACCCCTTACTACATCCAAAGATGCAAGCCTCTCCCACCATAAAATGCCTATAATTTCACTAAGAGATCTTAACAGTACAAGAATAAAAATAATACTCATTGAAATATTCCTACAAATATTGATTTTATCCATTTTATACATTCACTACAAATACAGTATCTCAAAAAGCTAAATGCAACATCATATTTTTATCTCTTAATAGAATGGGAAAAAACAGAGGGCAAACTTAATGTGCTTCAATAAGAATATTAACACTTTTTAATCTCATTGCCCTTAAACTTGATGATTCATGAGAATTGTAATATGAATATCCCATTTATCACATGCAGTGACAAGTAGAAATCAATAATCAAAATAACAAAATCAACTTTTTAAAAGTCACTATTCCAAGACAAATTCTGCTTTTCTACAGAATGACACCCTTTTGTCATTTTGTATGTCTGTATAGATCTGAAATCTATCAGTGCTATCTGATAAAATGAAAGTATAAATAACCTTTCTCTTAGCACAGTTCTATCAAGCATTGAGGCTAATGTTTTGAGATGTTTTCACATACTTCTCATTAAAATAGAAAATCATATAAATTTTCATATCTTTCATTTAAATTCTGTACGGTTGACACGCAGTTATTGAGGAAGCCTCAATACCAACATATTTGACAAAATATCAAGCCACCCCTGTCTTCTGGAAACATACACTGAAGCTATTAGAATGACTTCATCTATCAGGGTCTCGATTTTCCCACCTTTAAATGTTGATGTTTAAACTAAATGGCTTTTAAGGGCCTGTGTACAAACCTGACACTCATTAGCTGGAAATTTTTATTAAAAATTCAGACTCAAAGACCCATCCTAGAATGCTGAATCAGAATCTCAAAGCCTGGGGGTTAGGAAATTCTCTGGTTGATTTCTGTTGTGCAGTCAAGTTTGAAAAATCACTGGACTGAATGAGTTTTAAGGCCTCTCTCACACCTCTAACATTCAGTGATTCTGTATTTTATGTTAGATAGAGAATATTATGTCAAAATCAATTTTCACGTTTGCTGCAAGATAAGATATTTGGTCTATCCCCACATATACAGTACGGTATGAGCAAGTTCAATTATGTTTGAAAAGATTGAATTCACACAAGCAATGAGTTTATGGTTTCGAGGAAGGCAGTTTTTATTATTATTTCTCTCTCTCTTTCCCTCTCCCTCTATCTCTCTCTCCCTCCCTCTCTCCCTTAGTTTATTGGCTTCACATCAGTACAGTAATCTAGTAACTTAATCATAGCTGCTCAATAAATATTGGCTGACTAGAAATAATTAACTCCCAGGTAAATTCCATTCAGAGTGCAAACACAGCTTTACACATGCACCACACAAATATCTCATAGCTTATGAAAAATCCACAAAACTGAACCTTGGTGGAAGAATCATCCTTTTTTTTTTTTTTTAAAGATTTTATTTATTTATTTGAGAGAGAGAGAGAGCACATGAGAGGGGGGAGGGTCAGAGGGAGAAGCAGATTCCCTGCTGAGCAGGGAGCCCGATGCGGGACTCGATCCCAGGACTCTAGGATCATGACCTGAGCCGAAGGCAGTCGCTTAACCAACTGAGCCACCCAGGTGCCCCAAGAATCATCCTTTCTTTCACAGCTTCTATGCATCCTTATCCGTCTAATCTGCTTTCAACCATTTACTTTCATGAAAGTAAAAGAAAATGGAAGGACTGGAAGGAAAGACACAGGGTTCCAATCCAAGATCTGTCACCTATCAGTCATGAGGCCTGTAGTGAGCTATTCCCCTCTCTGAGACTAATTTGCTGCATTTATAAAATGAAAAAAAATAGTATTTCCTCATTTATTAAATAAGGAAAATAGTATTTCTTCACTGAATTGTTATGATCACTAGAAAAGACAATACATAAAAAATGTCAGAATAATGCCTGGCACATATAAGGTACTCACTACTAGCTGTCTTACTTTCTTTGATGATTTTAATAAAGATCAAATAAGATTGTACATTAAACTTATTTTAAACAATGGACCATTAGTATATAAATATAGGTAATATTTATAATTTCAAGCTACCATTTCCATTTGTTTTACTAAAATACAAAATGTTGTGTGCTCATTAGTCATTTTAGGCTACATTAAAATATTCTTCTATTCTGAAGAATCCTAAAATAAGAGAAAGACAGCATGATTTTTTCATGGCCAAAATGGCCAGCATGGGAATCAAAGATGTTCCTATTGTTGGAATCATGGCTACACCTTTGGTTCTGGCCATCAGTGTCCAGTATATCCTAATGTAAGACTCTGAATTCAGACTTCTTGAGTTGGAATCCAGGCTTTGGCACTTACTAGCTATACTAACTTGAGCAAGCTAACTAAATTGTTAGTTCAACATGGGAATACCAACATCCATGCCAAGAGTGCTATTGATGGTTTGAATTCTGTCATTTCTTGAAGAGTCAAGGTCATGGTATATTCTATGCAGAGTTGAAGGAAAGGGAAATGACATTCTCCTTAACTCACTGATATATTTTTTTCATGAGTTACAAAGCAGCACTGCTTGTACCCACAGTCCAATAATTATCTCAAGAAATCAGTTACCTAATTTTTCTTGCCATAGAATCTCAAAGCCAATCTATTAGGCAATAAAAAGGAGGGAAATATGATACGTGCTACAACATGGATAAACCTCAAAAACATTATGTTCAGTGAATAAGGTCAGATACAAAAGACCACATATGGTATAGTTCACTTACATGAAATGTCCAGAAAAGACAAGTTAGTGGTTGCCTAGGCCTGGCTTTGGGAATGGCGAGTGACTATAAATGGGCACAGTTCTTTTTTGAGGTGAGAGATACATTCTAAAATTAGATTGTAATGATGGTTGTACAATTCTGAAAATACAAATAAATTATTGAATGATATACTTAAAATGAGTGAATGTTATGGGATGTAAGTTATAGCTCAATAAAGCTGCTAAACACAATAGAAAAAAAAAAATCCAAGGAGCTCATTTTTTCAAGCACCCATAAAAAAATACCACAACGGTGACAATGGTAAGTAACCTTCAACATATATAAGTAGAATTCAAAGAAAAAAGGCAGTCTGAGTTGCAGAGCAAGAAAAACCATGTAAGCACATGAGAAAGTTACTGACTTGGGGCACCCAGAAATAACTTTAGGTGGACACTGATGTTATTTTGGTGGACAAAATAACACTTAGCATAAATCAGGAGGTCAGAAAGGTAACTATTTTCTGACATGGTACAGTATCATGAAGGAAAGACGTATATGACAACAAATGAGAATGTTTGACAACATGAGATAGAGGGAGAGGGAGAGAGAGAGAGAAATAATAATAACTCAGGTCCTGAGCAAGAATATGGATGCAAGAACAGGAAATTTCAGTGACTCTAACTTTGTGAAATCCATTGAGTACTTTTAGAGTCACTTATTCTCTAATATAGACATTTAAGGCTATAAAATTCCCTCTTAAGAAAAGCTTAACAGTTTCCACAAATTTTAATATGTTGTACATATCTTCATTATCATTTAGTGCCAAGTATTTTTTTTCATATTTTAATGTTGTTTTTTTGCATTTTTTTATTCTTATGTTAATCCCCATACATTACATCATTAGTTTTAGATGAAGTGTTCCATGATTCATTGTTTGTGCATAACACCCAGTGCTCCATGCAGAATGTGCCCTCCTCAATACCCACCACCAGGCTAACCCATCCTCCCACCCCCCTCCCCTCTAGAACCCTGTTTGTTTTTCAGAGTCCATCGTCTCTCACGGTTTGTCTACCCCTCCGATTTCCCCCGCTTCATTCTTCCCCTCCCACTACCTTCTTCTTCTTCTTTTTTTTTTCTTAACATATATTGCATTATTTGTTTCAGAGGTACAGATCTGAGATTCAACAGTCTTGCACAATTCACAGCGCTTACCAGAGCACATACCCTCCCCAGTGTCTATCACCCAGTCATCCCATCCCTCGCACCCCACCCTCCACTCCAACAACGCTCAGTTTGTTTCTTGCGATTAAGAATTCCTCATATCAGTGAGATCATAGTGCCAAGTATTTTTGTATTACCATTTTATTTTTCAATATCCAATTGGCCAAAGCAAGTCACATGGCTGTGCCTGAGATCAATGGAGTACGGAAGTAAATTCTTCCCATAAAGGTTAAAGGGGCATAAATGAATATTTCCTGGACAAACTCTAATTGACTACATTTCTGAATGGCAAATACAGATGGAATTCCAGGTGGAAAAAAAGGAGTGCACCAAACTATGGTGTTTTGAAAAATTATAATCAGCTCAAAATGGCTGACAATGATTGGAAGAATGGTTGTAGAGTTAAGCAAGGCCATTTTACTCTTTCAAACACATTGAGTACATTGGTAACAGAATTGCTTTTCATCTATTTTCTCAGGGAACTGGAAGACTAGACCATTGAATGTCTTTGCAAAGTCTGAACAATAAGCTGGCATATTTCCTAAGAATTTTTAAAAGGATTCATGATATCAAATAAAGCATAACAGCTAACATATTTTTTAAAATTTCATTTGTATTGTTAGTTTTATAAAGTGCAGTATCCAGTGTTTTTATGAGACCTCACCGACGAAAGAATTAAATTTCTTAAGAGCACATAGAGCCCTTAGTGCTTTCTACATATAAGCATGGCAGACTTGCTCCAAATACCTGAAAGAATAATCTAGAATGTTGTTAGGGTTTTGCAAAGATAAGTGCCAACTCACATTGTATTTCACTATAATGTGCTAGTCAGAACAAAGTACTCAAAATAATGTTAAGCTTTTCATTGTTAATATTACAAAAAGGAGATTTGTAAGTGCAATGAACACAAAACAACTTTTTAGCAAGGTTTTTCTCTGAATTTCAGAAACTGTGTTTCATGGAGAACTTTATTTAGTTTCTTTTAAATTAAAAGAGAAGATACAAAATGCCCTTAGTAAAAGCAAAAGGGATTGCCAATATCTTATTAGGTTTCTCTTTCTTTAAAATCAGTTCATTTAAATATCTCCAAATCTTATGAAATGTTTTGACTCCACTCTAAATCTTGAAGCCTCTGTCTTTCTACTCATTTGTTAAATAAATTTTGAACAGTCTTTCTGAGCAAAGTTTTCTGAAGGAATTCAGAAGTCTAATTCTGGATAGTTTTTATTTAACAGTAGCACATATCTCTTTCCTAATCTTACAACACATTTTAAGACTGGACTCCTGCTAACTTGTTCACCGTCTTTGTGCAAGATAGAAAAACATACTTCTTACTCCAGGAAGAATTTCAGCACCAACATATCTGCTCATTTGAGTGAGTAAACATCCTGAACTACTGTATGCTACAGTTCTTTGTGAAAGATTCATTTTTTATTTGTTCAATTGCTTATATTTAATACTAATCTCAAGTAGGCCACCTTATTTGCCTAATAACAAAAATTAAATTAAATTAATAACAAAAATTAAAACTATTTTCTATGTTAATTATAAAGTAGTGAGTGAAATTTTTAATGACTTCTTTTGAAATAAAAATCCATTAAATCAATATGAAATATGTAATAGAACTTAGAAGAGAAAGAATGTATACGTATATTGAGGAAGAAACTCTTAATATATGCTTGATAGAAGGATTTTACATGTATTGAGTTTAAATTTGATGAGTTAATGGAAATCTGAACTGTAAGCATGGGTGGGTTAATCTCTACTTTGTTGCTAGAGAGTTCTAGGACTTTAGTCCAGTCACATTATATTTTAGGCTTGTTTCTTAATCTATAAAATGAGAATGTTTGACAACATGATTTCTTATATATCTTCTAGTTCTCAAATTCATTAATTTTTATCAAATTATGTATTTGGACTCTGGAAATTTTTCATTGTAACAGTAGTAAATCAACTAAGTATGAGTAACAACTAGCAAATTTATTTGTAATCTCACTTACTTTGCAACTTGAGGACAAAATAACACTTAGCATAAATCAGGAAGTCAGAAAGGTAGCTATTTTCTGACATGGTACAGTATCATGAAGGAAAGACGTATACAATCCTTCGCCCCAGGGAAAAAAATGGAATGTTTTCTTAGTTATTTGAGATAGGAAATTCCTGTTTTCAAATGACTTAAAAAGTGATTATGTAGGCAATGATATTTCAGATGTATAAAAGAAACTGCATTTTAACATAAAATTCCTTTGATGTAACAAAGATTAAACTTAAAGATTGAACTTTTAAAACTAAAAAGATTAAAGTATTCTGGTATTATGTTCAGAGGTTGATTTTAAAAATCATACAACTCTCTAATGAAAGATTAACTTTAACAACCTGTGAGCATTTAAATGACAATTATATTCACATAGATTGTCATATACCACTTTACTGATTTAGTTTATAATTACAATTCAACTTTTTATTCTGGTTATAAGGAATTCTATACAATAAATAATCAAGCCCAAGTTCAAATTTGTATATAAGGAACAAAAATCACCCTAGCACTTTAATTTTGCATTGATTACATTATAGGTAGGAGGAAAGAGGCTAAATAAAAGGGCTTAACATTATTTGTGTCTGTTGTAAGTAATTGCCCTTGAACTTTCTCCATTCTTTATAATTTAAATATTTCAACTAACTAAACTCTCTAAATTCCACCAAACTAAACTCCAAGAAAATACTAACCTTCGCAAGAAAGAGGTTATATTCTTAGATCTGTCCTCCTTTCTTATGAAATTTAAAAGCATCACCCATTCTTTCACTCATTCATTTATGAACAAAGCTTACTGAAAACTGGTGAAAATTGTTTCATGCTCACCCATTTCCTCCTCCTCCTGGTTATATAGCTATGCCACACTTCCCTGACTCCCTTGCACTTAGGTGTGACCATATGACAGTTTTCGTGAATGAAACATGACAGAAGTGATAGCCACCACTCCCAGGAGTAGAAATTTAAACGCTTCCACATATGATTCCCATTTTTGTTGTCAACTCTAGGACCAATCAGAAGGGACTCTGCAAACCCAGAGGAGGCAGAAGCCTCAAGTTTTACAGCAAATGTGGCCTGAAAGACCACATGGAAAGTTACCCAGGTAGGAATGCTAGCAAGAGTCTACAACCTGAATGAGAAATAAACTTCCAGCATATTAAGACACTGAGATGTCAAGGTTTATTTGGTATATCACCTAAGTATCACTATACCTAATACAAGAATCTTTCCTTCAGCTGTGGAAAAATGTTGAGATCTAGGGAAAAAGAAATAGGAAGATTATTTCTATTTATTCATTCAAAAAATAATTTAATAGTCACGATTTGAAAGGGGGTCCTGGGCGGCTCAGTCGGTTAAGCATCTGACTCTGGATTTCAGCTCAGGTCATGGTCTTAGGGTCGTGAGATCAAGCCCCCCATCAGGCTCTATGCTGAGTATGGAGCCTGCTTAAGATTCTCTCCCTCCCTCTCCCTTTGCCCCTACCCCCCACTCTCAACCTTCCAGTGGCTTCTCAGGAACCTTAGAATAAAATCCAATAAAACCTATGATCTAGAAGATTTCACAAGTCCAATTCCTGTCACCTCTCTGACTTTATTTCCTCCTTCTCAGCTCTTTACACAATGTGCTCCAGCCAAGCAGAATTCATAGCTCATCCTTGAAACACTGCGCATATTTTTGTCCGAGGGGCATAGTACTTCTTTTCCTTCCTCCAGGAATGCTCCTCTCCATTGATCTATTACTTAGGATACAGTTTCAACTGCTGTAACAAAAACCCAGAATTAACATCTCTTAAGCAAAATAGGTATTAAATTCCCCCTCCTTTAAATGTCCATGTCGAGAGTTGAGGATTGGTATACAACTCTACAGTCAATAGGGGCCCATGCTCCTTCAATTATGTTGTCCATCCTTAAATAGTTTCCATCCACCTGTTCAAATTGATGCTCCACTTTACACCATCATGTCTGCCTCCACCAGCAGAAATGGAAGAAGAGCACAGGGAAGACACACAGTTCCATTTTAGCATCTAATGCAATAATTAGACAAATTACTTCCATTTGCAACCCATTGATCAACCCTTTGTCACACAGTACAGTTAGCAACAAGGAGGCCAACAAATAAAATCTTCATCTAGAGTAATGAAGCTAAAAATTCTACTACTGTGCAGTGAAGTGAGAAAAAATATTGGGAGGAACTTAAAAGAAAGTATGCAAAGATAATAAAGACAGAGACTGAAATTAGGAAAATAACAAAAAATGTAGAAAGGATAAATAAAAATCAAGGATTTCTTGTTTTTCTTTTTTGAGGAGACCAATAAAATAAATCAATCATGTTAAAATGAGAAAGAACAAAAATAGGTAAATATAGGTAAGTAAGGACACTCATAATCACAGATAAAGAAGAGATAAAATTAGAAGCAAATAGTGCATATAAATAAATGGCAACAAATTTCATATTCAGATGAATCATTTCCTTATAATAAATTATACATATGTACATATATGTATATGTCCATATACATACACAAGCTGCTACTCAAGATGAGAGCGTCCCATCTAAAATAGCACTCAACTCTATGCTCTTTCCTTGTCATTACCAGATATCATGTTATATATTTATTTTTTGTCTTCCAATGTACCCAAATTTAAGCTACCTGAGGTTAATACATCATCTGTCTTGCTCACCAGTTTTTCTAGTGATTAGGCCAGTATCTACACAGAGTAGGCAGACAGGAAATACTTATTAAATCAATAAAAACATATCCTTTGTGTTTGCTCATGCATTTTTTAAAAATCTATGTTCTTTCCCACCAACTTGCACATCATATAAAATACTTCATGCATAATTTAGAAGCCTAGATTTTGCAAAGGCAATCTCCAGAATGAGACATGAAAGAAAATTAGGAATTGATTTCTTCAGTTTCCAAAAAAGGTTAAAATCACATTTTACTTGAATTGTTTTCCCTTATATAATATAAGTGTACTTTTCTATAAAGGCTAAAGCAGGCTGCTCCTCAACCCAGATTAGAGAATTGGGCTTATTTAAGGGAGGCAAATCCATTAAGTGAGAAAATTAGTATTGTAAGGTTAATTTCTTCCCAGATAAAAATAGGACTACTATTAAAGTCTCATAGAAAGCATATTCCTAATAAGAATCTTACCAACATTGCCTTCCAAATGAATTTAAGGAATCTATGAGACATGGTCTTCACTATAAATAACCATTAATGCCCACCAGTCAGCATTCAGTTGTTTGTAATATCTTCTTTTAAAGAACTGTAGCACTTAGCTCTCTGAAAAAGACATTACTTGAAAATAGGTTTTATTCCTCCCCTATTATAGTGTGTAAATTTTACTTTCTTTTAGAACATCTGAAAATAGAAAAAAGCAGATAAAGAACTTAATAGAGAATATTCACTATTTATACAAAGAAACTAAAAACAGTTACTGTTCTTTCTAAATGAAAGACAAGAAAGATGGCTGTTTCAGACCTCATCTACCAACTATATTCCTTCTAGCAGGTTCTAGTGCTTGGGGGATTCTGAAGGAGAGAGATGGTATGGACAAGATACAAGATAAGAGCAGTAGAGAATTTAACTGAGAATTAAAACCAACTCTTGAATCCAAAGAGAGCCTGGCTTATACCTAATCATAGTAACATTTGCTCCTTGGAGGATTTCCCCCAAAGAACTAAGGAGAAGCCAGATGGACAGGTTGAGTTCTCTTTGTTATCGAGAACTGAGATAGTACCAGCTTTTGAGAAGATGAGGGAACAGAGAGTGAAGAAACAAATTACTTGCTAGTGAATCACTAACCCATAAAAATAGCAACCTCTGTGCCTCTCATCATTAACTATTAGTGAAGTTAAGGCACTCTGGCCATTAGACTGAAGACTAAGAGACTGGAAAGTAACCCCATATCCAGAGAGAGAGAAAACAGATTCTCAAATAAACCAAATTTCTAGAGTATGAATGCACTATCTTAATGCCCTCTCTCCTCATCATCCCCTCCCCAAAATTTGGAAACTCAAGTTCAGCTCACATTAAAAATAAAAAATAAATAAATAAGGCTTATCATCATTTCTACTCAGCATTGTACTAGCAGATATAGCCAGGGCTCTAAGGTAAGAAAATAAATGCATGGTATTAAGAATATAAAAAATGAAAAAAAAAAAAAAAAACTGAAAAAATGAAAAAAAGGAACCTAACATTATTTGCAGATAACATGACAGTGTTTTAGAAAATCAATAAGAGGGGCGCCTGGGTGGCTCAGTTGGTTAAGCGACTGCCTTCGGCTCAGGTCATGATCCTGGAGTCCCAGGATCGAGTCCCAGGATCGAGTCCCACATCAGGCTCCCTACTCGGCAGGGGGTCTGCTTCTCCCTCTGACCCTCCACCTCTCATGCTCTCTGTCTCTCATTCTCTCCCTCTCAAATAAATAAATAAAATCTTAAAAAAAATGATTAAAAAAAAAGAAAATCAATAAGAATGTACAGAAAAAAAATTTAATTCACAAGTAAATTTAGCAAGGTTAATGGACATAAGATCACTTAAAAAGTAATTGTATTTCTATGTACCATCAGCAAACATTTCAAAATAAATTTTTAAATACCACTTATATCAGCATCAAAAATCACATATGTCCATATAACACCAAGAGTGAACCCTAAAGTAAACTATGGATTTTAGAAACACCGCTCTGAAGACGAAATGTTGATATTGGGGAGGCTGGGCATGGGGGTGGGAGGGCAAGGGATGTATGAGAATTCTCTGTGCATCCTGCTCAACTTTGCCATAAACCTAAAACTGCTGTAAAAAAAAATACTGTTTTTATTTTTTTTAAAGATTTTATTTATTTATTTGACAGAGAGAGACACAGCGAGAGAGGGAACACAAGCAGGGGGAGTGGGAGAGGGAGAAGCAGGCCTCCCGCTGAGCAGGAAGCCCGATGCGGGGCTCGATCCCAGGACCCTAGGATCATGACCTGAGCCAAAGGCAGACGCTTAACCTACTGAGCCACCCAGGCACCCCCAAAAATATTGTTTTTAAAAATCAAATACATAGAATGGTTTTTGTTCAATGGACTATCCATATAAAAGATAATACTTGATCCTTAACCTACTCTCACATATACAAAAATTAGTTCCCAGTGGAGTGTACTTGTGAAAGGTCAATAGGAGGAAGTAATAACTCCTCTAGAAGAAAATGTAAGATAATATATTTTTAAATAGGAATAGAGAAAGGCTTTTTAAATAGGAGGGAACAGCATTTACAATGAAAGAAAGGTAAGTGTGCTATGGAAATGACAAAGGATTTAGCATCTGAAACATATAATGAAATTGGCAAATCAATAAAAAGAAAACCCAGGGCGCCTGGGTGGCTCAGATGGTTAAGCGTCTGCCTTTGGCTCAGGTCATGATCTCAGGGTCCTGGGATCGAGTCCCGCATCGGGCTCCCTGCTCCTTGGGAGCCTGCTTCTCCCTCTGCCTCTCTCTCTCTCTGTCTGTCTGTCTGTCTGTCATGAATAAATAAAATCTTTAAAAAAAAAAATAAAAAGAAAACCCAAATAGGAAAATGAGCAAGAAACTTGAAATATAATATGTAATAGGCAATAAAAACATGAGATTAGACATCATGAAAATTCAAATTAAAACCTAAATGAGATACAACTGCACAAATGCTGGTAGGAGTAATACTGAGAAGTTTGACAATATCAAGTATTAGCAAGACTGCAAAGCAATAGGAACTTTCACATTCTATGGTAGGAATATAAATTGGTACAAACCACATTAGAAAACCGTTTGGCAGTATGTACCAAAGTTGAACATAGGCATGCCCTATGACACTGGTATTCAACTGCTAAAATTATACCCAGAATAAATTCACATATATGTGTATCAAGAGACATATATAAGTGCATTCATAACAGTGTTATTTGTAAGAGCCAAAAGCTGCAAACAACTCAAATATCCATCAGCAGTAGAATAGATAAATAAATTTTAGTAAATTTGTCCAGTGGAATACTAGAGAGGAATAAAAATAAACTAATGGAGGGATTTATTAAGAAAATTTTAAAAGAAGTTAAAAATAGGGGCGCCTGGGTGGCTCAGTTGGTTAAGCGACTGCCTTCAGCTCAGGTCATGATCCTAGAGTCCCGGGATCGAGTCCCGCATCGGGCTCCCTGCTCAGCAGGGGGCCTGCTTCTCCCTCTGACCCTCTTCCTTCTTGTGCTGTCTCATTCTCTCTCTCAAATAAATAAATAAATAAAAATCTTTAAACAAAAAAAAGAAGTTAAAAATAATAGAATATGTATCATTATATGGTGAATATATTATCTAATGACATATACATACTATATAATGTATACAATATTATCTCTTATTATACAATATTATATGTTTACAATGATTCCAATTATATGCATTCCATAGGCAGGCAAGAGAATATAGCATATAAGAAGCTAGGATAATGGTTCCATTTCAGGATAGGGAGGAAGTTATAGAGTGGGAGAGATCAATAGATGGGCTCTGGGATTCTGGCAATGTTGCACATCTTGACTTTGATGAAGAAAAATGAGTGTTCATTTTGTCATAATTCACCATGCTGCACACATTTTATTTGTACATCTTTCTGCACTGTGTTATGCTTTGAAGAAATGTTTATTTAACAAGTACCATTATAATGCAGGATTTTGAAATTTTTAAGAATCAGAGAGATCATGTAAATAAAAAATATAAGGCTATAAAAGAATTGAATAATATAATAAAATAAGATTTAAAGCATTTTTATATGTAGAATGTTTCAAAATTTGATCACAGACTTGCTTCTGATGTCATTTTAATATTATACATATTTTTAAATATTTAATGTCTTATACTAGTAGACATTTTATGTTTATATATATATATTTATATATGTATATGTGTGTGTGTGTGTGTGAGAGAGAGAGAAAGAGTACACAATGAAATATATAGAATTTACAACCAAAATCTATGGGGCATAGCTACAAATCATATTAAAGCAAAAATGTGTAGACTTAAAAAATATTTATAGATTTAAATGTATTTGTTATTTAGAAGAAAGTCTAAAGTTAAGCAATTCAATATTCATTTTGAGGGATGAAAACAAAACAAGAGAGTAAGCAAAAATTAATTACTATAAAATATAGAATTAATATAGAATTAATAACTATAAAAGCTGAAATTGAATGCTCAATGATTTTTTTCCAAATTGGACAAAATCACCGTAAAGTTCATATAAATAATAAATGCTAAAAAAGTAGATGAGAAATTATGAAATAGTAAGAGTAAAGTGGGATTAGCTTGACCATAAATCAAAATGATTACAATGCCTTACCAGATGTTAAAATTAATATAATCAAAATTATGTGCTACTGGCATGAGAATATGCAAATAAATCAGTGAAATAAATAGAGATCCCAAAACATTACCCCAGCAATAGTACATTAATTTGGTGAGAAAGAAGAGATGTTATTTCATCAGTGGTGCTGGCAAATTGGCTTTTTCCCCTGGAACTCCAAATCACAGCATTTGAAAAAAAAATTAAAAATTTAAGTATAGGGGCGCCTGGGTGGCTCAGTCGTTAAGCGTCTGCCTTCAGCTCAGGTCATGATCCCAGGGTCCTGGGATCGAGCCCCGCATCGGGCTCCCTGCTCGGCCAGGAGCCTGCTTCTCCCCCTCCCACTCCCCCTGCTTGTGTTCCCTCTCTAGCTGTCTCTCTCTCTCTCTGTCAAATAAATAAAAAAAATAAAATCTTTAAAAAAAAAATTTTAAGTATAAAATGAATAAAAGTATTAGAAACTTAAGAGATTGTATTTAAAATCTAGTGTTTGAAAAGGTTTTTATAAAACCAAGACAGAAAATATATTTTTTGAAACTTGATACTACAAAATCAAAAAGGAAAGAGGTGAGAAAGTATGTGTGTAGAGAGGGTTCCTCAAGGTCAGCACCGTTTGACACAGAACTAAGGTGAGATCGCCCCTTGGTGATTTACACACAGACTGCACCAGGCGGACTTGTCACACAAAGCGAACTTTATTTGCAGCAAATAAGGAGATTGTGAGGAATAACTTCCAAAGCTGTGACACCTCGAGCAGAGGTAAGCAGGGTTTTTATTTTTTATTTAGGGTTTAGGATGAATATTCAGAAGGGAGAACTTTGTCATCCATGTAAAGGCGGGCATAAGATTTGGCAGGTGTACTTAGAAAACAAGCCTATACTTGCATCCTACATTATGTTAATGAGGCTTACACTCCTCCTAGGGTGGAGACTTTAACATTATCATGTAACAATCTTAACTATGGGACAAGGGGACAGGGCTCTGGACATGCTCAGAGAGTCCTATAAACTGGATGGGGTCTTGGGCTCCTTTATCTCGGGTAAGGAATGCAGGGTCTTGTTTACTTTTTTTTTTTTTTTTTAATTTTTAGGTGAATTTTATTTATTTATTTTTTCCCTTGGTAATTTTATTTTTTTTAATTTTTTTATTATGTTCAATTAGCCAACACATAATACATCATTAGTTTTTGATGTAGTGTTCAATGATTCATTAGTTGCAGGGTCTTGTTTACTTTTGAAAGAGCACTGAGGAATTTTACCACTGATGTATTGTCTCTGATATAGTTAGACTAGTTCCTGGACTGGTAGGGACTTAGTTTTTGCATCCCCTTTTTATTCCCTCAAAGTCCTTAACTAATGAGATTTTTGCATTTCTTTGTAATTCTGAGACTACCTAGGAAGTTCTACAAGGAGTGTGCTTGGGCCAGTAGAGTGGGGAAGACAGACCACACAGAGACCACAGAAAATAGCTGGGGGCCTAAAATGACTTCTCTTGTGTAAGAAAAGCTATGTCTTTCTTTTTCTGGGGACCCCTAGAAAAAGGGGTTTTTCTGCTTACATATCAACATTACAGACTAGGTATATCTTTGTTATGGGACCCTGTGGGGCCCTATCTTTTGCAGGATTTTCAGAAGGATCCCTGGCCTCTACCCACTAAATGCCATAGTACTTTCTACTCCTGTGAGTCCTAACAATTAAAAATGTCTCTAATCACTGCCAAATGTGTATTACTGTGGTAAATTCACGTCACAGGATATTATCTAATCCCCGAAAGGTAAAGGCTGAAGTACTTAAGCATGTAACGTCCCCTCTTGTAATGCTGCCCTACCCTGTGCCAGAAAGGACCAGCCTCCAGTCAATCTTCAGGGTGACTGAATGTCCCTACCTGAGGGAGCCAGAAGAGACCAGCAGAAGAACTATCCAACCAAGCCACAGAATCATAAAAAATGGTTAAATTGTTATATTAACTTCCTAGTTATGGAGTTCTTTGTTTGCAGCAATAGATAACTGACACAGAATTTGGTACTGGAAGTAGAGGACAAAACTGTGAAGACGTGACATTAGTATTTGCACTGGGAAATGGGCAAAGGCTGTAAAGGTAACAGAGACAGTGGTAGTTGAGGAAAACAATGTAGAGATGAAAGCAGGGTGACCTGTATTTTGTAGTAGTGAAGCAATTGGCAGATCCATTGTCCACAGTCACTTAAGATATAAAATGGTCCTAATGAACCTGAGGATTTAGGCTGATGGGTTTCCAAGCAGAATGTTGGAACTGTCCACTAGCTTCTTTTAGCTGTAAACAATAATGGAAGAAAGAGAAGAGCCTAAGGAGAAAACTGTTCAGTATGCACGTAGAATTTTGTGTACCACTGTACCTGAATTGTAAGCATAAGGCTAAGTGACTGAATTTAATTCTGGCCTCAAATCCTCCTGAGGTCAGGCTCACGGTTAGGAATTCTTAAAGGGTTCTTTTTTTCCCCACTCCGTCAGAATAAATCCAAAATAGGCACTATTATCGGTGCACCTTTTGGTGCCACTTTTGGTGGCAAGTTTTGTTTTGTTCCAGTTTATCCACGAAGGTATCACCTTTAGGGATCCTGACTTTATGAAGGGCTTTTTCTGTTTCACTCCCATCCAGTGTCCCTGTGCCTCTCTCTATAGACACCAAGCCCACAGAAGATGGATAGATGTTTCCAGGATAATTTGTTATAGTTATTTACTTTTCAGTTTAACAGTTTATCCTTGTATGGTAACTCTGAGATTTTTCACTCACCTTCTCATTCACTTATCTGTGAATAGATATGGGGAAGGGTCAATTTTGAACATTATATAATCTGGGGTAGACTCATTCATTAAGGAAAAAAATACAAAAGAATAAATACAAATTTGCTAGGAGCTTAGAAGGTGACCTGAAACTTAAGCTTTACTAAGCTTCTTGGTAAATCTTCTCTAGTTTACATTTTTAAATATTTTATTCATAAATTTTAGGTTATATATGAAGAGGATTTCTCTACTCATCTGACATATCATATCACTAGAAATGGAAGTGCAGTTGCCACTCAAGATGTATCTTCCCGGTCGACTGTAGCTCCCTGAGCACAGCAGTGGGACTGTCCAGCTCACTGCTATGTCCTTGACACTGGATGATCAGTTTGATGAATGAATGGTTGAACTAACAATAGATGGAACTTATTTTATTGATATGATATCTCTATACAAAGAAGAAAGAAGAAAGAAAGAAAGAAAGAAAGAAAGAAAGAAAGAAAGAAAGAAAG
>NW_023270314.1:1104150-1160827 GCF_011800145.1 Mirounga leonina | reverse complement strand
AAGAAAGAAAGAAAGAAAGAAAGAAAGAAAGAAAGAAAGAAAGAAAGAAAGAAAGAAAGAAAGAAAAAGAAAAAGAAAGAAAGAAAGAAAGAAAGAAAAAGAAAGGGAAAGGGAAGGGAAGGAAGAAAGGAAGGGAGGAAGGGGAAGGAAGTAAGGGAAAGGAAGAGAGAGAGAAGGAGGGATGGAGGAAAGAAGGGAGGGAGAGAGGAAAGAGAAAAGAAAAGAAAAAAGAAGAGAAAAGAAAAGGAAATTAAGGGAGGAAATATTTTAACTAGTAGAGGATTAAATAAGCAAAGGTAAAAATCAATTCATTCAACAACTCAAAGGTAGATTATGCCAGCTAGAGATTTGGCAGATTTGAGTCCAGAGGCAATTGCTCTGAAATCAGATTGTTCCAAAGGGGCCACCTTCAAGTTCTTGGAACTATAAATTAAGTCAATAATACACTCCTTATACTCCCTCAACATTTCCAATCCAAGTTCTTTCTTCCACACTGTAAGATTCAGAACCCTTGAGTCAGTAAAAATATGCAAAGTTCTTTTGTAGAGGAAAATAAGGGCTCTGTAGACGTGCCTCCTACTATATCCATGACAGAGTGAGTTGGCAGGTAGTGACATTAATTCAGGTTTTAGAATCATAAAAGAATGACAACTTTGCCCCTTCACATCTGATAGCTAAAGCTGTCAAGGGCACTTGTTAAAGACTACATCACAATATGAATATGTGAGAATGACAGTCTCATGAGATGGTAAGTATGCATTCATCTGGATTTGGTAAATTCTATCTTCATAATAAGTTACACATGGGTCACATGGACCTGAACCATAATAGCTGAACCGTAATAGCTCAGAGTCCCACAGAAAAGCCTTGACTGAGTTCTTTCTTGTTCCCTTTGATTTAATGCTCTGCCCTCAACCTTTATAAAAGGTCAAATAAAAACTCTTTATTTCAACAGTGGTTTTATTCCTTTGGTACAAACAAAAATGAAGATATTATCAAATGTAGAGGCTGCCCCTTATACATAGATCTCCATGATATATGGTCTCACCAAATATATTTCCAAGAAATAATTTGCCCCTGCAGAGAAATTTTTATGTCTTTTATATCAGACATGAATATTACTTAGCTCAGTATGTTTCTTTTTTTTGCCTTAGCTGCCAGGAAACTAAGCCAAATTGTGTGCCCAGCAGTAGTAATGAGGTCATCTGAGAAATCTGGTGACACAAACTCCTTATGCTTCTCTAAGCTTGTCTCTCTTTTTATTCTGTTTTTGAATTTAAAATAATTTAAAATTCTGTATTTCACATCTAAATCATTTGGAAATAGGTGAGACTGAAATAAGAAAATAAATAACTATAATTAGATATTATCTTTCCATAAATATAAATTACAGATGGAATGTAATCTATGATTTAAAATTTTCCTAATGTACTTCAGCTGTACATCTCAGATCTTTATATTAATATGGGTCATCTATCCGTTCTTTCAAAAATACTTAATGAGTGCCAACAATAAGCCTATTTTAAAGATTTTATTTATTTATTTGAGAGAGAGAGAATGAGAGAGAGCACATGAGAGGGGGGAGGGTCAGAGGGAGAAGCAGACTCCCTGCTGAGCAGGGAGCCCGATGCGGGACTTGATCCAGGGACTCCAGGATCATGACCTGAGCCGAAGGCAGTCGCTTAACCAACTGAGCCACCCAGGTGCCCAATAAGCCTATTTTAAAAAGATTGTCCTAGATACTGTGGTAGGAAAATAAAATATAAAGATATTATTTAATCCCTTAAACTAAAAATCTCCTTGAAGAAATTGCCATCTAAAATTTAAGTGACACCAAAGCATACAACTATCATGCATTCCAGGAAATTAGAGCATTAATTCAATTTCTCCATATGGTGTCATTATTGCCCAGTCTCCTTGGAAATGTATACCTGATGCTGTAATGTATCCTGTAATCAACAAATTATGGTTTTACTGGCTTTTGGCTTTATCTTCTCTGTATATTTTAGAACTTTCTAATGATAGAGCCATTTTGACTTAGAGCTCTAGCCTTATTAACCTGGCTGAATTAAAAGCTTGTCTGAAAAAAAAAAAAAAGATGGTAGTTGTAAAAAGAAAAGCCACAGCAGAATAGATGAACCAAATGGATTGGCAAGTGGCCATTCAGAGTGAGGAAAGCATAATATGGGTCACTGACTCTCAGTAAGGGAGAATACAGATTGAATAGTGTTTACTCTACCATGCAGTGCTTTGATGAGGGTTAGAGCAAATCAGGTCAATATTAGGGAGCATATAACACAATATTCCTATGTATGATGACATATGATGATATTTTATTATAGTTTATTAGTTTGACTCCCTGTCTTCCGCCACTGAAAACATAAGGATGGTTGAATTTTTTCCAGTCTCACTCATCATTTAGCGGTTATAATAAATGTTGTTCATGGAAGGAATTGCATGCTAAATGACTGATACACAGAGTAAATGATGCAGCAGTCTGGAAGAAAGGACCATCCTCCTATTCTGGAGTCCTTGCCTACATTTCCTCCATGTAGGCAAGGACTGAGAGCAAGTAGTGCCTTTAGGAGGTAATCACAAGAAGCACTAGTAAATGAGGAAAGGGAAGTCAATATGGGTCTGTTATCCAGCAGGTTCCCATAGCAGATTAACACTGCAAGCAGCTGGGGAACTCTGAGAGACACGAGACTATAACTCAGAATTACTCCTCCTGAGAGATGAGAAAGATGAAGGGTTTAACCTCCAAGTGCTGTCCAATATTGGCTAAGGGTGGGTGCTGGGAATATCAGTCACTGCCTCCTCCAGGATTTCATTCATGCCCAATTTGGATTGAGAGCGAGGCCTCTGGCAGGGAGTTTGGATGTACTAGGATGCAGAGCTATGTACTGAAATAATGAGTGCAAGGAAGATATGGATGAGGATTCAACAGTGTCTACCAAAACTGTTAATGAAACAGAGGAGTTAAAAATTGCCATATAATTAACTATTTAATTTGAATCAAACTGAAAAATGAGTAGGATCCAAATAGACAAAAGAAGAGGAAAGCAAGAAACATAATACAAGTAAGGCATATTTAGGATACCAGAAAGAAAACCAAACCTAATGGTGTGGAGAACTGGTTAGAATGAGATTTAAAAGGGGCGGGGGGAGTGAGATTTAAAGATCTACTAGTTTCAAATTACAGGGGTCTTAAAGGTCACCAAGGACTTTGGACTTTTTCCTGTAAAGAGTGGAAACTCTGGAAAATTTGAGTATAAGAATAATATGAACAAAGTTTAACAAAGATTAATTTGTCAGCTATAAGTAGAAAGAAATGGGATATTGTAATATTGAAGTGTTGATCAAATGATGTTATAATTCAGGTGTGAGGAGCCTGGCTAGAATGGTGGAATTAAGGCAGAAGACAACAAAAATTCAATAGGACATAATGGATTATATGAACAGAATGAAGGAGAGCCTAAGATTGACAGAGTTTTAATCAGTAGGGCATGGTATTTGTGCTTTCTTAAATTAGTCCTAAATTTTAGGACTAATCGAAACCTAACTTTCACTTTGGATATTTTTTGTAAGAAATTTTATTAAACTTGTGCAAATTACCTGGTTCTGATATCACTTCAAAAGTTAAAGTGTGATTTTCACAAATCCAACAGGATAACTCTGGTCATTCACAATAATGACATAATGATAAAGAAAGTTGGTTATGAAATATTTTTATATGTTTATTTATTCTTCTGTACTTTTAGTCTACATATTCCTACTAAGGATTCTTAAGATATGTCTTATTTTTAGTCAAATTATCTTGGAATTCTTGAATGAGATCATGAAACTCCTTATATTTACCTTTTTTTAGATTGAGAGAACTTGGTCTCCACCTGCTATTACAGCAAGAAACACTAAATACCTACACTGTGGCAAGCTCTATGCTCAGCTGTACTGTCATAAATATGCATAAGAAGTGACCCCATGATAACCATTTAAAATAATGGTAGGATAGCAAGTATTCTGGCTACCTAGTGCTAAATAAAAAAACCCACTCCCAAACTTATTGGCTCAAAACAACAACATTTGTTTGGCTCATGCATGAATCTGCAATTTGAGCAGGATTTGGCAAAGTCTGGCTCCACTTGATGCCAGCTAGGCCTCTCAAAGATTAGAAGCTAAAACATCTGAAGGCCCCCTCATTCGATGACCATGGTTAATGTTCAGTGCCACACCATCACATTTGAATTGGCCACAATGGGAGTATTGAAATAAGCAAATTCGACCAATCAGGGTTAGCTATTGGTTGCTTGTTTGGTTGACTGAATGATAGATTGATTGGAAGGTTTGTTGTTAAACATTTAAGCACCCCACTGAATAACTGGCAACTAAATTATTTAGAAATAGCAACTAAAAATTCTTGGATGCAATGTTATCTAGAATTGAGCAAAACAAGTTGTTATGGCTTTCCAAAATGTTCTTTAAAAACCACCTCTTAGGGGTGCCTGGGTGGCTCAGTCATTAAGCGTCTGCCTTCGGCTCAGGTCATGATCCCGGGGTCCTGGGACTGAGTCCTGCATCGGGCTCCCTACTCGACAGGAGGCCTGCTTCTCCCTCTCCCACTGCCCCGCAGTGTTCCTGCTCTATCTCTCTATGTCAAATGAATAAATAAAATCTTAAAAAAAAACCCACCTCTTATATGCAAGTCTATGGGTATATTTGTACATTTTATATGTAAATATGTACCTAAAAAAAGTACACATTTATACAAAGTACATATTGTCCTCTTTCCCCTTTTTCCTAGGTATGCCAAGAAGTGAAACTAATAGTTTTTGCTAAACTTACTTCATTTACCTCTAGATAACTAGAAATTGTCATGGTTTTTGTTTCCAGTATTTTATAAATTTTCATTTTTTATTTCTGTCTTTATAGGTTTTATTGAAAAGTGGGGAAAAATTACACTGGGGACTTCTAGTTAGATGCCATTTCAAATGTCGTACAACTAGCAAGTCTTTTGCATCTCTTTTAAATCTAAGGAAACTTTTGAACAAAACAAGTATATTAAATTTTAATTTAGGCTTATATTTGCATTAGTGAGTTTAGTGTATGTGCACAGAATTTGTTGGTGCCAATCCACTGTATCATAAAATGAATATTTTAGGACAAATAAAGGATTATGCTTTTAAACTCCTTCACATGGTGAAGGTAAGCGATTGAGTGACTCTACTATGCTGTATTATTACATTGTGGACTATCAGCCAGCAGCTCGAACTATAACACTGAGGTATGGTACTATTTTGTCTGCATGCAGGGTACAGAGCTGACACATCCAGACCTCCCCTTGACTCTACTACCAAGTCCTGCTGGTAGTGACAGATAGCATGTCTTAAATGAGGCACTCTTCTATACGCTGTATGTATTAGCACATTTAATCTTCAAAATAACTCTATCAGGAAGGTGCTATTATTCTCAGTTTATAGATAAGAAAATTGAGACAAAGAAATGAAAATAGGTTTGCCCAAGGTCACACAAAGAGAAAATGGCCCACTTAAATGTAGACTGCAGCCAGTCTCTCTCCAGAGCCGCTTTCTCAACCCTTCTTTCCCTCTGCCTGAGCAAATGAGGTCTAACCCAGAGGATGGTATTTGATGAAACTCATTTTGGATGTCCTAATATGGCTGACTTCTCCATTTACAATGGGGGAAAATGTTGGAATTTGTGCATTCCATAAGACTATTATTGAGGGAGAAGCAAACAACTAAAATTGGAATCCCTTCTTTCTTGTGTAAATAATTTTAAGCTTTTCTAGGTTTAAATAGTTCTACAGTTTGTTTCTTTTTCATTGTTCCTCTTTGAATTTTCTAAAGGATAGTAACACATTTGACAAATTCAAGATTTTGTTATCTGAGAGCTAGGCACCACTGTAATTTCCTCTGGCTCATAGATTTTGAAATCTCCATATAAACATGCAGAAATCTTTTTCCATTCTCTGAGATCTACAGGGGTAAGAATGTTGAACCTGGCAGAGTGACAAAGGAGAAGATCCTTAAAGGCCACAACAAGTAACTTTTAAATATAAAGTCCATTTCCTTAATCACTTTTTCTCCTCTTTAAAGGTTAGGAAATTGCTTCTGTTGGATTACCTATTTAGTAGTTATAATATCCTAAGCAAATATTGATTTTGTTTCTAAAATGATATATTATGGAATACTTTCCCGAGTTTGTAACATTTAATTTATACTATTTTATAAATCTAAATTTTTTTTTAAAAAAGCTGAAATGAAACTAGGATAAAGTCACACTTGTTACAAGATCACATATACCTAACACCTAGATTGGCAAGTCTAGTGTTACTCTTTACTTATTCACATCTTTGTTTTTCTTTACAATGTAACACTTCATGTTACTCAACAATCATTCACAGACAAATACCATGTGCCAAGTACCAAGCCTGGGACTGAGATGAGAGGATGAATAGAACCCAGGCCCTACTGCAAAGGCTTCATATTTTCATAGAAGATACGGATAAGTAAACATATATAACACCCAATTGTGGGTATTATAATCATACCCACAGGGTTGAAAAAGCGGCTCTGGAGAGAGACTGCCTGCAGTCTACATTTAAGTGGGCCATTTTCTCTGTGTGTGACCTTGGGCAAACCTATTTTCATTTCTTTGTCTCAATTTTCTTATCTATAAACTGAGAATAATAGCACCTTCCTGATAGAGTTATTTTGAAGATTAAATGTGCTAATACATACAGCGTATAGAAGAGTGCCTCATTTAAGACATGCTATCTGTCACTACCAGCAGGACTTGGTAGTAGAGTCAACGGGAGGCATAGCCCTCTCAGCAACTCAAAGAAAACACCCCAGAATGAGCTATAAAAGAGAGCTCTAAATCTATCAATGAAAAGTACTGAAATAGAGAAAACTCCTATAATGCTAAATGAGCCAGATCAGAGATCTTAGCCTGGAATGAAAAAATAAATGCACCCAAAAAAGAAATGTGACAAAGATCATAGTTTTCCTATGTTCCTCTCCCTGGTCTTCAAAATGTCTACATGGTCAAGGACACAGAAAGAAACACTTGATCCTTTCATAAAGGTTCTTGTTGGATTGTTACGCATTTAAGAACAAACAGTAAAGCCAAAGCCAGGTGACTTAAGAAATCATACTCTTTTCTCGGATCCCTTTTTTGAGAGATAGAGGTAAAGTATGTCAGGAAATAAGGTCCAATGGTATAAAGTGATTTCAGTAGTAAAAGAACGGAAAAGGTGTTTTTCTGGGCGCCTGGGTGGCTCAGTCGTTAAGCGTCTGCCTTCAGCTCAGGTCATGGTCCTGGGGTCCTGGGATCGAGCCCCGCATCGGGCTCCCTGCTGAGCAGGAAAGCCTGCTTCTCTCTCTCCCACTCCCCCTGCTTGTGTTCCCTCTCTCACTGTGTCTCTGTCAAATAAATAAATAAAATCTTTTTTTTTAAAAAGTGTTTTTCTTTCCATTCAGTTAGTTTAATATTTTCATGTTCTATATAGTATAGATATCTGACTTTGTATAATTTTTGAGAATACATTCTTTGAGCCTTAGAAATACACTAAATTTCACAGAGATGCTAATTCAAAGCACATAGGCAGAAGTATACATAGCACAAATCTAATCGAAGTCTCCAAAAAATTAGAGATAGGAGAAGTGGCATTGTGACAGCTAGCCTATAGCTACACGAGCACTCGGTGAGTTAAAGATGATGTGTGAATATTACTGAGAGAGTGAAATGCAGTCATGTCTACTGTTAATGCACACCGCAGTGATACAGTAACATTTTTGGTACTTGAAAAAGTTGCATCTATGGGAGATCAGTATAGTAAAGTTTTTTATAAATAGATGATAATGGTAAAGCGGAGGGAGTGCTCTCTCTCTCTCTCTCTCTCTCTCAAAGCAGTTAAATAAAAGACATTATTTGAAAGAAAGAAAGGAGTAATTCCTATGGCATAGCCCTCTCAGCAACTCAAAGAAAACACCCCAGAATGAGCTATAAAAGAGACTCTAAAATGGCTTCCAGATGTTAGTCTATAAAATTCAAACAGGCTATGATCCAGGTATCTACTACAGGAAAACTAGGAAAGGCTTAGTGTGAATAAAAAGAAAAGAGGAAGCTAAGAGACTGCTAGAGAATTAATGGTGACAGCTACGTTTTTATAAGCACCTATGGTCACCTCTCATGAAGAGCCTTTTAGGGGGCCCTGTGACTGAAGATCTAAAGATTTCCCCACTAATTGCCAGTGGGATTCCCATCTCTTCCACTAGATGAATATGCTTTTGAAGACAGTGACCTCAGGTACTCTTCAACGGATCTTCAGCATCAAGCATATAATACCTGGCACATAATAGACACTTAGTCAATGTTTGTTGAATAAATCAAATAATTATTTTTGAAATTTTGAAAAAATATTTGAAGACATAGTAAATTCCTCTCCTTAAAGTATTAGGTGAAAAAAATCAGGGTTCAGACACCCTATGATCCTAAATGGGTTAGCACACATACATGGCAAAAGAAATTAGAAGGAAAAGCTCAAGATAAATATTATATATATATTTGACTGCAAATACTTCTGAGTAGTGGACTAATAAATGCTTTGTACTGTTTATTTTATACTTTCTTTCTTTTCCAAAATCTTGAAAATAAGCATGCATTACTTTTATAACCAGAATTTTTAAAGCCATGTGGCTTTACCTCAAAAGAAATATATGCCTTAGCCTTAGAACTTCATATTATTACTTTGGATTTTCCACTCTACATGATTTCGAGCACATTTTCTGTGTATGAACTGGAAACCACTAGATTTTATAGGATGAGATAAACAATCTCTTTCTTATACTATTTTCCTTTTTCCTATCCAGTTCTGAACCGATACCAAAACACAGATTCCTCCAGACTCAAGTCATTCTTTATAATGGTTCTATCATCAAGCAAGAAACCTTCTCCCCTGCGGTTTGAAGTAATTTAAAGAGCAATAGTCCAGAGCGGGCATTCATTCGGCCATTCACTCACACAGTCAATCATGGATTTATGGGCATAAAATAATACACTTTTAGTCCTCAGTGTGATGATTCTATGGTTGAGAGACGATTCTATTCCATCACTAGTGTAGGTTCCCATGTATCCCTGGTCCTGGATCTCAACATTTCTGTTCTAAATAATTCACTTTGTTTCCTAACTGATCTTCCTGTATCCTGACTCTCATTCTAATCTATCCTTCATTATGCTTCTTGAAGCTTTTTTTAACAACACAAATCCATTACATGGAATGTTATAGGGAAATTATGACTTTGGGCATCAGTGAAACCTGGTTTGGAGTCTGATTCTTCTACTTACTATATTGGTCATGAGTATGATCTTTGGAGTTACACAACCTCTATTTTTCAATTCCTGTCTCTGATTCTTGCTAGCTCTTGCCTTTGGGAAAGTTATTCAGTCATACTAAAGCTCATTTCCCTTCTCTGTAAAGTGGGGTTAATCCACCTACCTCATAGCATTAAGTGACATAATTCATGAAAAATTCATGGCTTAATGCCTGTATTTCCCATTGCTGCTATAGCAAACTTCCACAAATTTGGTTCTCCTCTTCTATCTGAAATATCCCTCTGCCCATCTATTATAAGGACACTTGTGATTCATTGCATTTACCCCTCACCCAGTATAATGCAAGATAATCTCCCCATATCAAGATATTTCATTTAATTCTATCTACAAAGTTTTTGCCATATAAAGTAACATTCATAGGTTCCAGGGATTAGGACATGTACATCTTAAGGAGCCATTATTCAGCCAGCTACAGGACCCTAGCTCATAACTAGTCTCAATAAATGTTAATTATTATCTACATTATGGGATTTTGGATTACCTTCTTAGTTTTCATGAGTTCCTTATTAGTAGCATGAGAATAACTATGTAATGGCACCTACCCCAATAATGGTATAAAAGATCATAATAATTGCTTAGTAGATGTATTATCTTTTTCCCGTCCCTACAGTTTTAGTGTGTGTTGTGAGGAGGCAGAGCAAGAGTAGAATCTAAATTGGGACAACCAGTTTGAAAAACTGTTTGGCAGTATTTATGAACACCAAACATTCCACTACATACCCAAGAGAAATGTATACATATATTCACCAAAAGACAGGTACTAGAATGCTCAAAGCAATACTTCAAAACAGCCCCAAACTGAAAACAAGCTAAATGTCCACCAGTAGAGTTGATAAAGTGAGGTATATTCATACAATAGAATACAGAGATGGAAAGAAATAATCTACAACCATGTACAGCAATATGAATGAGTCTTTAAAACATTAACACACATGAAATCCCAGTGATTCCATATCTAAACACATAATCAGGGGCGCCTGGGTGGCTCAGTCGGTTAAGGGTCTGACTCTCGATTTCAGCTCAGGTCATGATCTCAGTGTCATGAGATTGAGCTCCAGGTTGGGCTCCTGGGTGTGGAGCCTACTTAAGATTCTCCCTCTCCCTCTCACTCTGCCCCCACCACCACTTGCGCACATGCTCTCACTCTCTCTAAAAATAAATGAATAAATAAATAATACACATAATCAAGTCAAACTAATCAATGCTATTAGAAGTCATGATAATGGTTACTTTTGGAGTACTGATTGGAAGGAGGCAAACAAGGCTCACTAAGGTGCTTGAATGTCTTTTGATCTGGACCATTGTATTGAGTTTGCAAAAATTAATCAAGCCATGCACTTATCATATATGCTCTTTACTGTAGTATATTATACTTTAATTAGAAGATAAATTTTAAAAAAATATATTTAGGAGCTCTCTGACCCCCAAATTTTAAATCTTTTTTGTTTAGGTTGGCACACAATACCATTCTCAATCTCACACACCCCCAGTGTGTTTTCCCAGCCTCACTGCTTGCCATTTCCCCCCACCCTATTACAGACTTCTAGGTACCAGTCCCTAAAACAAGTCACATCCTTCCATGCCCCCATGCACTTGTACTTTTTGCTCCCTCTTCTTAGATGCCATTTTCCCTTCTCTTGCTGAATATTACACATTTTTAGGTACCAGCTTAAATTCTACCTTGTCTTTTTGAAACCTTGTCTGACTCTATGCATACCATACATAAGTTTACCACGTAACACTTATCTCATGATATTTAAATTAGTTATGAGTTTACACATCTACTTAGGAAGCCGTCATTAACACTCCAAGGTGACTTAGGCAATCAATCCTCTTCTGTCTCTCAAAGCCCCCTTGTGGATTCTTCTATTATAACTACAGCTGTTTCTTTATGCATCTGTATGCCCTTATAGGATATAGGTTTCTTGAGAGCAGAGACCTCCTTATCTTCATGTCACCTAACAGTAGGTGTTCAATACATTTTTATTAGACTAAACTCAACTACCTCTTCCACTATATTATGAGCTATTGAGTGAAGGAATTGGATTATTCATTATTGAACTGTTATTCTCCCAGCACTCAATACTTGTATGTTGAATAATTAAGTTTATGCTATTTCACATTTTGGATTACAATATTTCTGAATCAATCCTGTTGAGTGGTCATCACATGACCTTAGTATGGTACCTTGCTTTGCAGAGCTTCATCTGGAAATTGATGCAAGGGTGATGAGAAATGTCTTTACAGATTGTGTCACTTAGGAACTTTAAAATATGACCATGTGTTTTGGGAAACCTAAAATGGAAAAAAAAACCTCAAATCAATACAATTAACTCAGTAAGTATTTAAGAAATTTAAAGTATTCTGCTAGACATAGTGGGGCATACCAGAAAATACTTTCTCTGCTCTCAAGGAATTCACTATCTAATGAGACAGCTAAGAGAATCAGCCTGCACAGCTCGGACCATTAGCATCTAAAACACGGCATCCTGTGGTATAAAAGAAGATGGCTACAGGATGGAGCTGTTCTTATGAGGTAGATAATTTGAGCTCATTCTTGAAAGATACATAGATTATATATATATAAAGATACAAGATATATATGATATATTTTATGAATATATATATATATATATATATATTCAAGGTCCTGTATTTCAAGAGAACAGATTATTTTCAGTATATTTTGGGAAGCTAACCAGAAAAAGTTATTGGTCACTGGGGTAGAAGGGGAAGAAAGAAAGAGGAGAGGGTACGAAAAGTTCAGCTGAGTTCAAATTGTTAAGGGTCTTAAATGACACACCGAGGTTTTTGGACTCTCTTCTGTATGAAATTATAATTATTACATTTTTATTATTTTCAGTAGGGATACCATTTGACAATTGTGTTTTAAGAGACTGAAGAAGATCAACATTGGGAGCAGGGAGATACCTGAGGAGTTTATTGTGATAATGCAAACAAGAAGTAAAGAAAGTCTAAACTACAACAACAAAGACTACAGTAGCAGGAAAAAATTTCAAGTCCATTGCAAAATTAGAATGAGTAGCAATAGACAGTGAATTGATATGAATGGTAGTAATCTGTGAGGAAGGAAATATAAAAATGAAAATTGAAGATAACTCCTATATTTTTCTGACATCGCTATATTATCAAAATTTTCTTATGAAATAGTTTTCAAATTCACTAAGGAAGTAAAGACAATGGTTGCTGAACATGCAATCATTTCTCAGCCAAGAAGAATCTACAAGTTGAGCAAAATTACAGAAAAGCAGTGTATCTTTTAGTTCAGGCTTAGAATATCAAATCACTGTGCCAGAAATCAAGGTCCTTGATCCATTTAGACCAAATGGCACAAGTTATGCCCTCCCATACCACTATACCATGAAGTTACTGTCAAATCATAATCAAGCACAAGATGCAAAGAAATCCTACCTGAAGAGGCTTCAAACATTAGCAATGCTTTAAACAATTTACGCAAGTGAAAAGCCAGCTATAATGTTTCTTCTCTTAGTGGTTAGGCCTATAAAAGTCAGCATAATCCATGACATTGTTGAACACCAAAATGAAAAATATTTTTCAAATCCCAGGTTAAATATATGTAATATCTGACACTCAGAGCTTCATGCAGACCTCATAACAAATCCCAAAGAACTACGAAAATAATGCATGAAAGATGTGAGGATATGAGGCCTTTGAAAATGAGGCAATTCACACCAAAGGGACAAGGAGGACTTCAGGGATGCTTTGCAGGGATTGTGGAGTTCTTGGCAGCAACAAAGAAATTCAACTGAGTTTTTCCAAACTGACTTCAGGTAGAGGCAACAATCTGTTTTAATTATAATCCTCATAGACCAAATCACCTCATTTGGGGAGTAAAAGCAGAAACAGGATCATGATGATACTAGTCACAAAGAAACAGTGCTTCCCTGCATGCGGCCAAACCTATCCTTCCAGAATGTTAACTCCCCACCATCACTACCACCAGCATTAGCATACCCCCCCCCAATAGATCTCGGAATCCCCACAGGATAGCTCTTGTATGCTCCATGGACTAGTCCTCTTAGCACTAAGGCATCTTCTATTTTTCTCCCTTTCTGCTCTGACACACTGTGGTGACATCTCCTGTCACTGTCAAAACTGCAGGAACCCCCCTTGCTAATGCCTCTCTAGACTGGCTATCAATGACCACATCTAGAGAACTCATGACTCCTCATCTTTCTCACCCAAACCACTGCTAATCACTGAGGAAGACACTAGATCATCTTCTACAGTTTCATAATCTCCAAGCACAACATCCGTGACCTAGAGCCACCTTTACAACAGCCTGAGTTTTTCGAGACTGAATCAAAGTACAAGCTAAGTGACAGATTCTCTTCTTAACTTAGAATCACACCTCCCCTCCATTCTTACCCTTTAATACATATCATAATACTCAATCATTTTTGCACGTTTACTATGGACCAGGCACTATGCTGACAGGCAGTAAATAAATTCTCTTTTTTAGACCTCACAGCAATTCTATAACTAGGTATTATTATCCCCATCTTATAGATGGGAAAACAGGCTTTAGAAGTAACGTAACTTACCCAAGTCAATACAAATACTGACTACTGGCTTCAAATCCGAATAGGCTCATCCTGGACTATACAAACTGCCCCTCATTCCTTAGGATGAAGGGATCTGATCACTTTCTCCTACAGCGTGATGACCCTGTGGGCAAAGGCCAGATCAGCCTAGCACAGGTCTATTGGACTCTATTAGGATATACATAAAAAATTATGCCTTTGCTCATCAATCGTGTGGTCTCTGGAAAGGCTTTCGTAGAAGTGTCCTGTCCCCCTAAGTATGACGAAAAGAGAAGGTTGCCCCTCTTTCCTGCATGGGAAGATATTGGTTTGTCTTTGCCTAAAAAGAAATTAATGCATCCCCGCATGTTCCTGAGATAGGAGGCAAATTTCTATGATCTCTCCTTTGACCCTTTTACTTTCCAGTAGACTGAAAGCGTGTCTGATCATAGTGCTTCTGAAAGTCCAGCAACTCTTTGACAGAAGGGTGTGTCCTTAATCGTAAGGACTAGTCTCTGGGTACAGGACAGAAAGTGAAGTGTCGGTGAACCTGGGATATGTGAGGCTTCTGACTTCTGGAGAAAACTCTCTGCCAGAGAGTTGAACTATTGAATATGCAACAAGAGAGGATGTCAAATTGCTCAAAATAGGTGTTTCTCTGTGACTATATAAGCTGAGTTGTTACATGGGTTTCAAAAAGACCAAAATAAATGTAAGAAAGAAACACAAAAGTAGAAACAATATTAAAAAAACAGATTATTTATCAAACAAAACCTAATATTCTCAGAGACATAATTAAAAATAGTACATCCTTAAAAAAAGAACAGGAGGGTATGAGAAAGTCAGGAAAAAATATTCAATGAATAAATATAAACATATATGTGTGTGTCTGATTTTAAAACGTCAAAATAATGGCTTGAAAATAATGCTAACAATATTTCCCAAAAAGCAAAGTGAAAGAAAGTAGAAGAAAAGATTAGAAAATCAAAGGATCATAATAGTTCAACACCTGATAAAAGAAGCACCAGCATGGAAAATAGGAAAAAAACAACAACAACAAAAAAAACCTTAAGAGCAGGAAACAACCAAAATACTAACTTATAAATGTGTCTGGATCTGAAGGACTTAAATCTCCTAATTAAACAGACTCACAAGGGGCACCTGTGTGGCTCAGTCAGTTAAGCGTCTGCCTTCCCCTCAGGTCATGCTCCCAGGGTCCTGGGATCGAGCCCTGCATCAGGCTCCCTGCTCAGTGGGGAGTCCGCTTCTCCCTCTACCTCTCCCCCTGCTTGCACTCTCTCTCTCTCTCTCTCTCAAATAAATAAATAAAATATTTAAAAAAAATAAACAGACTCAAAGAATGTGCTTCAGAGAGAGAGAGAAGAAGAATCTATGCCAGAATGTTCATAACATTTCATAATGATAAAAAATGACTCTAAAAATTCTTTAAACATTAAAAGAGACTCAAGAAAGCATGAAAATAAGTTTTTTGTTGGACTTTAATGACACTGGAAAGATACTGTGCTAAGGTTCTCCAAATTCTGAGGGAAAACAATTTTTAATCTAGAAATTCAGATGTATCTGAATATCAGGTATAAAAGTCTAAAATAAATTTCTCTATCATTTTTTTTTTTGGAACTTACTAGAGGATGTGCTTTCCAGGAAAGAGAGAAACTAACTAAGGAAAGGGAAAAAAAAGGGGGCGGAATTCCCATGATGAGGGCAAAGGGATCCCAAAATGTCAGCTGTGCATTTGGCTTCGAGATCAACCAGTCCAGGTGGGAGCGGGAGGGTGGAGGGCTCTGAGATGGCGGCCACCATGCAAACAGCAGTAGGATAGTGACTTAAGATGATGACATTGTGGAAAATACTATTGATGTGTTTATAATGGCTCCAGTGAAGCATAGGGACGAAACTAAAGATAGGAACCAGGCAAATAAGAAAACTATGAATTCTAAGAAAATCAGAAAGTACCACAAGAAAGGATACATAACCACTTCTTGACTCTGCACTGAAAATCCTTACTTAAACCTTAAATGTAAACAGTAATGAATGATGTAACCAAAACTATGATATAACCATATTAAGAGGAAAGAAGGAGGGAAATAAATATATGGGGAAGAGTGACACAACAGAGCCAATCTTCAACTATGGAACTGGAAGTTGTTGATAAATATGCACTATTGATTAAGAGCAGTATAAGAATATTTGAAGGAACCAAAAAGATAAATACCTAGGAAAATTAAAACAGGTAAGAGTTGTAAGTGGCTGTTCCTGCAAAGCACAGTTGGAGGGTAGCAAGAGTTGATGCAGGAGATCATTTTTCCCTAGAAATCTCTGAAAACTGCTTAATTCAACTATAAGCCCACTTTATTTTGGAAAAAAAAGTTTTTAAATTGATAGACTGCTATGAAGTCTAATTTCATTGTAACAGGCAAGTCCAGTTGTTTTTATTCATTTACAAAAAAAAATAAAAGTTTATAAGACATTTACATATGGTGCTTTAATTTTTTTTTTTTTACTTCTAAGACTATTTTTGCCCCTCCAGAAACTTAAAATTGTAAATAAGAGGTACCAAGACTGATAATACTTTAAAATGAGTTTACAGGAATGGGAAAGCATCATGGAAGATGGCTAACTGGGGACAGGGACGGCAGGAGGTAGAATGAGTACAGCAACCACATAACATTCTAGTGTAGTATTAAATTAAGTAAACAAGGAGGCCATTAGACTGAGGTGGCTTTAACACCTTAGTAGCCTTGTGAGCAAAGCAAAACCTAAGCCTGTAATCCCTCAAGGTTAAGGAATTGAAACCAAAGGACAACAAATCACAACAGCCAACTAGGTTTCCACAATGTAACTGTTTAAACTATAGCCAATCAAATAATTTCCTGGCGTTGCTCCCGCCTCTTCTCTATGAAAGGACTTACCCCAGCTCCTCACCATGGAGAGCTCCTGACCATTTCTGGTTTGGCACTGTCCAATTGGAATCAATTTTCGCTCAAATAAACTTAAAATTTTAATATGCCTCAGTTTATCTTTTGACAGTAGGCACTACCATAATGGATTTCTCTCACTCGTAATACCATTATTGTCATTCTTTATATTTGTCGAGTATTTACCATATATCAGCACCATGTGGAAACACTTTACATACATAATTCCCACAGCAGCCCTAGATAGGTAACAATACAACTTATCTCTCACACTAGGGATACTCTATCACATTAACTCCTTTTATTTTCTTCTTAGCAATTGTAACTCTGAGTTATAATATTAATATTATAATATTAACTATAACATATAGTTTATAATATTAACCAAAGATATTAACTATCTTTGTTTCAGCTGCTTTTTACCTATTTGTCTGTCTATAGTGTAAGCTTCTTGAGAGTAGAGACTTAATCTATGTTATTTAATACCTGGAACATCGTAGGTACTCAGCAAATGTTGCATGAAAAATGAATGAGGTTGACAAACTCACTCTGGGGAGAGTTTAAATAATTACCTAAGTGGAGTATTTAAAACAGAAGTATGTTCAGGGGCTCCTGGGTGGCTCAGTCGGTTAAGCGTCCTACTGTTGATTCCAGCAGCCAGGGTCAAGAGATAGAGCCCCACGTCGGGTTCCGGGCTAAGCGTGGAGCCTGCTTAAGGTTCTCTCTCTCCCTCTCTCTCTGCCCCTCCCCCCACCACTTGTGTTCTCTCTCTCGCTGAGAAAACAAAACAAAACAGAAAGATGCTTAAGAAAATGGAAAATAACTTATTAAATCATATAAAATATGGTTCTTTGTGTATATGTGTGAATACATACATGTATATGAAAGATGAAATTTTGGAAATATATAATATAAAATATTAACATTATATATCTCACAATGGAGAGTTGACACATTTTTCTCTTTCTTTGCTTATTCTAATTTTTCTATATTAAACATCACTTGTATAATAAACATAACAAAATACTGTAAAATGTTTTAAAAGATCACATGCTTATAAGATGCCTAGTCTGCTTGCGGACAAACTGACACCATGGCCTCTTTATCACAGCACCATTACTCAAGAAGCTAAAATAACAGATAGTCAACCAAATCAAAGGACAAAGCTCTTTTTAATGATTCTTCTTAAGACATGCTCAGGTGCCCACTGCTGAATTTAACTCTTTCGTGTGATCAAAATCACCTACTGAAGTTTAAAGCCATATGTATTGTTTGGGCTACCAGGTCGCAATAGCTTTAGACAATATTTCTCCCTAACGGACCTGGAAATACCCAAAGGTATCTCCTGTTCATATTCCATTTTCTCTTTTGAGTCTAAATCCATTTGTACTGTTTTCTTTTTTGCTTTCATTTTTAGGGGTTTTTTTTTTACTAATTTGGCTTCTTTTTTTTGCTCTTCCTTATTCTTTCCACATCTTTTCTCAAATATGAAACTCCATCTCTTAAGACCTAAATGAACTGCTTAGTTCAACTGCTTGAATCAATCTGTTTCTCCACAGCTATTTTTGATGGCCCAGATTCAGCTCACCATGGGCTAATAGAGAGATTGTTTACCTAATGGACTGAAACATAATAAAAAATTTTTCTCCTCACCTCATCTGATCTGCAAGTAAGCTTTCATTTCCAGCTTTCACTTATTTGTATTGCTTTTTTTAATTTTCTTTTTTTGTCTCACTTGTAATAATACAAATCTGGTTATGACTAGCTGGTATGTCAAATCCTGTTAAACTATGCTTCTCATAACATATGTTTTTAGATAAACTAAAAGGAAACACTTGCCTCATGTTACATATCATTTGTTAATTAATAAAATTAAGTGTTTGGAATATATATATCTATACACATAACATATATAGATATTTATATAGATATATAAAACCCAGGTAGGAGAAACGTTAGTGTTAACTATGTTCAATTAAGAACCAAGTGTCAGATAAAAATGTAACAGATGTATTTTCACAATGCACTGAAGCTTCTTTTGTGGTATATATATACAACATCATATAAAAATGTAAGATTCCTGAAAACACTGAGCGAGATGCCGTAAAATGAGTGGAGCAGCCTCTGTTGTTACCCGTGAAGAGCAGCTGTGTGATGAACTCCCCAACTGCCTTTTGGGAAGAGAGCCAACTCTGGGACCAGGTGCTAATCTAACAGATGCAGCATGACTTCCCCCTCCTCACTGCACCAAAACACAGACTGCCTCACCTAAAACCAAATCAAAGCAGCCTGTGTGAGGAGAATAGTATTAAACAAGCAAAACAGAAACAGTCATCAGCTTCCTTTTAGGAAGTCAGTCTTCCAGGAGCTTACCAAGTAAAGAGAAATCACAAACTGAACACTTCCCTCTTTTTGATTTCATTAAAATCAATGCCTCTTCCATTATACGATTAGTAACTCATCTCAATTATATATATTAAGCAGACTATGTGCATGATGCCACAGATCGAGGAGGTTGCTTTCCTATGCTAAATATTACTTGGGAGGAAATTAAGTGGGCTGAGCAGAGAGGACTACAAAAACACATGTGCCGTGAAGTAAGTCTAAGATAGACTGCTGCAAGCCCCAAGTAGAAAACTAAGTCAAATGACTATTTCATTCTCAGGAGCCAGAATGCCAGAGTTATTATTTTTTCCCTGCTCAGACATTGATTCTCTGTAGAATGGTCTACAGCATGTAATAACCTTTCTACTTTAGTATCCTTATGCAGAAAACGGGGATTATATATTTTATTACTTTGAGTTCATCGCTAAAGTGTAAGAGGATTAATTAATTTTTTCATACACATCAAGTAGATTTTGTAAAATTCCTTTTGGAATCTGCCAAGAACCAGCCTTCTCATCTTTGATAATCAGTTGTTGTTTTACAAATGGCTGTAAAATATTTTTTAATCTCTTTTATTTTTTGGCAAACAAAACGTCTAGAGGAAGATCTTGAATGCAACTTGATGAAATCACTGCTAATTTCTGCAAACAACAAATTTACTTAAATGCCTATTTTTATTTTCATTGCACTATCATGTAAATTTTAGCAACTACAAATCAAACATTTCAGAAATTAGGTCGGATGGATTCAGTACATTAATGGGTTCAATGCATTGTTTAGCTTATTTCTTACAGAAAGCTAATCTTTTTCCTGGTATCTCACATAGTCATAGAGCTAAACCTAAAATGAACATACAATTTTCTGAGGCTTTCCCAACAGGACAATGTGTATCACATAGCAACATCTGCCAAGGAGAAAACTGCATATCCAGCTTCAGTTTTCCCTCTTGTACAGATGATTTCATCCAGTTGCAGGAAATGTATGCAACATCAATACCAATTTAAACATACTTTACTATGCATGTCTGTGGTTATTTTATTGGATTCAATAACCATTATCACACCTGAAAATTTGCATTTCCAAAGAATTTTCACATCTGCTTAATAACCTTGTCAGGGCAGGTATGATCATACCCGTTTTACATATGGAGAAGCTGATATTTAAAGGAGGTGGGTGTCTTGATCAAGGTCATAAGGCTGTCTTATATAGAACCAGGACTAAATTCATTACTCCGTTCTCTTTTCATTATACCTTGTCATAGCTCATGCATATGTGAACAAAAAAATAAAGAATAATAGAAGTACACAGTTGTGCACCAAAAAGCTATTTTATAATCTGCTGGGTCATATGTATTGTGGAGGGAAGTACTACGTCTATCGATTGCTCTAATTTCTGTGTAATAATAGTGCAGTTTGGTTTTTGTCCTATAAATGATGGTGCTTTGGAACTGCTGCAAATTGCTAATGTTCCTAGATACATTTGGCAGCAGCCTGAGGCAAGCAAAGCCACAAGAAGCAAATTAAATCCTTATAGTAGTTTATAGCTGAGAGCTCACAGTATGCATAACAAAGGGACTGTGGACACCAAACAATTTAAATAGAAATATAAGTGGTTATATATATTTATATAAAGGAACGGGGCAGTTTAGAACATATAGCACAAAGGCAATAATCAAGAGTGTCAACCTCTGACTATAGCTGGAAAATCATGAGCTTTGAAGTAAAAACAAAAACAACAACAAAGCAGAAAACAAACAAAAACACACTAAATTCAAAATATTTCAAGTGCTATTTGCTATGAAAGCAAAGCTTGATAATTGCGCCAGAAGGGCATCTCAGGCCGAGAGCATGGTATGAGAGATGAACAGAGGCAGATGTGGGATTAATAGATCCAGGAGTTGAGTTTCCTCAAAAGCTGCACCCTTCCTCTGGTTAAAAAAAACATAAATAATGACCAGGCAAATAGAAGATACTATTACTTTCTGGCGTACGCTCTAGAGTACAGTTCGCTATTCATATTTCACTTTTTTCTCTCATTCATCTTGGTCTATGCCATGCCTATCCTCTACTCAAGCCCAACGTTACCCACATATTTGAAAATTTCTACCTCGTGGTTTTAAGCTATCAGTGATGAGCCACACAGAAGGTAGACATCTGGGGAAACAGCACAAAAGGAAATACATAAACTGTACAAGGCAATTATTCATGACACTTGTTAAAGACAGAAAGTCAGACTTCATTCATGGGGACTATCCTGCTTGATAGATGGGCCACTGCAATAGGGTTCTGCAGCAGCAGAGAGATACTGGGCTCAACTCTGAACAGAACAAGGAAAGGGGGTGTTTATAGCCAAAGAGCAGGCATAGAGAGTCTGAGGATGGAAAAAATTGCTAGGAGGACACATCAGGGGCAATTCTAGTGAAGCCAGTCTAATAGAACTCTTGCTGAAAGTTCATCAGACATCACCTGGAGGATGGTGGAGGATGAGGAACCCAATCAGATATCAAGAGTGATCAGATACTGAGGGCGAAAGATCCTGGCTTAAGTAAGGTAGCAAGATTCTTGCTAAATTTGGACAATGCAAAGATGAACATGGAAACCCAATGTCAGGGCCTAATTGAAAAGAAAGTTCAGAGAAGCCTGACTAGAGTCTGCTCAAGAAGAGAATCTTCATCCATGTGCACACACACACACACACACACACACTAGGCCTCTATTTATTCAGTCCACAAGTGCCTTCTGATATCAAGGGCCAATGCCTCTATCTTGTCACATTCACTGTCCCTCACGTCTCACCCCAATACTTGTATGCACTTTTTTCTGCCTTAACATCATTCAGGGGAGATTTTCCTGATTCGTTTATATTAGATAACAAGCCCCTGCTAAATGCTTTCATCGTCCCCATATTTGTCTTTCCCAGCAGACTGTCATTATATTATGGTGCAATTGTAGATGGTACAATTGACCCTTGAACACCACAGATTTGAAGGACACAGGGCCATTTATACATGGATTCAATTTTTCTTTAAAAAGAGAGTATAGTACTATATATGTATTTTCTCTTCCTTATGACTTTCTTTCTTTTTTTTTTTTAAAGATTTTATTTATTTATTTGAGAGAGAGAGAGAATGAGAGAGAGCACATGAGAGGGGAGAGGGTCAGAGGGAGAAGCAGACTTCCTGCCGAGCAGGGAGCCCGATGCGGGACTCGATCCCAGGACTCCAGGATCATGACCTGAGCCGAAGGCAGTCGCTTAACCAACTGAGCCACCCAGGCGCCCTCCTTATGACTTTCTTAATTACATTTTCTTTTCTTTAGCTTATTGTATTGTAAGAATGCAGTATATAATATATATGACATAAAAATATGTGTTAATCAACAGTTTATGTTATTGGTAAGTCTTCTCATCAACAGTAGGCTTTTTGTAGTTCCATTTTTGGGGAGTCAAAAATTATATGTGGATTTTCAACTACACAGAAGGTAGGCACCCCAACCCCCACATCATGCAAGGGTCAACTCTAATTGTATGCTTATGTGATTCTTTAATAAATACCTGCCAATCATTCAATAAAATTCCTGAGTTCTCATAGACTGTAAGCTCCATGAGGGATAGTGAAGGGTATGTTTTGCTCAACATGATATTCCAGAAGCTTCACAGACTGAATCAATAAATACTAATTGAGCTCTTTCCCAGAATGATACCTAAAGTTGAGAGAGGAGAGGTATTCACCCATTCACCCATTCATACTTATAAAACTGTCAATTCAATGGCTAGTATACTGGGTTTAAATCTAGCAAATTTTAATAGTGAGCCTCTTTACCTCTTTTACTATACAATTGGAGTCCCTTATTGAATTACATTTATTTTATGGAGCTTGGAACATAATTCTTCTACTTGCATAATTACAGAAGTTTATAGTTGCCATATATTAATAGGCTTACCTGTTATTTATGTTGTTTAGCCATCAGTCGGAGTGAACCCACCATTATGACACTGCTTTTAAAAAACATGATCCATGATCTTCATAATTTTAATCTATATGAAAATGTGGTCCCATGTATTCTCTATAAAGAATAGCAAGAACTCATCTATACATAAGAGCACTGGTTATCAACCATAAAGTAGTGCAAAGGCCTTCAGAATCCTAAAAAATGGGACAACTAGGAAAAAGATGGGCAGAAAAGATAATTCTGGAAATTAAAGGAGAGGTATGAGGGGGCAGCTGGGTGGCTTAGTCGTTAAGCATCTGCCTTCGGCTCAGGTCATGATCCCAGGGTCCTGGGATCAAGCCCCGCATCGGGCTCCCTGCTCTCCCTCTCCCACTCCCTCTGCTTGTGTTCCCTCTCTCGCTGTGCTCTCTCTGTCAAATAAATAAATAAAATCTTAAAAAAAAAAAAATAAAGAAGAGGTATGAGATTTGGGTAACATAGCTCAAACATGTGGGTTGAGAAAACTGTACACGTGTCCAAACTTGAAAACTTTAAAATAATAAAAGTACAAGTAAAAAATTAATGCAAAGTATTAAGTTATTTTATGTGCATGCTCAACTGGAATCTTCTTAGTATAAATTATTGGTATAAATTTGTTTAATACATGTAGGGTTTTTCCTCTGAAGGAGATCAGAATGTGCTACCCCAAAATACACTACTTTGGCATAAGGATTATTTTGAGCTGAAAGCAATTAAGAACAGCAAACACAGAAGAACTCTCTGTCCTCTCCATTTCTGCCTAAAAGCAGGATATATATTTCAAACTTTGAAGGTGTTGCCCCTTCCATCCTCCATACCAAAAAGAAAAGAACGACTCTTAAACACTGAAAACAACTCAACTCTTACCCCTGGAGATGGCACCAACTTGAATCTGCATAACAAACCTTACTAAGCAACTCTTATCTTCCATTAGTTTCCTCATATATTTACCTTCACATAATTTTCTGTTTCTAGAAGTCCAAACCTCTTTTCCTTTATCTTGTCACATTCCCACAATTTATCACCCTTTGTTGAAATGGCATATAAATGATATATAAATGGTATAAAATAGTATATAAGCTCTTAAGCCTAGGTAATAAATTCTTCATATTTTCACTTCTTTTTTGTGAGGTCCCGTGTACATGTTTCATAAACCTTTCTCCTGTTAATTTCTTTTGTCATTTTAACCTGCAGTGTCCATGTACTAAACCTAAGAGGGTAGAGGGAACTTTTTTTTTTCCAACCCTACACTCCCCATATCTGGGTTTTCACCAAGAGAAATGGGATCTTGGAAGTTGTCATCAAGTAGGAAATCCCTCAAATTGTAGACAATGTTGTTTGGAAAGCACTCTGAAGTGGGGTGTGTCATTCAACATATTATCTATTCATTGAAAACATATTTATTAGGTACCCACTATCTGCTAATCTATAGACAGAAAGGTTTCACTGAGATACAGTAACTGTCTTCATAGATCCTATATTCTAGTAAAGAGAGTCAAGAATTAGGCAAAGAAATACACAGTTAATCATTTCATAAGAATAGTGCTATACTATGGAAGATAAGTAAAAGATTGTGAAAGTATGATCCCAGAGTCCTGGGATCGAGTCCCGCATCGGGCTCCCTGCTCGGCGGGAAGCCTGCTTCTCCCTCTCTCACTCCCCCTGCTTGTGTTCCCTCTCTCGCTGTGTCTCTCTCTGTCAAATAAATAAATAAAATCTTTAAAAAAAAAAAAAAAAAGATTGTGAAAGTATATTACTAACAGACTGACCTGGACTGGGAGGAAGGGGTGATCCATTGGGATCCTTGAGGTAGTTATATTTCAGCTAAGTGCTGAGGAATGAGTAGGAATTAACTGCAATTAATATTTGGCCAGATAACATCTAAATCCTTTTTCTTTACTTAATAAATTTACCATTTAATGAGTTTTGATAGGCGCAGAGCCCATCCTAGAGAAAAGAAGTAAAAAATTCCAGATACTCAATTTCCCAGCATCCCTTGAAGTTAGAGTATGGCCACACTTGCAGAGGTTCTGCCCTCAAGACCTAAGTATGAAAACTGAATTGAAGGGGCGCCTGGGTGGCTCAGTCGGTTAAGCGACTGCCTTCGGCTCAGGTCATGATCCTGGAGTCGCGGGATCGAGTCCCGCGTCGGGCTCCTGGCTCGGCGGGGGGTCTGCTTCTCCCTCTGACTCTCTTCCCTCTCGTGCTCTCTGTCTCTCATTCTCTCTCTCGCAAATAAATAAATAAAATCTCTAAAAAAAAAAAAGAAGGGCGCCTGGGTGGCTCAGTTGGTTAAGCGACTGCCTTCGGCTCAGGTCGTGATCCTGGAGTCCCGGGATCGACTCCCGCGTCGGGCTCCCTGCTCAGCGGGGAGTCTGCTTCTCCCTCTGACTCTCTTCCCTCTCGTGCTTTCTGTCTCTCATTCTCTCTCTCGCAAATAAATAAATAAAATCTTTAAAAAAAAAAAAAAAAGAAAAGAAAAACTGAATTGAAAATGAGTGACACAAAAAGAATGGGCAATGGAAGGGATATTTTCTGTGGGTATCAGCTGATGTAGCAATAATGAGTTGCTTGGGCAACAGACCCGGCAGGGTGAACAGCCACAAATGGGGCTTGCCGTTGAGGACCATCATGTCTGCACTGCACTGATTCTGGAGTGATCTGGCATGTGCTCCCTGGCTTCATGGCCATAAGCTTTATTCTTTAGATACCCCTCCCCGGCCCCAATAATTCTATGAGCCTCCTAACAGGTTTTAATTTTTTTTTCTCCTTAAATTAGTCAGAGTTGAGTTTTGTTGCTTATAACCAAGCAAAGGAGTGGTGGGAGGGAGTGAGGAGAGATCCCTAGAGGAGGTGAGAGTCCTCCGTGCTGTGGCCTGTGCAGTCTGAGTTGCTAAGTGGGAGAAAGTGACAGATAAGGCTCATGAGGTGGTCAGGGGCCACAGAGACAGAGCACTGAGGCCATGAAAAGGATTCTTCCCTTTTTTTCTAAGAGCAATGAGAAGTCAGTAAAGTGTTTTAAGCAGGAAGGAGACAGAATAAAATCTTCATTTTTAAAGGTCACTCAGTGATTGGAGACTTTATGCCAGAAATTACTGTAGCTAAAGAATGTAGCTATGGAAATGCAAAGGAAAAGCTAGATTTTTGATATGCTCTGTTTTGGCAAGAGGTCAGGTGTGTAAGAGTAGAGCATTTTACACAACAACCTGTTACTTGTTCAACAGAAGTGGATGACAGATGGAGGAATTCCAATATACATGCACTCTCTGGCTGGTCTGATTCGCATATGCTCTGCTAAGCCAAATATAGTGAGCAGATCACATAGTTAGCACACAAGGCTGTTATTTCCCCTGTTCTCTTAACCTAAGAGGATTAAATTAAGTTCTTTTGCATTTTCATGTAGTTGTTCTTCAGTTTATAACATATCGTGTCTTCAGTGTCAACTTAAACCTTTTTTTCATGCATTCTGAAAGAAATGAAAACAAATTTGCTCTAGAAATAACCAAAAGAAATTCAGAAGCTGGATAAATAAAAGGGTTGAGAATTGGTTTGGTTGATTCTTGATGTGCCTCTAAACAATAAAACCCAATTAATAATAAAAAAATACAGAAATTACTTACACTATCAAGTAAAAATATGCAAAATATTCTGATAGTTGAAAGATTTTTCATTGTTTCCTAATGATAATGCTTCAGACCTCAACATCTCTTGCTTCATTGGGTATTTGTGGGTTTTTTTGTTTTTTTTAAAGATTTTATTTATTTATTTGAGAGAGAGAGAATGAGAGACAGAGAGCGTGAGAGGGAGGAGGGTCAGAGGGAGAAGCAGACCCCCCGCCGAGCAGGGAGCCCGATGCGGGACTCGATGCAGGACTCGATCCCGGGACTCCAGGATCATGACCTGAGCCGAAGGCAGTGGCTTAACCAACTGAGCCACCCAGGCGCCCCGCTTCATTGGGTATTTGTAACCGTCAATGAAATCCAGTGCTTCATTATGTTCTGTTATTGAGACTTTTTTTTTTTTTTTAATTCTGCTCTGTGTCTTCCTCTGTGTTCTCACAGATCCTACCATAATTCTAACACACGCTTGTACAGGCTACGATGGTCTTGGTGCAACTCAGTCATCCTTGATCCAAGAATCATGGATTCTCTTGGATGAGATACAGCTTTTCCAACACTTATGGGTTCAACAGCACTCATCATTGTGTGAAAGGTTCATGTGTGCGCACTCTGGGCCCACATTTTTAACTCTCCAGTATCTGCCCTTGGATTCTAGGTGTGTCTTGCCTCCGTTCTTTATACATTATCAAACATCACGAGGCGGGGCTGTTAGGTGCATAGTCCCCAGGGGCTCCGTTCACATAGCAACCTAGAACACAAGTGGACTAGCTTATGAAGCAGTCCTGGAGGAAGGTCTTCAGTAAAGATCTATTACATGAAATAAGAACAATACAAAAGGGCAGAAATTATTAAATGTATCCATATTAGCTTTTTCTAAAGAGAGTAACATAAAGTTCATTTGATTCACTGTGTGTTTGAGTCAACATTATTTTTATTCACTTAGTATAATATCATGGTATACTGGGTCATTGTTCCCAATTCTTCATTACTGTCTCCTATAGTTACAGCCATTCCCTTTGCATGTGAGTTTTGTGGTACCTCCCTTAGACATGGTACTCATGTCCCCACCTCCACGCACATTTGGCTTAGGTGTTTGACCTGCCTTGGCAGGTAGAATACAAGTGGAAATGTACATACCACATGTTATGAAAGGCTATAAAGGTGACTGTTTAATGTGGCTTAGGCTTCTGGAACTTTCAGCCTCTATCAGAAAAATGTGCCCCATGTAGCCATTTTCCTTTCAGCCTGACCCAAGGATTAGAGGATGTGGAGTAGATCTGAATCCAAACCAAAGCCAGAAGCTCAGTCTATTCTAGCTCAAGTACAGAGGAGCCCAGCCAAGATCAACCAAACAGCAGTTGACCTGAAGACTCATGAGGGAGAAAAACAAATGTTTGTTGTTGGATGCTATTGATATCTTTGTGGTTGTTTGTTCCTAGCATTATCTCAGTGAAAACAAAACAAAACTTAGTAATGCCGATCTGTGTTTCAAAAGTATTAATAATAAGTGAAACATCCATGCTCCCTGCCAGTGACACCAGAAATGTTAAACAGCTAAACATCTATCATCAATTTTGGTGAATTAATTTTAGTTAGAACCTGCACATTCATTTTTAAAAAGTAGGTCAGTATCCCCCTGTAGCCTTTCATCTATTCTACATTTAATAAAACAAAACTTATCACATACAATCTTTCTAATCATATCATTTTGAAGGATAAGAAACCTATTTTGAATGATCAGAGAATGTCATGTTTTAAACTACTCAGTTTTATCATAAGCACCAGTAAAACATCGCGTAGATCTGAAGTTTAATGAAAACAGCACCCTGGAACTTTCTAAATTTACATGAAATGTATTTATTTATATTCAATACATACAAAATAAAACAATAAAATCCAAATGTAGTTGGAAGTTGTCTATCACTAAAGTTAATTGCCAGTCTTGGTGTAGGTACAGAGGTAAAAGCCAATATAAGGATGACTTCCATTTACCGTGACAGGCAGTGCCATAAGGCATTTATGTATATTATTTCTAATGTTCCTTAGAGCTCTGCAAAGTAGACATTATATCTCCATTTTAGAGATGGGGATACTGCAGTTCAAAAAGGTGAAGTGATCCATCTGAGAATACACAGCCACTAAACCAGGCTTCAGAGAAAAAAGGTGTGTCTGATATCATAATCACCATGCTACTTAGTGTCCTAAGGCCATTCATCTTTTAATATTCCAAATACCTAGATATTCATAAAAAAATGTTTGCTGCATTGAATTGAGAAAGGACAGATGCTCAATTCTACAAGGGATAAATCAGCAAGAGCAGACACTTTACCTCTTTTTCTACCTTTTCCCTATGGCAAGAATAAAATTATTCCCTCTCATCACAGCTTGAGTATCAAGCTGTGACCAATTTTGCTCTGATTTGGGGTTAAATTTGTCTGTTTTTGTAAGAAATATAGGAAACTTACTAGATCTTTAGCATCCGTACTTTAATGGCTCCTGCACTGGCCAACATCTTAACCTAGACATTCTATCTACTATGAACAGTTCTGCAACCCAGCACGAAATTATGATTTTCCAGGAGCAATCCCTTTAGACAATTAGAAACATCTTCTTTATGATTTTTTTCTCATATTACATGCTGCCATATGGCAACAAGAATCTACCCAGCAGAGCATATGGAAAACTTGCCATGCATGGGAAAACATTAAAGGAAAAATATGGAAACAAGAGATGCTGCCATTGCTCATACCACTGCATAAGAAAGTTGTTTGCCACTCGTGCCAAAACATAAGGAGTTGAACATATCTCTCATGTGTGATTTCTATTTTACATTTAAGTCTGGCTTACCAAGCACTACCCTGCCAGCGTTAGTTCCTGTTTGGATGCCAGTTGGATAAAAATGTTTTTCTATCTAAGCAATGGTCTAGCGTGGCTAATCCAGAATGTTCTCTGCCTCCCACCTTGAACAGCCTGCTCTGTTCTTAATCTTCATTTACATCACCACTGAATTAGTTTCCTACTTAATACTTCCAAGCCATTCTCAATTACTTCTTCTTCACCTCCTTTATCCAACCAGATACAAATCCCACCAATTTTATTTAAGAAGTATTTTCGAATCTGGTTTCTCTTTTCTATCCTCAGTGCCCTCATATTTAAGCATTTATCTCTTCCTTGGAAAACTGAAGTAACTGTCTCTGTTTTCTCCCATCTAAACCTAGTCTTTCCTCCCACCAATCTATCCTCCAGCCACTGCTAGTGTTCACGTTCTAGAACATAATTCAGATCAAGTCACTTCTGTAGTTCAAAGCTACTGTTGGTTTGACAGATGGGAAAGAATGAGACCCAAACTTCTTAGCTTAATATCTCGGAGGCTTTCCAGTCAATGCCAATGAATCTCATCTTCGTGAATGCTGTGCTTCAGCCACACCATTTTTTCTCACCCTTTCCTCAAACATATCAGGCCCTTTTATATCTCCATGTCTTTTGTAATCTAATCTTCTTGCCCTGGAAGCTCCTTCCCCACCATCTCTACCCTGCAAATCACAATTTAGATGTGAAGTGTCTCCTCCAGGGAGGGTTGGTTGCTTCATTGATGCTTCCAGAACTCTCAGAGTGTACGGTTATCCTTTTCTAAGTTTTAGTGTCCCTCTCTGACAACAAGTTTTATAATCTCTGACATCTAAAAGACAATAAATAATTGCTGAGTGAATGAATGAATGAATGAATGATCAGTGTATCTATTTTAGAATGATCTGATTTCCAACACTTATAGAGTTCTTTAAAGGAGACTGGAAACTGTAAAAGGAATAAGTTTGGGGAGAAAAACAAAACAGAGATATAGGGGAAAATGTTTTCCTATGCAACATTAAATAATAATTTGTCACAAATAAATTTATTATGTGGATCCTCCAAATGCAGCTTAATATCAAACCAGTCTCAGGATTTTCTAAGTCATCTAGACCTAGGTAGTTGTAAGTAGAAATGAAGTGTCTTTCCAGATCCCTCAATAGTATCACATATTTTCTCATTGTCCTTTTATTTAATATGACAGTAGTAGTCCTTGCAAGTTGGCTGCTATAGATTGCAGGAATCTTTCTGAATTTCAGATTCAACTTCAAATATTATTTGTTGAATGCTTACCATATATCCTACACTGTGTTTACTACCCTTACATATATATTTATCTTAAGGGACCAGTCCTTATTAGTAATTTCTTTTTCTATACTAGCTCTTACCCCTGCTATGATTCCTGCTGCTTTTGTGTTCTTCTTGCAATACTTCCTTGTTCACCTGACTCAACACTCATGTGTAACAAAACTTTATGTTGGATGTAGTTTCCCTCAACCTCCTATCTTTCTTGTTTGTTCCACAAGCACTGTCAAGGCTAAATCCTTTCTCTTTGGGCCATTTGCCCCTCAATATTAGTCTTAATCTTCTTGGTCCCCTACAGATTTGAGCATGGCCACATCCCTACATGGTTCATGATGCTATTGATTATGTATCCTTTCTGGTCTTACTAACAACTCTGGCTACCCTAGCTCAACTTTACAAACAGTCTAGCTCAAGCTATTCATATCTGTCCCACAGGCTGCTCTGAGAGCATCCATATCTCAAACATCAAAGGCTTACTAAAATTATAGATAAGCCTCAAAGCCCTTTTAAATCCTAACTTCTTCTTTAATTTGTACTAATCTCCCTCAGTACATAAATTGCATATGTATCTACCAAGGTTCTAATTTCCTTAGCCCATTCCCAGATAATCAACATTGATTATCAGCTTTTAATAATTGATGAAAGTAATTTTCCTAAAGGAAGAAATTATAAACACCTCCTACCTGTATTATTCATCCTTTATAGTTCTGTGTGAGCCTCAAGAAAGAAATATATTGAGTCACGCATAGAGGAAAGAAGAAGAAAAAAAAAACCCACCAGTGCTACATCAACCTTGAGGCTGCTAAAACAACTATCACAATAAATAAATGTCATTGTCTTCCTTACCTACTGAATACAAGTTTCTGGCAGGGCTGAGAGAAGATGCTCATAGTTTATATTTAGATATCCCAGTACTGTTCAAGGTACATTCTTTATTCTGAGCAAAACACCATACAAGTAAGTTGATCAAAACTGAATATTTTCTTGACAAATACATGCAGCCCACCATTTGTGAATATAAGTATTTTCCAGAAGTTTGCTTATAACCTGCTCATTTGGAACTTCATTTCCCCCAGAGAACTAATATTTTAAGTTTGTCACCCCTTGACAAAAGTCAATTTCACCAAACATGACTAAAACTAATACTAATAACATTGATTCAACTCCATAAAGCCCTCACTCATATATTTTTTCATGGAAGCGTATATTTTAGATTAAGATTTGGATGACAGAAATATGTCTTCCCCTACTAAAATACTGGTGTCAGTTAATGTCAGGAAAGACAAGGTAGCAAGCAAGTAGTCCCAGACTCCACAACATATGACCTTTCAGCATATGCAGGACAGAAGAGAACTTTATAGATCAAGCATTCCCCCAGGAGTTATAAATAAGCAACAAATGCTTGAGTCAAAAGACTTTCTTAATATTGTCAAGACTGGAGCAAAGATGGATCACACAGCCATGTGTGTAAGGAGAGACTAGAAAGGCTTGTCTATTTGTCATTTCAAACAAGTATTTTTAAAAGATATTCATAAAATTAAATTGAAGTTCCTAACCCAGGCAGTTCAACTCTAAAAACAGTAGATACCTAGATAGTTAGATGATAGATTTTAAAAGTGAACTGTAAGACAAGTGACTAACTATATTGTCTTTTATCTTTATGATTCTAGGTCTTACTTGATTTTCAAAGCCCAACTCAACTGCTAGCTCCCATCAAGTTGTAAAGAACTGTATCTGTCTTCCTTGACATAGAGTAGACACTTAGTAAATATTTGATTAATTAATGAATTAATCTCCTCCATAAGAATCCCCTCCAATCTCTGATATTTTCTTATTCCTCTAAATTTCCATAGCATTTTGTCTATACCCTCTTCTGTTTGGGGTTTTGTTTTTATTTCCACTTTCTATATGATAATTTATGTTAGTTATTTATGTGCATGGCCTATGAACCTCATATCTAATTTCTTTGTGGACAGGGTTTATGTATGATTGATTTTCACACATACCAGTCAATCAATACATATTTGTGAAAAGAAGGAGCATCTGGAAAATCTGAGCAATTCAAGTTTTGTTTTGTTTTTAAATATTGGTGCATGATGGAAACATGGTAACATTTTGCACCCATGTAGCACTCATTTCAGAGCACGACAGATCACTGTTACAAGAGGAGGTTTTAAAAATAAATTTCTACTTCCTAAGGACAAATCCGTTTCTAAAGTAGTAATTTAACTCTACAGAGATGCTTTGGTAAAATCAGGTTATCAAGATTTCTCTAAGACCTATGGAGTTTATATGTGAGCTTCTATTTTGCAATTATAAAAATGACACCTTTGGGAATGATAATAAATCTCTAACAGTTTTTTGAAGACTTGGAAAAAGAATAAGAATTGTTCTGAGCCAGTCTGTGTATGACACTGAGCTTATTACTTACTTGTTATATCTCGCATTAAATATAAAATCAGAAAGATACGGGAGGCAATTACTCAAGTGTTAGGCCCCCAACTCACAGAGAAGCTAGACTGTCACTGTGGCAACCATAACAGACATGACACATAAAATCAGCAACAAAATTGCAATATGAAGCCACAATTCTATTTGTTCTTTGATAATGTAAAAACACCAAGGATGCTTCATCCAGATAAAAATGGAAGAGTGATGCTACGAATACTAGGTCATCAAGACCTGCAACATTACTGTGTCATATTATGCACTAGCCACTGTAGCTCCTCACTTGGACATACACACACACTGCCAAATGATGAGCACAAAATGTGTAATACAAAGAACCAAGTTCATGACCAGAAAATTATATCATTAAAATAAAAAACTGTGTGGTACACAGTTCTTCTGGTACAGAAACTTCATTTGACTTGTTCTCAATCTAGGCATTCAGAAGTTGATGACTTAACTTGTGGATTATCCCTCAGTTTCTTTGGGACTTGTGGCAGAAACCAAAAAGAGGGAAGGCACGATGGTGAGTCAAGAAAAGAACTCCACTTAGCTTCTTTGCTGCAAATTTGTTAAATACTGTTGGGAGGGGAAATTGAAACTTGTAATTACTTTGGTGTTTTTGATTACCAGTGAATTTCTTTTTTTCTGGCTCTGAACTCAATTATCACAGATAATTGAGATCCATCTTTATGGCATTAAGAAAAATGCTTCTCATCAGACAGTGTCCATTTGGAGGGAGAAAACTGAGGAAATTGTAAGTCAGACAATCCGTCCTTCTACTCTCACCTCTGGCCCAGCCCCACCACCTATACTCTTCGGAGGCTGCACAGAGTTCTTCCTGTACAAAAGTGAGAAATAGAGCATGATAAATATCACCTGCTCACCTCAGCGCCGTGGGTTACCATAGCCGCAAAGCACTTCAGCCATACTGACGTCATGTGTTTGGAATTGGAATATTAACCTAAAGAACCTAATGTTGTTTCTCTCAGGTTAAAAGAATAAGTAAATAAAAAGCTTGCCAATAAATATATAGCTACAGTGCTTTACCTTAAAGTGAAAGTTTTTAGGTCATCTGCCATGAAAACGGTTGACAGAAAAACCTATGTACTTACAACACCCCTACTAAGAGATCTATGAGCATTTAGTTAAAAAAAATCTAAAACTGTCAAAAAAGCAACTTTATGACCATAATCCCTGTCTTGCTGAGAAATCCGGCAATGCTTTCATCAAGGACATCATGTTTTCTCAGATGATCTATGAACCATCCCAATCTGATAATTATCTGCTGCTGAGTAAGTCCTTTGCATTTTTTCAAGGATATCCCCATAAAACCCAACCAAGATGGCTAAGACAGATTAACTTCTCATCAATATGCTTTGAAAGCAATATATAACAAATTCCATTTGCCCCCTAAAATTTTTTCTAGGGAGATTATGCCTAAATCTAGAAATTACTATGAGCATCTCCAAGGTGAAACAGCATTTGTAAAATAGGTCACTTTTCCCAAAAAAGAATATGGTAGATTTTTATTTCTCTGGCGTTTTGTTACAAAGTCTCTCTACATGGTGACATTACCCTGAAAGTTATATTTATGATGCCAATATGACTCACTTTAAGATTTTTGGGGTTTCCTTAATTATAAACAAATTATTTTAAAGAGTACTTGATTTTATTCTAGCACTTTATAAAGAGGATCATATGGTTTACGACATAGCAAGAATAATTGTCTAGCCAAAGCATTTCATTTCCAACCATGCTAGATAATACAATTTACTGAAATTGATTGTAATTACCTCTCTAGGTTAGTCATTGGTGAGCTGATTAATAGCTAAATTCGTAACAATTATGAGTCAGATTTGTTCAAAAAATTATTAAATGCCTTTTATATGTCTGCTCTAATGTAGTAAGCAGCTAACTTTTACGTACTGGACATTATGCTAGGACTTCTACTTGATAATGTGAAATTCTGTGGGAGATATGTTTTTCCTTCTTTTCTTCCTTTTCACCTTCCTCTTTCACTCTCATCCTCTCTTTCTTTATTCTGGCTTTCATTCACATGTTCAAGTTAGGAAATTTAGTTAAAAACATATTTGCCGAAAAAAAAAAACATATTTGCCAAGTCTTCATAAAAGTTAAGGATGCAAAAAATGAATGAAATCTGTTCTTAAATTTGGAGTTATCTATGCCCTACTCCCCATAACCTGTGAATGTTACTTAACATGACAAAAGGACTTGGCAAATAAGATTAAAGTTATACACCCTGAGATGAGGATTTAATCCTGGATTATCTGGGTGGACCCAATCTAATCACATGAAACTTCAAAAGCAAAGACTATCTTGCCTGCAGTTAGAAAGGAATGAGATGACCAGTCACCTGCGAAATGGCAATATAAAGGACTCACCATTCTCCTGCTAGTTCTGAGATGTAGGGGGACTTTAGGGGCAAGGACAGCCTCCAGCTGGCAGCCAGTAAAGAGGCCTCAGTCCCACAACCACACGGAACTCAATTCTGCCAACATCTGAATGAGCAAGGAAATAGACTCTCCCCTAGAGCTTTCAGAAATATGCCAACACCTTGATTTTAGCTCAGAGAGAACAGCACTGGACCTCTGATCTATGGAACAACTCTAAAATAATAACTTAGTGTTGTTTTAAGCCACTAACTTTGTAATAATTTCTTATGACAGGAATAGATACAAATACAAAGGTGCTATAATCTAGTGGAAACCAAGAAATATAAACCCATTAAAATATGATGTGGCGGGCGCCTGGGTGGCTCAGTTGGTTAAGCGACTGCCTTCGGCTCAGGTCATGATCCCAGGGTCCTGGGATCGAGCCCTGCATCGGGCTCTCCCTGCTCAGTGGGAAGCCTGCTTCTCCCTCTCCCACTCCCCCTGCTTGTGTTCCTGCTCTCGCTGTCTCTGTCTCTGTCAAATAAATAAATAAAATCTTTAAAAAAATAAAAATAAAATAAAATATGATGTGGCTAATGCCTTAGGAGTGGAATAAACAAAGTACTCTGGGTGCATTAATTTCCTGGGACTGCATAACAAAGCACCACAAACTGGATGGCTTAAACTACTAGTAGAGATTTTTTCTCACAGTTATAATGACACTAGTACAGGGTGTATTAGGGCCCATCATATGATCTTATTTTACCTTAATTACCTCTATAAAGGCCTACCTCCATATACAGTCGTATTCTAAGAGTTAAAATTTCAACATAAAAGCTTGGGAGGGACACAATTTGGCCCACAACAGTGGGATTACTGAGCAAAGATTAACTTGGAAAAAATTTTATAAAGGAGATCATATACTTGATCAGTCTATTTTTCAGATTAAAAAAAAGAGCATTAAACTTGAATGGATTACCATATGGAAAGGCACTGATTCTTTAGAACTACTACCCTTTCCTCAATACAAACATCTGATCAAAAAGTACTAGAAGAATATATATTTCAAAGTTAGGGGCGCCTGTGTGGCTCAGTCGTTTGAGCGTCTGCCTTCAGCTCAGGTCATGGTCCCAGGGTCCTGGGATCGAGCCCCACATCAGGCTCCCTACTCACCAGGAAGCCTGCTTCTCCCTCTCCCACTCCCCCTGCTTGTGTTCCCTCTCCTGCTGTGTCTCTCTCTGTCAAATAAATAAATAAATAAATAATCTTTAAAAAAAAAAGGTTCTAAAATCATGGTCCCTCAATTATCAGCATTAATATCAGTATCACCTGGAAATTTGGAAATGCAAATTCTTAAGTCCCAGAGATCCTCCCAGACCTACCAAATCAGTAACTCTGGAAATGAAACCTGCAATTTGTGTTTTAACAAGCCCTCCAAGTGCTTCTGATGCATATTAAAGTTTAATAATCACTTCTCTAATATCTGTCCCATTCCTCTCCTTGAGGACACCTCAGGTAGATCCCTTAGCTTCCTCATATCATTCCATTTCACTACTGTTTTCAGGCATTACAACATCTCATAGACCTTAAATAGAAAATTTGATTTCACAATCAATTCAAGACCTAAGCCATGACTTAGTAAGTGCAGAAGGGCGAGATCATCCATTCTTTCACTTTTTCCTTTTTCATTTCCAATTGACTAAGCTATTTTTAAATTTCTTTTTCTTTTCTGAAATCCTAAGACCTGGGAGAAGAGTTAGGGAAAAGGGGAAGCCATCTCCTAAATGATTAGTGCTATTGTAATCCATCATCAGGATCTTCAGCAAGGCAGTTACTCAAATGTGGATTTTCTGGAAGACCTCCACAGGCATCTCTAGTTTGCACATGAGGGTAGGGTAGTGCACTCTCTGGTTGACCTCTGTGGCTGTGCACTCTGTCAGCCCCATCTCCTACCTCTTCAGCCCCTGCCCCATTCTCAGCCCACTGCTCAATAAAAGCGTATCCAATATGGCTACCATATTGGATAGTGCAGGTCTAGTTCAACACTTTCAACAATGACAATAATGAGAAAGGATGGTAAGCCTTCCCTACCATTAGCCAACTTCCAGATTTGAGACTTTTCCAGGCATAAAGGACTCAATGGTTTCCATATTCATGACAACTTTCACCACCACCCTTGGGCCCAAACACCACTTGAATTATTAGCTCCCCCAATTTTTTTTCTATAAGAATTAGGATGGGCCTACAAATGTCTGCAGCTCAGCAAGTATCCTTGCTGGGAAATGTGATCTCAGTCTCTTCTAATTTGAATGTCATTTTGATGACTACAAGCAGATCTTGTTGCACTCTCTTACCTTGGATGGAAAGGAAAACTTGTCTACATCAAGAGTCAGAGGACCAATTTAAGTTTTCAAGCTCTGTTGATGAGTATGTATGTAGGGAAGGGGTGGTTTGCCTTCAAGTAGTTATTATCTATTGTTTTCAAGTTTGAAGCTTTATGAACTTCTGAAACACTAGAAAAATTTCCATTGCATAGCCTATACTATTTTCTTGGTAATATATCTGAAGGATACATTCATGAATGTGGACTTGCTGGATTACAGGGAATATACTTCTTGCCTTTGTCATTTGGCAGACAGTTAACTAAGTATGGCAAAGTCATACTCGAACTATTTTCCTTTACCATCTCTCACTAAAATGGCTGGAAGCCATATTTTGCTTTCCAAATCTCCTTTGAATCTAGGAAGGGCCTTAGGACTCTATTTGGCCCTTGATACATGAGCAAAAGTTTCTGGAGGAACACCTGAAGATCCCTTTATTTCCCTCAACGATGGCATAGTCCTTCTCTCTTTTACCTTTTCTCTGCTTTGGCTCCAGAAAACGTATCTGAATCACCAACAGTCATTTTGGGACACAAGGCGACAGGCATGAGGAGCAGGCTAAGAGAATCACAGAAGAGGTGGCACTGACATCATTAACTGCTGACCCAGAAATTAACTTCATATTTCTTGACATGTAAGGGAAAATAAACCTTATTTCTGTAAGCTACCCTAAGTCCAATTTTCTGTTACTTTCAGAAACATTTCTGAATTTCAAATCATTCCTAAGTGATCCATCCATTGCCAGAAGCGTCTCTAAGTTGTTTATCAGTCTGCTTGTGTTTATACCAACAGTATGTAAAAGTAAATTTTCACCTACTATACCCCTGCCAATACTAGTTATTAGAATTTTAGTCTCTACTAGTCAGGTAGGTGAAAAGTGGTATCTTGTATTTTTTTAATCTTTAAGGATAGAGATTTAATTTGTTTATTTTTTTTTAAAGATTTATTTATTTATTTGACAGAGAGAGAGAGCGAGAGAGAGAACACAAGCAGGGGAGGTGGGAGAAGGAGAAGCAGGCTTCCCGCTGAGCAAGGAGCCCGATGTGGGGCTCGATCCCAGGACCCTGGGATCATGACCTGAGCCGAAGGCAGACGCTTAACGACTGAGCCACCCAGGCACCCCTAATTTGTTTATTCTTTAATTAACTCACCTGTAGAAAAATACTCCTATCTACACACTGTTTGCTAAACCTGTCAACCCCTGCCAGGATATATCATAAGTCAAAAAAAATTTTTTTGAAACACTTTAAATTATACTAATGCAAATTTATAAGCTGTAAGAAAAATAGTACTTATAACCTAATGATATACAATCACCCTATTATATATTCTATGTAATAGACATAATACATATAAAAGTATCAAAACAGCCCCCATTTTAACACAAATATTGAATATATGACTTAATTAAACAATGGGAAAAAAATGTGACTTAAAGTCAATGAATAAACTGCCTGTAAAAGTCCTCAAAATTTCTAAGGAATTTAGGATTCTAAATACCTTAAAGATATACCTTCTCTTGATCCTGCTCAATGGGAAAAATTTATAGGTTTGTATTATTTGGTGCACCAAGCCATCATTGCCGAGATTTTAAGTTCCTACAGGCTAAAAGTGAACATTTTCTTGTTGCAAAGCAATTTTTTTTAAATCTAAGTGGATCATATGAAAAAGTCTCTTCATTTTGAGTATCTTTCATCTTTTATTTGTTACAGTTATATATGAGCTAAAAATATATTCAAAAAGATTACAATGGATTTTCATGCCATTAGGCCAGAAATTAAGCTTTTACACAATTAGTTATTATACCTATTCAATTTACCCATATTCAAAGAGTCAGCATTCATGTCAAATATGTTTTCTAGCATACCCTATAAATATACACAATTAATTATTAGTGGCATTACTGTTTCCTTGGAATTTTACATTATCTCCTACTAACAACATATTGCATAAATTTGAGATGTTTGGAAAATGATAATTGTGTACGTGTGATAAAATGTTCTTAGTAATGTTATAATTACCACAATCAGAACCTCATCCCAGTTGATTGTGATGAGCATGCAATCAGAAACAACAAGGCTGCCACAGCAACAAATATTGAACCTAGACCATAAGTAGCAGTTCCTCTGCAAGGTCTCTGTGAGGATGTCACCCATGATATGAGCCCCTCCTGCATGAGCCTTTGTTACTTCAGAACTTCCCTCAACTCTTGTCCCCCAGATCATTGGTACCTTGAGCAAGGACAGTCCTGGTAGGTACCTCAGATAAGAAATGCTGCATATTCCTTTTCCTTCTTCCCCTGAGTCCTTTTTAGCTCATTCATGGAAAGGACCCACCCCCACTCTCTCCCACTTTGTTTTCAAAATAGGTATGTCTGGATGGGGCTCTTTCCAATATTATGCTTCCAAAACCTCCATAGTGTACATCACAAGCTAGGTCTCCAAAGCTCTCCACCATTTTAAAATTCCCCTAAGATTGTTATGGTTGCCAGAAAGTGGTCTAAATTTGAAACATCCCTATTTAAACTAAACGCCCAATTTTTAGCCCCTTCAGTGGGATTACTGATTTTGCCCTATTTTTTCCTATGTTGTATGAATTCCCAATCCCCTCTCCACCTTAATTAATTAATAAAGCAGTAGGGTAGAGTAGTAGAGAGTACCGGGGTTCAAATTTCCAACTTGGATATCTACTCTCTGTGACTGTGGGGAAATTGCTTAAACAATTAGTAACTGTTTCCTCATCTATAAAATGAGGATAATAACAGCATCTCTTTCATAGAGCTGTTTGCAAGAGGGTGCGAGGATGGGGTAATTGGGTGATGGGCATTACGGAGGGCACATGATGTGATGAGCACTGGGTGTTATACACAACTGATAAAACTAATGATGTACTGTATGTTGGCTAATTGAATTTAAATTTAAAAAAAAGAAAGAGTAAATGAGTTGATACCTACAAGGCCCACAGAAAATATCCAGCATGTAGAAAGTGTTCTATAATGTTTCTTATTAATGATCTAATATGGTATGAAGCCAATTATAAAACCACCAAAATGTTAAAAGCATGAAAATGATTTGTACTAAAGGGTGCTACGGAGCTAAGTGGAGAGGAAGAAGGAAGAGAAAAGAGATCGGTGATCTGCGTATCGGTAAAGAGGAGAGGAAGAAGCAGGAGAAGCAATAGGCTAAAGCATATGAAGCTTTATGTAGCTCAGAAATTGGTAATTTCTTACGGAGCCACCCCATAGAAAAGACATTAAGCAAACAGACTGCCTGAGATATTGCTAGATAAGAATGAACACCACACTGATGTGGGAGGCGTACTAGACCTGAAGAGAGATAAAGAGGCAAGCACCTGGGGGAGAAGGATTTTTCCAAGAAAGAATAAAGAAAAAGAATTTTCAAACACCTTAAATCCAATAAACCAAATAGGGAAAGGAGAGAGAATGGTGAACTAAAGGGAGGTCTGAACACCACAGTTTGACTAGGTATATGGAAGCTCTTTGGCAGACTGCAAAGCCGTGGTGTAGGATTAAAACTAGCTTTATGGAAAGGCGTTGGCAGTTCAACACTCGGATCAAGTAAACTTCTAATGTACAGGAAGCTTTTAGGAAAAACTTATTCTTACTAAAAGCATGTGATTGCTACAGCCAATTAAAACTGGGAAGTGTATCATGATTATCGCTATTACTCTCCTTTTCAAAATAGATCCTTCTTGTGTTAATAAAATATTCAAAATTCAGAGTAAATTCAATTTTAGCTCAATTTCCTGCCCTTTGAATGTGTGAGAGAAATAACCCTTTCCTAGACTCTCTCTCTTGTAGAATCCAAACTCCTCATCCTCGTCCTCAATGTGATTTGTAGTTTGGCTCTTGCCTCCCTCTTTATTTATTTATTTATTTATTTTATTTTATTATATTACGTTAGTCACCATACAATACATCATTAGTTTTTTTTTTTTAAGATTTTATTTATTTATTTGAGAGAGAGAGAAAGCATGAGAGGGGGAGGGTCAGAGGAAGAAGCAGACTCCCTGCTGAGCAGAGAGCCCGATGCGGGACTCGATCCCGGGACTCCAGGATCATGACCTGAGCCGAAGGCAGTCGCTTAACCAACTGAGCCACCCAGGCGCCCTACATCATTAGTTTTTGATGTAGTGATCCATGATTCACTGTTTTTGTATAACACCAGTGCTCCATGCAGTACATGTCCTCCTTAATACCCATCACCAGGCTAACCCATCCCCCCACCCCCCTCCCCTCTAAAACCCTCAGTTTGTTTCTCAGGGTCCATAGTCTCTCATGGTTTGTCTCCCCCTCCGATTCCCTCCCTACATTTTTCCCTTCCTACTATCTTCTTTTTTTTTTTTAACATATAATGTATTATTTGTTTCAGAGGTACAGCTCTGTGATTCATCAGTCTTACACAATTCACAGCGCTCACCATAGCACATACCCTCCCCAGTGTCTATCACCCAGCCACCCCATGCCTCCCACCCCCCACCACTCCAGCAACCCTCAGTTTTTCCTGAGATTAAGAATTCCTCATATCGGGCGCCTGGGTGGCTCAGTTGGTTAAGCGACTGCCTTCGGCTCAGGTCATGATCCTGGAGTCCCGGGATCGAGTCCTGCATCGGGATCCCTACTCGGCGGGGGGTCTGCTTCGTCCTCTGACCCTATTCCCTCTCATGTGCTCTCTCTCTCTCTCTCACTCTCTCAAATAAATGAATAAATTAAAAAATCTTAAAAAAAAAAAGAATTCCTCATATCAGTGAGATCATATGATACTTGTCTTTCTCTGACTGATTTATTTCACTTAGCATAATACCCTCTAGTTCCATCCACGTCATTGCAAATGGCAAGATTTTGTTTTTTTGATGGCTGCATAATATTCCATTGTATATATATACCACATCTTCTTTATCCATTCATCTGTTGATGGACATCTTGGCTCTTTCCATAGTTTGGCTATTGTGGACATTGCTGCCATAAACATTGGGGTGCATGTGCCCCTTCGGATCACTACATTTGTATCTTTGGGGTAAATACCCAGTAGTGCAATTGCTGGGTCATAGGGTAACTCTATTTTCAACTTTTTGAAGAACCGCCATACTATTTTCCAGAGTTGCCTCCCTCTTTAAATCTATTTCCTACCACTTTATTCCCTTCCCCTTTACTCACCCCATTAAATGGAGAGACTATACTATCCACAGTCCAAACTAAAACAATTTTAAGAGTGAATATAGGTCTCTAAAATAATGAAACTAATATAAATATTAATTTCTTGTGGAAAGTCGGGTTTTATTATACTGTTGGACATATAAAATTATTCTATTTAAAAACTTTTCAAAATTAATATTCTATTTTGAAAGTAGAGATAACATATGCAAGTATACAGTAAAGGGGGAAACTACTTTATCTTGATTATCAGAATATTATAAAATTACAAACAGCATAAATATTACTGGTACATATGCAAATAGTTTTAATCAGTTTCTTAGTTGTATCTGTCCCCAAACCATACCACTGGTATTTCTCTAAGGAATGTATTTTTAATTGTCTTATTTAATATTTTTATAAAATTGTCTGCAATCCTCTTCAAAACCAAGTAGAACATTAATAAATTTAAAACTGTTAGTATCTTTAGTAGAATCTTTTCTGTAATTACAATACTTTTCCTTAAGAAAATATTCTCTTTACAGAACTGGGGTAACTGATAAGCTCAAAGCCAATTCTACTAAATATAGGATATTCTCAGTTCTCATCTTTTGTTATTTTAGCAAGTAAATACTCCATTGTAAATATTTTTGTAAGTATAGCTTTCTTACCTACAGTCAGAGAATTTATCTTTAACAAACATTTTTACATGAAATATTTATCAAGTATGTCATCTCCATAATTGTTTTAGATGTTCTGCCCAATTTAGATCTTACAAAATTACAGGCCTTCTCCATATCATTCCACTTGATTCAAGAGGCAGAAAAACTGGGCCTCAGTTTAAGGTTCAAAACCTTAATCACTCAGTGGAAATTCCAGATAGCTTTTTTCTGTCCTTAAGACTTTTCATATCATGCTTTAAAAGACATGCAATGTGAACAGCTCCTATCTGCCATGGTTCAATGATTGCAGAGAAAGTTAGACAATATCACTAACAAATTCATGAGGTTCAGAATATGATGACTTAAAACAGAGGGGCCCTAGACAGAATAATGGCCTTTTGAGGTTGTAGATATGCTACTTTAGGGGGAAAACTGCTATACTTTCATTCCTATGGATTTTTATGAGACCTTTAACATTAATAAGAAGAACTGAAAAACGAATGAAGACATCATGAAAGTAACTGATTTAGCTGATACACCCATATCTAGTTCTGCTCTTTAGAATAGGGATGGAATCTGTTCTCCTGGTTTAACTTAGGCACTCTTAGATTTAGGCTTGGAAGTCTATGAATTCTGATTATAATTATTCTCCTAGCATTTGTCTGAATGGCCTGGTTCAAATGTGCATCTCCAGGACCTTATATATTGTTGTACAGCCAGTGTCCTATCAAGTGATTCAAAAAAATTATCTTCTTACAAAAAAAAAAAAAAGAAAGAAAGAAAAGAAAACCTGACATATGTAGCAGTTGAAATAACTGGTCACCAACAACTTGCTATGCAATCATGACTCTCCAAAAGGTGATACAGATCCTGATTGATTGCTTCCCCAAATGATGGATGATCTACCTATTCCCCAGCTTGGGCTGAAGAATGACAAATAAAGATGCGGAATTGAGACCATCTGTGTCACTATGACTGAGATAAGACTCTAGATCACTTGTCAACATGACTTAGTTGCCTGTTTCAAGAAATTGTGCCAAGGAAAAATAAGGCTATAAACCTATAAATAACTTCAGTGTTTGCTTCTGGAAATTCCCACAGATCAATTTATTGGAGGCAAGAGACTGCTCATCTGAGAAACCACTTGCTTAGCAGAGTTTATTTATCAAGATTTTGCATCATGACCCTTGTTTCTCTATGTCCACCAATTCTAAACTATTCTATCATTAACCTTGTTTAAACCCAAATAGCTCCCTATTTTTAAAGACCTTAAACAACTTCAGCTTGTACAACAAACACCTATAACTATTATACTTCTGACCTCTCCTTTCTGCAACACTGCTAAGACTCTATTAAGGTGGTATACTTCTTCACCAGAGAAAGTTTTAATAATTATTTTTATTTGTATAATAATAAGTTTTATATAGTCATAAAATTATAATATAATAATTATTATTATGTTTATCTAATATTTATTTACAGGTGATCTGGTGATGTTTTATAGCACTCAACATATCCTATCATATTTCCTTGGCCATCAGTCTCCCATTCTCCAATGTCATTGCTCTCCTTGGTCCTAAAACATCCAATATATCCTCCCCTCTCCTCTCTTCTTCTGAGGATGCCTGCTTGTTTTATTTAAAAAAATAAAATAAAAACAAAAAATAAAACTTCCATAGGCTCCCACCACCAAATCTATCAACCTACCAGAATCTGTACCAGCCTACTTGAATCCCCTTACTCTCTTTTTTGGTTTTCTCCATATAAGAGCAGACATCCTTCATGCTCTTCTCAGGCCCACCCCTTCCCAGGCACCGGAGCTCATCTTATCTCATAGAAACAACAATATCTCACCTACAACTGTTAGTAAGTGACATAGCCAAGAGCCAAGATTTTGACTCAGGGTGAAATTCAAAGTTCAGAAGCTTTCTATGATCTCACATTCTACTCTCTGACCACGTTCTCTTACAACTCTCTTGCACATTGCCCTGCAGTTTTATTGGCCTTAGAGTCAGTCCTCAAATGCACGAGCAAGCTCCTGCCTTAGGAATTTACACTTGCTCTTGCCTCAGCCTAGAACCTTCTTCCTTAGAATGCTGCAGAGTTTGCTCTCTCCCATTCTTTTTTTTTTTTTTTTTTAAGATTTTATTTATTTATGAGAGAGAGAAAGAGCATACAAGCAGAGGGGAGTGGGAGAGGGAGAGGCAGGCTCCCTGCAGGGAGCCCGATGCGGGGCTCTATCCCAGGACCCCGGGATCATGACCTGAGCCAAAGGCAGATATTTAACTGACTGAGCCACCCAGGCACCCCGAGCTGTCTCCCATTCTCAAGTTCTCTGCTCAAATGTTACCTTATCATGGAGACTCTCTCTGGCTATACTATAAAAATGGTGCTTCCCTGCTGTTATTCTCTATATACCAAACATGTTTTATTTTTATTCATAGCATTAATCACTGCTGGATATATTATACAACTCTTTGTCTACTTAATTCCTTCCTCCATGAGAACATTGCACCACACGAGCAAGGATTTTTGTCTTTTAGCCCCTTCTGTATCCTCTATATCTAGATCAGTGCTTGACTCTTAAAAAGTGAACAATAAACATAAGTAGACAAATGTTGTCTCTTAGCCATATTTTCCATGGTAATTTCCATTTCTGTTATGTATCTTTATGAACAATATTTCTGATAACTTTCAAAAGTATCAGAGTAGAAAGAAATTTGTTACTATGACACTAATAATTGTCCCCTTTTATTTCATACTAGTTCCCATCACTTTTTCCATAAACACTCCATTCTGTAAAAAAAGAAAAAAAACACCAAAAAATGTTATAATAAAGAGTATACTTATTAAACTTTGAATAAACAGGAGTTTTACATCTGACTAAATATCATTACTCACAGAAATGGCAATGGTGAGAGTAATGGCATTTGAGCCAGTTCTCTGAGACCAAGTTCCCGAGGGAAAATGTGAACAGGGCCGCATAATGCCCACCCATGTAGTGGATTGCACTACGGAAGAGAAACCCCGACCTTAGGGACCTCAGGTTTTTTATAATGGACAGTACATCAGCCTGACTTGTCCAGAGGGAGACATTACTATACCAGCAATAAACAGACTTTCCCTGTGCTCCAGAAGATACCATCTCCATCTTATAAAGCTGTTCACTATACACACATCCCAGAAAATGTAGTCTGGAAAAATAGCAGCAATGCATTTGCTCACAAAATATACAGAAATGGGAGAGACCTATAGAGAATTATCTCTCCACAGGCACAATTTAACATTAATTCCAAACACACGTGGCAACAAAGTTTCTGATGCCCCTTGAGAGTTCTTTACTGAAGTTTTTTTGTTTTGTTTTGTTTTTTAACATTCTTCCACAATACCATTTACCTTTCTCCTACTTAGTAATCAGATTATAAATTGCCTATTCTGGCAAACTCTCATGATCCCTTGAGGTTGAAGGAAGTGGACCTTGCTTCCACAGAATTCTGAACACCCACTAACTACCACATCACACATCACTCTGTATTTTAATGGCCCTATTAATTGCCTTTTTCTCTCTAAGCCATAAGCCTCCTGAGGGCAGGAGCTGTGATTTATTATTCAATGTGCTCCTGGAAACTTAAAACAGAATTTGACAAATTATTAATTCTCATTTAATATTTGATCTTAAGAGTATGGAATAGTTAAGAGATTTTTATAATAGCACAACTTTTAACTCTTTATTAATGTTAGAAATTAGGCAAAATATTTCCTGAGATGCATCTTCATGAAGAGTTGATATTTCAATTAACTCAGAAAAAAAAAACAGGTAAAAATTCCAATTGAAAAGATTAAAGTTGGTGTCACTAAAATTAATTTGTCAGGTTAACTTAAGCAAATATGCTTTAATAGTCTGTCACAATGCTCCATTAGTTATCCAAGAATCCTAGATAAGCAGATCCTAGTACAAGGACACTATACCTTTCAACACTAGATAAAATCTGGTGATTATTATCAAATTAAAGAACAATCTGCTCTAGAACCAACACTCATGGACAGTCTTACATTTTCTGAGAAACAGAAGTTGAAAAAAATTTTTGTCTCATATGCTCTGATATATTTAGTTAAATCTAGGCAAGTGTTCTTTCTTTTTTCTGGTTTCTTTCCTGAAATAGTAATCTCATGAGAGCATCTTCTAGAAATACTATGAAATTAATTGTTTTATATTAAAGACCAGTATACTGCATCCTAAGCACTATTGGAAATAAAATTTTCATAGTAAAAGTAATCTCAAAACTTACATCATATTTTCTCTATTTTTAAAAGTTAAATTTATCATGACAACAAAGTAACCTGATGAATCTAATAGCTCATTATTTCAATTAAGGTTTTTTTTTTCCCCCAAGAAAACAGAAAATTTTGCTCTTTTTTAAGGATTTATATTGTACTGGGCAAAATCTGCTATAAAATCAGTTAAAATAAAAATTTCCAATTAAAACAATACATCTTTTAGAAATATCTGCCAGAAATTTCAGAATCCTACTGAGTCTTGAAATTATTCATTACTCTACTTAATCCCCAGACATCTTGAATTTCTATACTTTTAAGTAATTTCTCTGACTATGCCATATAGAACTAAGGGTGAAATGGCAACAAATTAGCTATGAACTGGCATTCTGAATGACAATGCAAAAGCTCAACATTAGTTGGGATTCAGCCAAAAGATCAAAGGATAGAGAAGTGACATTTTCTCCTTATTAATTAGGTAGTTTTAATATTGTACACTATTTTGGGAATTTGAAGAATTATTTTTATAAAAATGTTAAGGCAGATGCTAGTTTCCACAGAGTTTCCCCACCAGTATTGTTTCAATGGTGAGATCATTCTAAAATCCCACAGTGCAAAATATTACATTAAAATAGTCTACAATATAATATATTTTAACCCAGTCATTTGTATTCTCAACAAGAAAAGGGAATGTGAAGGTTATTTAATCATGATAATTAAAAGTGAATATTGAGAAAAATAATATTTTAGACATCTGTGTAACTCATTTTTCTGGTTAATTATACTTGTTTCTACATAATTTTAGCTGAATAAATTTGGTCTATAACTAAGATTTTTGTAGTTGGTTCCTTTCATAATCTTTTGCGATTATAGATAGCATATGTAGTTAAAAACATCAACAGTAATAACCAGTAGAAAAAATTAAATTGTGCCCAATATACTACCTTTCCACATAACTAGCATCACTTAGACACACTAAGAGTTTCTTATCAAGTCAATAGCTATCAGTCTAATAAAGAAGCCATTAGTATATGAACAGGGATATAATTCTACTAATTTGTTAAATTTCATTTGTTCTTAAATATAAATATGAGATTTCATATATTCGCAGTCCTTTATATCTGAAAAAAAATTATCAAGACAGTAACTATTACACATAGACTATTAACTATTAATAGTTAAATCAGTAACTATTGCACATAGACATGATTTAAAATCTGATGGCTAAGCAAAATACACAATGTACAAGCAGCACTGAAGCTAACTTTTTGACATTTTGAGCAGAATACATTATTCTAAGTTTCTGCCTCACAATAGTTTATGTAAAATTATTAATTGAAAGTAGTCATTGGGTAAGTCAATGACACTCTGTGCCAGACTCTGTCCTAAGCATGTTATAAACATAACTATATGTAAGCCTCACAAAAACACTAAAAGTAATTATTATCGTTCCCATTTCAGATGGTGATGAAACTGAAGCCCTCAGAAAGACAGCCATGACTAGAATACACAGAACGTGGAATTCTGAACAGTGTTTCTGAGGCAGGTCTGACTGGGCTCTGAGCCACATACTACAACCCACTGGCTTCGTCTCCTCTCTAACTTTTCCTTGGTTGACATTTTAATTGTATGCCAATCAAGTCCTTAAGTGGCCACTATTTTCACAGTTTGCCATTCACAGCAGCTTGGGTGTCCTAGGATACATTAGTTAGAGGGTCTGAGGCAGCACTGGGGAAGTAACATGAAGGGGCAGGTTGTTGACACTCCCTCCCATTTACGGTCATCAGATTTAGCAAATAAGAATACAAGATACCCAGTTTAATTTGAATTTCAGATAGAATTTGAATTTCAAATATTGCCTGGAACATACTTACACTAAAAATTACCTGTTGTTTATCTCAAATTCAAATTTAACTGGGTATCCTGCCTTTTACCCAACTACCTACTCCCATTCACCCCACACAAAGCTCTGAATAGAAATGGTAGCTCAAATTCCAAATGAGACTTTTGAAAATATATCAGCATTAATTTTTAAAACCATAACTGGAGATATCATGTTTGAGGAACCCAAGGCCTATAGAGAAATATACTGTTAAAAAACAAAAGACCATGAGTAAACTTATAAGACGAACTCATTTTACTTGTACTAAAACAAAAAAGAAGTACAAAACAACAGTAAGAAAATATCAATGGGATGTTTACTATCTTAACGTTGTAATAATGAATATTGGGCAGTTGCTTTCACTCATTTATTTTGAGATTTCATGAGAGAAGAAGGCTGCTATTATAATAGTATTTATAAAAGACAAGAATTATGTAGATTCCAAAAGTCTATTTTTGTTTTTGTGGCTTTAGCAGACTTCTAAATATTAACTTTTTTAAAGTCAATATACAATGGTTCAAGCTATTCAGAAAATAGATCCCTATATTCTACTTTTTCATCCACACTGCTTTATTTTTGAGAATCATGAAATTTGAGCTAAGTACCTTTTCTGAAATTCTCTTTATCCTCTTTATAAAGTTGTAACATAATCGTCAATCTCTTCTGTAGGTTTGTCATTAGAATATGATTACACATATGCTCAAGATACAAATTTTTTGTACTAAGTCTTTTCTCAGTTGATTTCAAAGAAAGGCCCAGCTTCCCTTCATTACAGACTCCAACACCACATCCAGCTTCTTTTGTAAAGCTGCAGCGCACTGACACCTTAATCCAAAATACTCTGTGTCTGCATTTTTTCTGGAAACTGAATTTCCCCCTCCATACCAGCATTCTACACACTTCAACAATGGAAAGGAGATTAAAAACAAATTCTATATGTACCTATTTATACAATTTTAACTTAATTACCACTCCTCCTCCTCCTTGAAATTCTTCTCTCTTTTCATCTATATTAGTCTGCTGTGGCTGGATCATGATTTATTTAATAAAAAAAAAAAAACTGTAAAACTGTATTGACTTCAGAAAATAATAGCTATTTCTGATTCTAGTTACATGTCCATTTCTGTGCTTTGCCTGTCATAGCTCTGCTCCAAGTTGTACTTTGGGTTCATACCTGCTACATGTGTTTTCTCATTTGGGGACCCAGGTCAAAGGAGCAGCTTCTCTCTGAGACATATCCTTCTCTTGGCAGAGGGCTCTAGAACAAAAGGCCTGGCAGAAACTTGCTATGCTTCTAAATCTTCTGTTTGGACATGGCATACATGTCTGCTCACATTCCATTTGCCAATGTAAGTCACACGACTGAGCCCAAAATCAACAGAGTGTGAAAGTATCCTTCTCTAAGACTTTTTATGGCAACAGGCAGGGATAAATAATCCTCTTCCAAGACAGAGTGGATAGCTAGGCACCATGATACAATCTACTACAATTTCTGAGATACCATATTCTTCTGAGTTTGCTCCAATTTCATTGATTCTTCCTTCTTAGTCTCTTTCTGTCAATTCCTCATACTCTTCCTTTTTAAAGCTGAAGAATTCCTAAGATTATTTGAGCAAGCTTTTCTTCTTCTATATGTATACTCTCTTCCTACTTTATCTCTACAATTCCAGTGGCTTGAAATAGTAACGGTAATTTAATGATACCCAAATGTGCATTTCTTCCCTGATCAACTGTTCTCTTAACATCTACAAAACAGAACTCTTGATTCACACACATCATATCCCTTATGTTTCTGCATCTCATTAAATAGTTCCAGTTGTCCAAGACAAAAACATGGGATTTATCTTCATGATCTATTTCATTTGTTACATCTAAGCCATCAGCAATTTCTAAATTTTATCTTTAATATATATTTGAAATTGTTTACTTCTCTTCATTTCTACCACTGCTACTTCATTTCATCCCCAAGGAACCAGAATCATGGTAGGTTTGGGAGCTACATTAAAAAAAAAAAAAAATAGATACAATCCCATTTCTCAAAGAGTTCTCAATTTAACAACAAATAGATACAATCCCTTTCTCAAAGAGTTCTCAATTTAACAACATGGACCAACACATGCATTCTTAGAACTGTAATATCACATCATACATGCTAAATTTAAGAGAGTATTTTAGTGCCAAGGGTCACACATAAGAAATAAATTAATTCTGGTTTTGATAGTAAAAGAAATAAACTATGAGAAAAAATATCTCTTAGCTTTTTCTTACAAGATTAGTAGAATTTTATCACACACTTTGATCATGGGTGTGGATATGTTGGTGGAGAAGATTTAGGGACAGTGATATCACAATATGAAGAATGATAGAAGAGAAAAAAATAAGAAACTGGATGACCAGGTAGAAAGTTGATGAGCAATTCTGATAATCTGAACTTGGATATCGAATGTGGAGATTGAGAAAAAGAAATTCTAGAAATAGGAGTTTTTTTGTTTTGTTTTGTTTTGCATAACTCAGTTTTAATGGTAGGAAGAGATAGATGACTTTACACCAAGATACAGACCTTCAAGGTATTTACAAATCTTGCTGGCTTCTATATCTAAATTATGTAGTGCATTTCAATGTCTCTATTATTAGCTAAATCTACAACACCAAAAAAGGTGGGAAAATGAAAGTTAGAATAAAACAATCAGAAAAAAATGGCCTATTGCTATTCTAGAATTTTGTTTCCTATGCTCATTTTTAGAAATGAATCAAAAATTTCAGAAAATGAAAATATATCACTTAAATATTACAAGTATTTACAGCTGTAAGCATTCCCTTAGTCTCTAAAACTCTTGGTTTTGTATCATGTTGAAGATGAATGAAAGCATTATTGATCAAGCATCTGAATATAAAAGCTATAAATTCAGAACTCAGACTGTGACTGCCCATCAGCCCAAAGCAAAGGCTTTTGGAAGAATCTGAAAATAAAATTTAAGGTAGACAGGCATACAAGATATGACTTATTCATGCTTTTATATTTTTAGTATCAGTACTGAAGCTGAAATTGTCACTATTTTATGCTGGATTTATCCTGAATGTATTTTAAACATCAAGAATGAAGTGACAGATCCGGTAAGTTATTTCAAGACTTTAATCTATAAAATGCCCTGTGAGGTTCCACATATGTCCACAGAAAGACAATAATATGTTCTGCTACTATATATAACACATTATTCCCTATTGTCTTCTGCCAGTCCACTGAACAGATGCATCCTTGGCCTCAAGGGGCATATGTGAGGTGACATGTTTATGTCTGCCTAGAAATCCCTGTTTGCTGATCCATCCTGTGCACCTCCTAGCAGGAGGACAAGTGGGGCAACTGGAAGGAAAACTGTGCTGAGATAAAAGTAAATATAAATAAATCCCATAGCAGTTCCCCCGATTAAATCCCATTTTCTTTCCTAGATCTCCATTGCATTTCTGAAACTTTGTTTAAATGCTACCCATTCTGAGGTCAGAGGTTGTATGTTTTTATTTGGGCTTTTGAATATATGTGTGTAGAGTCCTTACCATATATCAAGCACTGTGCTAAGTGATGTATATGGATTATCTCATTTAATTCAATTCTTCCAAACACCTAGTGAGGTTGGTACTATTATTATCCTCATTTTGCTGATAAAGAAATTGAGATTTAAAGAGCTAAGTGATTTGCAGATGATAAAGCTAGAATACAAGTGCTCAGGTCAAGATGGTTTCTTCCAGAAAATTTCTAAATCAGAAGGGTCATTGAAGTATATATTGAGGTATTTTTTTTTTTCTTCTAAAGCTAAGCATTTTCCCCATTAAAGTTTAAGATTTTTTTTTTCAAGGAAACAGAGAAGAATAAAGAGAAAGCATGGGAATTACATCTCCTCAATTGGAGCATAAGGCAATTGATACATTATCTCTTTATAGAAATAAGTCCTCTAAAATCCTCTAAATCCTCTAAAATAAATGAGTTGTCTTCATATTTTAGAAAAACAATTGATTCATAATGCAATTTAACAGGTATCATATAGTCACTCCATATTTAATTATTTTGTTTGCATATTTAGGCCCTATCCCATCCCACAAAGGAATTGAGTTACTCATATAATGTTAATTATGAAATCAAACTAGGTCCCTCCTCATATAACCAAGGATTGTAAGGTTGAAGGAAACCTGGAATGCTATCTACATCAACCACACATAAATTATTTCAATCCTCCTTTGTATTTATCTGCATAGGTTGAAGCATCAGGAGTGAGTAGAAACCATGTACATAGGCAGACCATTCCATCAGCTAGGAATTCATTCACATAGCTTTTTCTCATATACTGAACCAAAATCTGTCATCCTGTACCTTCTATTTGTTGATCTTAATTTTATCTCTTGGAGTTATTCTTTTTTAACAGCTATATTTTAGAATATTTTAATCATCACAAAAAGAAACCCTGTGTCCTTTAGCAATTACTCGCCATCTCCCTATAATGATCTCCTGAGCCAAGGCAACAAATAATCTATTTTCTGTCTCTACAGATGACCTATTCTGGACATTTCATAAATATGGAATCTCATAATCTGTGGGTTTTTTTTTTTTGACTGGCTTCTTTTCCTTAGCATAATATTTTCAAGATTCATCCACATTATAGCATGTATCAATAGTTCATTCTTTTTTATTGCTGAATAGTATTCCATTGTATGAATATTATTGCATTTCTGAAACACTTTATATTCCCATTAATGAGCTGATTAATATTTGAGTCATTTCTACTTTTTAGCTATTTTAATAATACTACTATAAATATTTGCATACAAGATTTTGTGTGGGCATATGCTTTCATTTCTCTTGGGTATACAGTTGACCCTTGAACAATGCAGGGGTTTGGGGCACGGACATCTCATGTAGTTGAAAATCTGCATATAACTCTTGACTCCCCTAAAATTTAATTACAACGTAGCCTATTACTAACCAGAAGCCTTACGGATAACATAAAGTCAATTAACACATTTTCTATATGTATTATATACTGTATTATTATAATAAAGTAAGCCAGAGAAAATGTTATAAAGAAAATTGTAACAAAGAAAATACATTTACAGTATTTACATATTAATTCAAAACAATCCATGTATAAGTGGACCCACACAGTTCAAATACATGTTGTTCAAGGATCAGCTGTATTCCTAGGAGTAGGATTTCTGTGTCATATGATAACTCTACATTCAACATTTTGGGGGAACTGCCAAACTGTTTTCCAAAAGGCTGTGCCATTTTACATTCCCACCAGCACTGGGTATGAACGTTCCAAATTCTCTACATCTTCACCAACACTTGTTATTATCCATCTTTCTTATTCTAGCCATTCTTGTGGGTATGAAGTAGCATCTCATTGTGGTTTGGGTTTGCATTTCCCTGATGGCTGATGATGTTACCTTCTTTTCATGTGCTTTTGGCCATTTATATGTATTCTTTGAAAAAATGTCTATTCAAGTCTTTGCCTGTTTTTTTTTTAAGTGTGTTGTCTTTTAATTATCAAGTTAAAAGAGTTCTGTATATATTCTATGAAGTCTTTTATCACATATATGATTTGCACATATTTTCTCCAGTTCTGTGGGTTCTCTTCACTTTCTTGCTGGTATCATTTGCAGCACTAGGTTTTTAATTTTGCTGAAGTCCAATTTATCTATTTCCCATAATGGCCCTTCCAATATTTGAAAACAGCTCTACTGTCTTCATTAAATCTACACTACACTGGATCCAGATTTCTTTATCAAACAGTCTAAAGTCAAGTCTTTTCAATACACTCATTACTTTCCATAATGAACATAGCCATTTCAAGTATGAACTGAATAATTCAGTTATTATCTAGAAAGTTCAGGTAAGTTAAGAATTTTATTACCTTGGTATTAATGTTTATACTTCAAACACTAGTTCTTATTGGATCATATTGATCTTACAGATTAGTGTAATTTCTAAGTTTTTTGCTGCTTTCTATATGTGTGTACAAAGGTCCCATGACCAATGCTATTTTGAATATAAGGCATAACTATATATATATATATATTTTTGTGCCTGTTTATCAATTATGAAACTACACATCATTTAAATGTTGTAAAATTATCTTTAAAGGAATGAAATATGGCGCCAGGATGACTTAGTTAAGCGTCAGACTCTTGATTCCAGCTCAGGTCCCAATCTCAGGGTCGTAAAATGGAGCCCCTCACGCTGGGAGCGTGCTTAAGATTCTCCCTCTCCGGGCGCCTGGGTGGCTCAGTTGGTTAAGCGACTGCCTTCGGCTCAGGTCATGATCCTGGAGTCCCGGGATGGAGTCCCGCATCGGGCTCCCTGCTCGGCAGGGAGTCTGCTTCTCCCTCTGACCCTCCTCCCTCTCCTGCTCTCTGTCTCTCATTCTCTCTCTCTCAAAAAATAAATAAATA